>NC_133427.1:4657500-5025000 GCF_049350105.2 Macaca mulatta
AAGACTTGCTTTAATATAAACTGTTGGCTTTGGCTAATCCTTGATACAGATTTCATCCGAAGAGAACTTTCGAATTTTCTGAATGGCCTATACACAGCCACAGAAATGCAGTGTTGACATTTCTTCATTTTGCTCAATTTGAATAGATTTACGCTACAACAATTAAAATTCGATTTAAAAAATATAAAAGAAGGGAAATGAACAGGCATGTTGTGGCCTTCTGTTAAGGCATAAAACACCAGGAATACTGAGACTTCTAAAAGGCAACAGGATTGAGACAAAATTACTTTAAGTTTATATATTTTACCATACTCTGCTCTGAAGTGGGAAAAAAATAGAAGCTGATAAAGCTTCTACTGCACAACTGTATTAGGAATAGGATAAAAAACAACTTTAGGAACCACAGAAGCAGTAAACTCCTAGACTTTTGAAAATCAATCTTATTTATTTATTTACTTTTTATATTTTAAGCTCTGGGATACATGTGCAGAAAATGCAGGCTTGTTAACATAGGTACATATGTGCCATGGTGGTTTGCTGCACACATCAACCCGTCATTCACATTAGGTATTTATCCTAATGCTATTCCTCCCCTAATCCCTGACTTCTGACAGGCCCTGGTATGCGATGTTCCCCTCCCTGTATCCATGTGATCTCAATGTTCAACCTCCACTTAGGAGTGAGAACATGCAGTGTTTGGTTTTCTGTTCCTGTGTTAGTTTGCCGAGAATGATGGTTCCCAGCTTCCTCCACGTACCTGCAAAGGACATGAACTCATCCTTTTTTTTGGCTGCATAGTATTCCATGGTATATATATGCCACATTTTCTTTATCCAGACTATTACTGATGGGCATCTGGGTTGGTTCCAAGTCTTTGCTATTGTGAACAGTGCTGCAATAAATACGTGTGCATGTGTTTTTATAGTAGAATAATTTACAATCCTTTGGGTATGTACCCAGTAATGGAATTGTTGGGTCAAATGGTATTTCTGGTTCTAGATCCTTGAGGAAGCACCACACTGTCTTCCACAATTGCTGAACTAATTTACACTCCTGCCAACAGTATAAAAACGTTCCTATTTCTCCACCCTACTCGTGAGCATCTGTTGTTTTCTGACTTTTTAATGATCACCATTCTATGTGGTGTGAGATGGTATCTCACTGTGGTATTGATTTGCATTTCTGTAATTATCAGTGATGATAAGCTTTTTTTCATGTTTGTAGGCTGCATACATATGTTCTTTTGAAAAGTATCTGTTCATATTCTTAGCCCACTTTTTGCTGGGGTTGTTTTTTTTTCTTGTAAATTTGTAAAGTTCCTTGTAGATTCTGGATATTAGCCCTTTGTCAGATGGATAGATTGCAAAAATTTTCACCCATTCTGTGGGATGCCTGTTCATTTTGCTATGCAGAAAAGTTATTTAGTTTAATTAGATCCCATTTGTTAATTTTGGCTTTTGTTGTCCTTGCTTTTGGTGTTATAGTCATAAAGCCTTTGCCCAGGCCTACATCCTGAATGATATTGCCTAGGTTTTCTTCCACGATTTTTATGGTTTTAGGTCTTACGTTTAAGTCTTTAATCCATCTTAAGTTAATTTTGTATAAGGTGTAAAAAAGGTGTTGAGTTTCAGTTTTCTGCATATAGGCTGGTTTTCCAAACACCATTTATTAAATAGGGCATGCTTCCCCCATTGTTAGTTTTTGTCAGGTTTGTCAAGACCAGATGGTTGTAGAGGTTAGGCATTATTTCTGAGGCCTCTGTTCTGTTCATTGGTCTATGTATTTGTTTTGATACCAGTACCATGCTGTTTTGGTTACTGTAGTCTTGTAGTATAGATTGAAGTCAGGTAGTGTGATGCCTCCAGCTTTGTTCCTTTGGCTTAGGATTCCCTTGGCTATGCGAGCTATTTTTTGGTTCCATATGAAATTTACAAGTAGTTTATTCTAATTCTGTGAAGAAAGTCAATGGTAGCTTGATGGGGATAGCACTGAAGCTATAAATTAATTTGAGCAGTATGGTAATAACAATATTGATTCTTCCTATCCATGAGCATGGAATGTTTTTCCATTTGTTTGTGTCCTTATTCCCTTGAGCAGTGGTTTTGTACTTCTATTTGAAGAGGTCCTTCACATCCCTTGTAAGTTGTATTCCTAGGTATTTAATTCTCTTTGCAGCAATTGTGAATGGGAGTTCACTCATGATGTGGATCTCTATTATTGGTGTACAGGAAGGCCTGTGAATTTTGCACATTGACTTTTGTTTCCTGAAACTTTACTGAAGTTGCTTATCAGCTTTAGGAATTTGGGGCGGAGATGATGGGGTTTTCGAAATGTACAATCATGTCATCTGCAAACAGAGACAATTTGACTTCCTCTCCTCCTATTTGAATAGTTTATTTTTTTTCTTCTCTGATCACCTTGGCCAGAACTTCCAATACTATGTTGAATAGGAGTGGTGAGAGAGGGCATCTGTGTCTTGTGCTGGTTTTCAAAGGGAATGCTTCCAGTTTTTGCTCATCCAGTATGATATTGGCTGTGGGTGTGTCATAAACAGCTCAATTATTTTGAGATATGTTCCATCAATACCTCGTTTACTGAGATTTGTGAAGGGGTGCTGAATTTTGCTGAAGGCTTTTTCTGCATCTATTGAGATAATCCTGTGTTTTTTTCATTGGTTCCATTTATGTGATGGATTACGTTTATTTTTGTGTATTGTCCAGAGCCGCGTGGCCCTGCCATAGCGATAATAACTGACGACTGATGCCTGAGCTCTATACATTTCCACTTTATGCCTCCTCCCTAGATTTACTTTCTTCCCTGTTCTGCTGTATCATAGGCCAGTACAAAATGGTGCTCTTCCGGGTTCTTCACCACCCATCTTCCCGCGCCAGGGAAAATGATCAACTTACAGCGCAGGCGCCATCCTGCGCTCGGGAAAATTACCAGCCGAGGGTGCAGGCGCAACATGATGTCCGACCTAAGAAACCAAAACCTACCTGGCCACGCCCACCGCAGGGCCATCATCATCGCCCTGGCCCAACCTCCACCCCTGCTGGTCTATATAAGGCATTACGCTGCCACCAATAAGCGAGACTTGATCAGGATACTGTCTTGTCTCCATTTCTCGTGTCTCTTGTCCCCCCGAGTTCCCACTCCCTCTTCTAGGGTCCACATTGACGATCCCGTGGCACGGGACAGTGTATGGTGAACCAGCCTTGCATCCCAGAAATGAAGCTGAGTTGATCGCAATGGATAAGTTTTTTGATGGGCTGCTTGATTCAGTTTGCCAGTAGTTTATTGAGGGATTTTTACCTTGATGTTCATCAGCGACATTGGTATGAAACTTTCTTTATTTCTTGTGTCTTTGTCAGGTTTTGGTATCGAAATGATGCTGGTCTCATCAAATGAGTTAGGGAGGTGTTCCTCTTTTTCTGTTGTTTGGAATAGTTTCAGAAGGAATGGTACCAGCTCCTCTTTGTACCTCTGATAGAATTTGGCTGTGAATCTGTCTGGTACTGAGTTTTTTTTGGTTGATAGGGTATTAATTAATGCCTCAATTTCAGAACTTGTTATTGGTCTAGTCAGGGATTCAAGTTCTTCCTGGTTTAGTCTTGCGAGAGTGTATGTCTCTAGGAATTTATTTATTTCTTTTAGATTTTCTAGTTTATTTGCATAGAGGTGTTTATAGGATTCTCTGATTATGATTTGCATTTCTGTGGGATCAGTGGTGAGCTCCTCTTTATCATTTTTTATTGTGTGTATGTGATTCTTTTCTCTTTTCTTTATTAGTCTGGATAGTGGTCTATTTTATGGATCTTTTCAAAAAATCAGCTCCTGGATTCATGAATTTTTTAAAGGGTTTTTTGTGTTTCTATCTTCTGTCCTGCTGTGATCTTAGTTACTTCTTGTCTTCTGCTGGTTTTTGAATTTGTTTGCTCTTGCTTCTCTAGTTCTTTTAATTGTGATGTTAGTATGTCGATGTTAGGTCTTTCCTGCTTTCTCCTGTGGGTATTCAGTGCTAAAAATTTCCCTCTATACAATACTTTAGCTGTGTCCCAGAGATTCTGGTATGTTGTATCTTTGCTCTCATTGGTTTCAAAGAACTTCTTTATTTTTTCCTTAATTTCTTTATTTACCCAGTAGTCATTCAGGAGCAGGTTGTTCAGTTTCCATGTATTTATGGTGTTTTGAGTGAGTTTCTTAATCCTGAGTTCTAATTTGATTGTACTGTGGTTTGAGAGCCTGTTAAGATGTCCGTTCTTTTGCATTTTCTGAGGTGTGTTTTACTTCCAATTATGTGGTCAGTTTCAAAGTCGGTGCAATGTGGTGCTGAGAAGAATGTATATCCTGTTGATCTGGTGTGGAGAGTTGTAGATGTCTGTTAGGTCTGCTTGGTCCAGAGCTGAGTTCAAAGTCTGAATATCCTTGTTAATTTTCTGTCTTGTTGATCTAATATTGACAGTGGGGTGTTAAGGTCTCCCACTATTATTGTCACTATTAGTGTGTGGGAATCTAAGTCTCTTTGCAGGTCTCTAAGAACTTGCTTTATAAATCTGAGTGCTCCTGTATTGGCTGCATATATATATTTAGGACAGTTAGCTCTTCTGGTTGCATTGATCCCTTTACCATTATGTAATGCCCTTCTTTGTCTCTTTCCATCTTTGTTGGTTTCAAGTCTGTTTTATCAGAGACTAGGATTGCAACCCTTCCTTTTATTTGCTTTCCATTTGCTTGCTAAATCTTCCTCCATCTTTTTTTTTTTTTGTGCCTATGTCTCTGCACGTGAGATGGGTCTCCTGAATACAGCACACTGATAGGTCCTGACTATCTATCCAATTTGCCAGTATGTGTCTTTTTAACTGGAACATTTAGCCTATTAACACTTAAGGTTAATATTGTTATGTGTGAATTTGATCCTGTCATTATAATGCTAGCCGATTATTCTGCCCGTTAGTTGATGCAGTTTCTTCATAGTGTTGACGGTCTCCATAGAATTTGGTAGTTTTCGCATAGTTGGTTCCAGTTGTTCCTTTCCATATTTAGTGCTTTCTTCAAGAGTTCTTGTGAGGCAGGCCTCATAGTGACAAAGTTTCTCAGCATTTGTTTGTTTGTAAAGAATTTTTTTTTCCCTCCTTCACTTATGAATCTTAGTTTGGCTGGATATAAAATTCTGTGAAAATTATTTTCTTTAAGAATGTTGAATATTGGCCCCCACTCTCTTTAGGGTTTCTGCAGAGATATCCACTGTTAGTCTGATGGGATTCCCTTTGTGGGTAATCTGACCATTCTCTGTGGCTGCCCTTAGTATTTTTTCCTTCATTTCAACCTTGGTGAATCTGATGATTATGTGTCTTGGGGTTGCTCTCTCGAGGAGTATCTTTGTGGTGTTCTTTGTATTTCCTCAATTTGAATGTTGGCCTGTCTTGCTAGCTTGGAGAAGTTCTCCTGCATAATATCCTGGAGTGTCTTACAACTTGGTTTCATTCTTCCCCCATCACTTTCAATCAAATGTATGTGTGGTCTTTTCACATAGTCTCATACTTCTTGCAGACTTTGTTCATTCCTTTTCATTCTTTTTTCTCTAATCTCGGCTTCACGCTTTATTTCATTAACTTGTCTTTAGTCTCTGACATGATTTCTTCCGCTTGATCGATTCGGCTATTGATACTTGTGTATGCTTCATGAGTTCCCGTGCGGTTTTTTCCAGCTCCATCAGGTCATTTATGTTTTTCTCTAAACTGGTTATTCTTGTTAACAATTCGTCTAATCTTTTTTCAAGGTTCTTAGCTTCCTTGCATTGGGTGAGAACCTGCACCTTTACTCAGAGGAGGTTGTTATTTCCCACTTTCTGAAGCCTACTTCTGTCAATTTGTCAAACTCATTCTCTGTCCAGTTTTGTTCCCTTGCTGGTGAGGAGCTGTGATCCTTTGCAGGAGAAGAGGTGTTCTAGTTTTTGGAATTTTCAGCCTTTTTGGGATGGTTTTTCCTCATCTTTGTTATCTAATTTTGATCTTTGATGTTGTTCACCTTCGGATGGGGTTTCTGTTTGGACGTCCTTTTTGTTGATGTTGATGCTGTTCCTTTCTGTTTGTTAGTTTTCCTTCTAATAGTCCCCTCTGTTGCAGGTTTGCTGGAGGTCCACTCCAGATCCTGTTTGCCTGGTTTTCACTAGTGAAGGCTGCAGAACAGCAAAGATTGCAGCTTGCTCCTTCCTCTGGAAGCTTTGTCTCAGAGGGGCACCTGCCAGATGCCAGCTGGAGCTCCGCTGTATGAAGTGTCTGTCAACCCCTGCTGGGAGGTGTCTCCTAGTCAGCAGGCATGGGGTTCAGGGACCTACTTGAGGAGGCACTCTATCCCTTAGTAGAGCTTGAGCGCTGTGCTGGGAGATCCGCTGCTGTCTTCAGAGCCAACTGGTAGGGAACTGTTCAAGTGTGCGCCCACAGCTGCCCCTTCCCCCAGGTGCTGTGTCCAGGGAGATGGGAGTTTTATCTATAAGCCCCTGACTGGGGCTGCTGCCTTTTTTTCAGAGATGTCCTGCCTAGAGAGGAGGAATCTAGAGAGGCAGTCTATAGCGGCCTTGTCAAGCTGCAGTGGGCTCTGCCCATTGTGAACTTCCAGAGGCTTTGTTTACACTGTGACGGGAAAACTGCCTACTCAAGCCTCAGTAATGGCAGACATCCCTCCCCAGTAATGGCAGAGACCCCTCCCTACACCAAGCTTGAGCGTCCTAGGTTGACTTCAGACTGCTGTGCTGACAGCAAGAATTTCAAGCCAGTGGATCTCAGCTTGCTGGGCTCTGTGGGCTCTACTAAACTAGAACACTTGACTACATGGCTTCAGCCCCCTTTTCAGGGGATTGAACTGTTCTGTCTTGGTGGCCCTTCCAGGCTCCACTGGGGGCATGAAAAAACAAAACAAAACAAAACAAAACAAACAAACAAAAAAACTGTAGCTAGCTTGGTGTCTGCCCAAACGGCCACCCAGTTTTGTGCTTGAAACCCAGGGCCCTGGTGGTGTAGGCACCTGAGGGAATCCTCCTGGTCTGCGGATTGTGAAGACCGTGAGGAAAGCGTAGTATCTGAGTCGACTGCACCATTCCTCATGGTATAGCCCCTCACGGCTTCCCTTGGCTTGGGGAGGGAGTTCCCTGACCCCTTCCTGGGTGAGGCAATGTCCCACTCTGCTTTGGCTCGGCCTCTGTGTGCTGCACCCCCTTTCTAACCAGTCCCAATGAGATGAGCAGGGTACCTCAGTGGGAAAGGCAGAAATCACCTGTCTTCTGCATTGATCTCACTGGGAGTTGCAGACTAGAGCTGTTCCTGTTCAGCCATCTTGCCAGCCACCTCCTAGAGTCAAATCAATCTTATTTCTTAAGACTTTCTTTTAGTTGTTTGGATAAAAGAATATATGAAAAGGCATGGAATAAAAGTGGCTTCTGCATTGAAAGAAAAGCCTAAATAATGTTTTGGGGCAGAATAGGTAATCAAGGAAATGGCCGTGTTCTTGGGAAGCTACTGCAACAGGGGTGATCTTATAGCCAACACAGTAAGCCTTAGCATTTGCATTGTCATTGAGCTTATTCAACCTAAGCTATCTTCAGTAGAACTTCTCCCTCTAAAGAGCATGTACATTTTGATTTTATGTACATTTGAAGATTTTACCTACCTTCAAATGACCCTTTGCTCATTTTAATACAAAAAAGCACACCCATGGGTAAAGATTTAAGATGCTAATGAGACATGTGACATATGAACAAATATCTACAGTGCACCCAGAGGACCACCCACAACATGCTTACTAGCAACATCTTTCTGACCTCCTTATGAATAATCATGTAAGATTCCCATACCGGGAGTCTCCTTCAGGGCAGGCTTTGATATCTCATACCTATGAGCAGCCCATCCCCTCTCAGGATGTCTTCTCTCTCTCTGTCTCTCTCGGTGTATTCTCTCTATTCTGTACCTTAATATCAAGACACTCTTTTTCTTTTGCAAAGAATTACTCTATGCCACACCTCTTTTGCTGTGTGTCTCTTGTTTAAACTATTTTAATCTAAGGAGACAAAAACCAAGGTATCACAATAACTATCAACAATTTCACTAAACATTTGATAAACCTGACAATTCTATTTGAAATACATTGTACATTCTATTCTACATAGTGTACAAGTCTGGGTGTGGTAACTCACACCTGTAATCCCAGCACTTTGGGAGGTGGAAGTCAGGGTATTCCCTGAGCTTAGGAGTTTGAGACCAACCTCGGCAACACAGTAAAACCCTGTGTTTACCAGAAATACAAAAAATTAGCCAGTGTGGTGGCAGGCACCTGTGGTCCCAGTTACTTGGGAGTCTAAGGTAGTAGGACTGCTTGAACCTGTAAGGTGGAGATGGCAGTGAACCAAGATTATGTCAGTGCACTCCAGCCTGGGTGACAGTGAGACCTTGTCTCAAAAACAAACAAACAAAAACCCTAATCTACATACTGTATATAGTGTATTCTAACCTAATCAATAACCTATTTGTACAATGATAAGACACTTAAGATGATGATGACTATGGATAGCAAGGACAACGGGCTAGAGAAATGAAGCCTTCTAAAAAGAGGTATTTTAGAGTTAGATTTTATTCAGAGTATAGGATTAAATATACTTGAAATAAAATACACTTGTAATATTAGAATAAGGAAAAGTATTGATTAGAAATAAATATATCAAAATAAAACAATTTTAAAAGTGTAACAATAAGGGGCTTTATTTTTCTGGGCAATTGATGCACACTATAGATTCATAAAGAAATATGTTAGGAAGTGAGGAAACTCAGGTATACAAAAAAGGAAGCTGGGATTTAAATACAAACAACATGGTTCTAGTGTCTATGTATCCATTACTTTGTAGTAAACTAGTTTGTTTGGGTCTGATTTTCCTCACCTATAAAAAGGAAATAATGATATCTATTTTATCATTATTTATTTATCTATGAAGAGTAAGATAATATGAGTGTTAACATAAATACAGTAAGCAGAATGACAACCACATCCACCTTCTTAACAAGGATGTCCAGATCTTAATTCCCATAATCTGTGATTATGTCATGCAGCAAGGCAAAGGATATTAAATTTGCAGATCTAAGGTATCTCATTAGCTGACTCTGAAATCTGACATAAAATTATCCTGGATTATCTGGTGGGGTCCAATATAATGGCAAGGGGCCATAAAAATAAAAGAAGGAAACAGAATAATTAATGTCAGAATGATGCAATGTGAGAAAGACATGATCAGACTTTGCAGGTTTCAAAGAAAGAAAGTGTCCATAAATCAAGGAATGTACACTCTCAAGAAGCTAGAAAACACAAGCCAACAGTTTCTTCCTTATAATCTTTTCCTATAATTTTAAGATAATAAATTTATGTTTTTTAATAAATCTGGTCAGGAAATCTGTAGTATTTTGTTAAAGTAGCAATATAAAACTATTATGATATGCAAAGGGCTGAACAATTTGTGCTCAATAAATGAGAAACATATTATCTGAACTCAATATGAAAAAGTCCTACACACAGTTAAAATAATTACTATTATTAAAGTTTACTTTTTGAGTTGGAAAAAATTGTGGCATAAGTGCCAATTGAAACATTAGTAGTTCACACATTGAAAACATATTTAGACCACTCTCTATTCTAAGGCCCAAATAATTCCTGAAAAATCATTTAAGACATTGTTACTATTTGTTACTTTTGCAGAAAAGGAAGCAAGAATTATAGAAGTTTAGTAACTGGTCATGAGATCCCAAGACAAAGAAAGTGAAGAAACCAAGACTATATGCAGATCAGACTCCAGGGCTTAGATTTCTCACCACTGCTCTAGGCTGCTCTCCTTTTAACACTTTCCTGTGACATTAAATAGAACACCTCCCAAGTCTATCTACAAAGTCAAAGAAAAACAAATAACAGTTGTTACATCATAAGAAGCATAATGAATGAAAGTATATGTACATTTAAGACAGCAAATTTTAAAGTGAAATATAAGTAATGCTTTAAATGATAGTCAAAGGATATGTAACAAATGAACTTACGTTGATTTCTTTGGAATTGAACTGTTTAAATTTCAGAAAATTAATTAATTAATTAATTAATTTATTTATTTATTGGCACAGTTTCACTCTGTCATTGAGGCTGAGTGCAGTGACTTGGCTCACTGCTTTGACCTATACCTCCTGGGCTCAAGTGATTCTCCCTTTTCAGCCTCCTGAGTAGCTGGGATGACCGAGGTGCATACCTGGGTAAGGAAATTTACTTTTTAACTACTAGTTTGTGTTTATGAATTCTACAATACATAATTCTTTGAGGGATCACTGAGGATGGATTTTTTAAAACTATGTATTCTAGAAAGAATGATTTCTACTCTAATTCCTGTCTGACATATTCCCCTGAATTAAAGATTTCCTAAAAGTTCACCTTTTCAGAAGAAAATGTGCTACTTACTATTGTTTTTGATTGATTTTCAAGTGGTCTCATATTTATCATGGTGCGTTAAATGGCAAATAACAAATTAACCTATTGTTGCATAACCCAAATTAATAATGTGGTTAACTGATAATAAGGTTAGGTAACCTCCTTCTAAAGTTTTTATTTTTTACTATGCTTGTCACAGCTAGTCTTATTTACTATTGTAGCAGATCACATCTGCCATTTAACTACACAAAGAAGGTCGTTTTAAATTACACTGAAAAATCTAACCAGTACCTGCAGCATTATCACTTAATTCCTTTCAAGGATTCTGTTGAAAGAAATGCTTTAATAGTAAGACATAATGAATACACAAGTCTCATGAAAACGAAGCGTCACAGAACTATCTAAAGAATATATAGACCGGCCGGGCGCGGTGGCTCAAGCCTGTAATCCCAGCACTTTGGGAGGCCGAGACGGGCGGATCACAAGGTGAGGAGATCGAGACCATCCTGGCTAACATGGTGAAACCCCGTCTCTACTAAAAATACAAAAAAACTAGCCGGGCGAGGTGGCGGGCGCCTGTAGTCCCAGCTACTTGGGAGGCTGAGGCAGGAGAATGGCGTAAACCCGGGAGGCGGAGCTTGCAGTGAGCTGAGATCTGGCCACTGCACTCCAGCCTGGGCGACAGAGCGAGACTCCGTCTCAAAAAAAAAAAAAAAAAAAAAAAAAAAAAAAAAAAAAAAAGAATATATAGACCAAAACAATACATTTCAAATATCTGAAACGATCAATGATGAATTGCAAAAAGTGAGGATTTCCTTTCACGTTCAATAAACTCATTTAAAAAGAAAAACTGGAGTAGATATCTTTATTTTGATGAACATAGATAAAGGGCAGGAACAAGTATCTTTCCACTAAATTTTTTTAAGCTTTAAGTTAAATTTAGTAACATCTCATAATACAAAATGAAAATTATATACTATATATAATAAACATTTTTATCATAGCAATATTGCAGCGTTTTATTTTCCTGATTATATCACAGTAATATATATAAAAATTTAAATATTTAAATATATTTTATAAAATAAATGTTACATATATTATATAATGTTATATACATTATATATATAATGTTTTCTCTCTCTTAGGGCAATTACAAACTAGAACACAGAATGCTTCAGTTAGTTTCCTGCTTTAAATCTGAAGTTCTGCATTTCCAACAGCTTTTTCTAAGATTGGTATCCAACTTCTTCAAGTTGTTACTGTCTTGAAGTGGAGTCATGTGTCACCATTATTAAGAAGTGCTTTCATATTAGAAAGATATATTTTTAAATACTTTGTCTCTAGGTATGTGATGCAGGCTACAATAATTGAGGTAAGGCCGGGTGCAGTGGCTCATGCCTGTAATCCCAGCACTTTGGGAGTCCGAGGTGGGCAGATCACGAGGTCAGGAGATTGAGACCATCCTGGCTAACACATTGAAACCCCGTCTCTACTAAAAATATTAAAAAAATTAGCTGGGCATGGTGGTGGGCGCCTGTAGTGCCAGCTACTCGGGAGGCTGAGGCAGGAGAATGGTGTGAACCTGGGAGGCTGAACTGGCAGTGAGCCGAGATTGTGCCACTGCACTCCAGCCTGGGTGACAGAGTGAGACTGTGACAAAAACAAAAAACAAAACAAAACAAAACTTGAGATAAATGTCATGCTTTATAGACATTACATCATCAAATCTACAACTTTCAATCAATGTATTCCCAAGTGCTATCTTTAACCTTTCTATCTCCATTGTCTCTTTTGATTATCTCCCTAATGAAAAAATACAGTAAGAACTCATACTATCTATGTATCAACTTTCAAGTCTCAGTGCAGTGCTTTAAATTCAGTTAGCACTCAAATATTCATGAACATTGCATACACACATACAAACCACACATACACACATACATATAAAAGTAGCACTGTTGGCTGGTAAAAGTATTAGGCTGGTGCAAAATAATTGCAGTTGTTGACATTAACACATTTTCAGAGGTTGAATGATTCTGGGTAATATTTTCAATCAGAATTATAACAAAAGGTGGTTCTAATATCAAAAATAAAGTTGGGAGTAGATTTTAAAAAAATAATAATAAATAAAATAACTATTCAATGATTCCAGATCTTGTAAGTATAAAAACAAAACCCTGCAGGTGAAATAGAGCACAGATAAATATATACATGTAGTTAGATTAAAACACAAAATCAATCACAGAAGTATGAGGAAAACTTGTTTTCTCATACTTGTTTTCTTCTAAGAGAAACAAACTACCTCTGTATATGTTAGTTCAACAGTAAGACAACTGCTACCACAAAGATAATGCAACTTAAACTGAACTGTAGAAATGGAGAGCACCCATATGATGAAAGAAGACCCTCCCTGCCAACCTCTTAAAGGGGAATCTTGACCAATTGGAAAGGTTTTAGAGGATATTAAGAATAATCATAGGAGAGTATAAAAATAACATAAATGGGATATGTTTTAAATTCATTAACACTAGATAAGAACAAAAGAGGATAAAAGCTAAGTTTTTTAAATTCAATTTCCTTCCTATCCCACCACCCGAACCATAAGTAAGTCAAATGATCTATATTTTTATAACATAACCACAACATAATCTTTCACTCAACTTCCAGTGCTACAACCTCAATCCAGGTTAGATTGTTGCATTTACTTTCTAATAGTTCTTTCTACTTCTAATCTTGCACCCGGCATTCATTTTTCATAAAGTCACAATTGCTGGATTGAAAATATAAATCAGAAGCCGTTTCCATAAAATTTCATAATAATTACCTAAAGCAGCTCAGAATTATTAAGTCTACCTAAATGTCCTGCCATTGCTTTCTCACTTAAGTAAACACCCCACCACAAATTTAATTTTACTCGTATTACCTAACAGTAACTTTATCATCTGTCTGGAATTTTTCTTTCTGGCTGTGCTAGAATTTAAAGCATGTGGAGGTAAAAATTTTGTCTTAATATACTGTTGGATCTATTATTGCAAGGCACACTGTATGGCACAGAGTTCTAGGATTATCAAACACTTGTTGACGTCATGAATTTTGCATAAATTTGGATAGCAAATTGTATATTTTACACCAATCTGTGAATGCAGAAAAGGAAGAAAAGGAAGCAAGGAATCTGTGAATATGTTTCAAGAATTATAGCTAGAGTAATGACCGTGATGAAATTACTAACTGGCCAAACAGAAACTGTGGAATGAGAAATGCCATTATGACACTAGGTAGAAATTTGGCTGGATATTCTTTAAAATCCCTTAGAGTTTTCAAATCCAAACACAGACCAAAAATCAAATGAGTAACTAGATAAAATAGTACATAGGCACACTATACTGCCTTCACAATTTTGGTAAAATTATTTATTTTGGTGAAATTATATTTATTTATTTTGGTAAAATTATTATAAAATTATTTGTTAGAACAAAGTTCTGAATTTACATTAGGTTTTTATTTTTTAAAAAAGATAGAATTACTTTTAAAAGATACTGACCCAACAAATTTTGGAAACATGATAAATCTTCCTCTCCCTTTAACAAAATACATAGATATAGCTTTGAAAAAGCCATCCTATTAATAACAAAAATATAAGCTTAACTGCTTAATCTAAAATTCCCAAAGGGTTATTAAGAAATCACAACAGCGAGACTGTAGAATAGAAAATCCTAGCCTCCATCTGCCAACAAAAACAATTATACAGCTAGCCATGAATGGAAAAAGCTCTGAGAGAGACCAGGTGTCCAGTTAACAATCCAAAGACATACAATGGAGCAAAGAAACAAAAAAAGAAACAGAATAAATTCACAGAACGGCAGAAGAACAGTTTCATGTTTATTGTACCATACATCTCTTAAACCGCACAACTCATTTAACAGAGGACTCTTATCAGTAAGTTTCCCTCAGGGGAAAAGGACAGCAGGGCAGGCAACTAGCTTGCTCAGGGGCAGTAGTGAAGACTTGCTTCCATACTACACCCTCCCACCCTGGTGACTGAAGAGAACACCATAGCTCAGATACCTGGAGACAGCTAGTAACAGTAAAAAAGACAAGGCTATCACGTAGCAGGAGCAACCATGGTCCCCAGCAGAGGATCATACCTGTAACTGACAACCTCAGTGGCCACTGCAGCTGCCATGAAACCCCTAGAAAAGGAGTGACCACCCTCTCCATGATGGCCTGTGTATCAGACACCAATGTCACTGACACCATGAAAATGACTGCATGCTAGGCCCAGCATCAACAAGTACTAGTGGGACTAAGACTTTCCTTTGTGAGGAGAAAAAAGTCAGATAACCTCAACAGCTTTCACTACCACCAGATAAATGCGGCCTTGGCTGCACAGAAACTGTGCCATTGTGCCAACCCTGAAGCCAGAATCCCTGTACTACATAAAGCTACTCCATTAAGCAGGCACCTTTGCCCATCAGTCCATAGGTTAGAAAGAAGTGATTACTCCCTCAAATGCTCAGACATCCAAAAAAGCTACAAGAAACATTAAAAATATCAAACAAAGATGAAAACAGAAAAGGAAAATAGTAATTTTTGAGTTATTCTTCCCAAAGAAATGAAGATCTACAAACTACTTGACAAGGAATTCAAAATAATCATCTAAAGATGCTCAGTGAGCTAAAAGACAACACAGACTACTAAACAGTATCAGGCAAACAATACATCAACAAAGCAAGAAATTCAGCAAAGTGACAAAAACTACGACAAACACAAAACAGAAATACTGAAACTAAAGAACATAACTGAATTGAAAAATCTTCACAGAAGATTCAGTGAAGCAGTAGAAGGACTAACTGAACTCAAACACAGATCATTCAAAATTACCCAGTCTGGGGACAAGAAAAAAAAGAAAAACCCAGTGAGGAAGTCTATAGGACTTAAGGGACACTATCGAGACACTCTATGCCTCATGGAAGCTAATGAAGGAGAAAAGAAACACAAAGGGGCAGAGCCTACTTAAAATAAATAATGGCCAGATTTGGTGGCTCATGATTAGTAATCCCAACACTTTGGGACGCTGAGGCAGACAGACCATATGAAGTCAGGAGATAGGGCTCAGGAGATTGAGCCCTACCTTGACGACATGATGAAATCCTTTCTCTACACAAAAAAGAAAAAAAGTTGTTAGGCATGGTGGTATGTTCCTGTGGTCCCAGCTACTAAGTGGGGCTGAAGTGGGATAATCACTCGAGCCTGGGAGGTTCTGGCTACAGTGAGCCCTAATCATACCACTGCACTCTAGCCTGGGTAACAGAGCAATACCCCGTATCAAAAATAAATGAATGAATGAACGAATGAATAAAGTAGAGAAGGGAAGAAGGATATAAAACAAACTAGAGAATAAAATGCATATTCAAATTCATTATGCTCCAAAACCCCAAATAAGCTAACCATAAAGAGATCTTTGCAGGACACATTATAATTGCTTAAAATCCTGCTGAAAATAGTAAAAGAACAACCCATCACATTGAAGGGAATCAGCAGAAACTTTACAAGCCAGAGAAGACTGGGATAATATTCAGAGCAAGGAAAAACAAATAAACAAACAAAAACAAAAAAAACTGCCCTCAAAAAATAATATGCTCAGCAAAATTATCCTTTAAAATTAAATGAGATGTAAAGTCTTTCTCAGACACACAAAACTAAGTGAGTTAGCACGAGATCTGCCTTAACAGAAATGCTTGAGGAAGTGCTTCAAATTGAAACAAAAACACATTAAAAAGCAAAGCAAAAACACAGAAAAACATAACTCTGAATGTAAATTCATGAACACACAAAAATTAATGCAACACTGTAAAAGTGGTGAATAATTTACTCTTGATCCTAATACAAAAGTTAGAAGATTAAAATGTGCTAATATAATGTTAAAAGAGGCAAACTCTAAAGAGCACAAAGTGTGTGTTATCTGCAGGGCAGTAAAAATGTTGTGTTTTGTATGTGATTAAAATTAAGTTGTTGTCAATTTAAAATAGAAGGGTTAACTATAAGATACTTTAGAAGGGAGCAAGAGGGCCGAAAAGGACACTCCAGTGATCATCACCCCTCCAGGAACACCAAACTGAACAACAATTCACACACGGAAGCACCTTCATCACAACCAAAACTCAGGTAAGCAATCACCGTACCTAGTTTAAGCAATCACCGTACCTAGTTTAAGCAATCACCGTACCTAGTTTTGACACAATATTTTTCAAAAGGCACTGAAGGAGGCAGAAAAGACACTTTTGAATCACTGATACCACCCATTCCCAATCCCTGTCAGTGACTATGTTGAGCAAAGAATGTGTGCTTGGGGGAGAGAGCTGCGATTATTGGACTTTGCATTGAAACTCTGTGCTGCCTTGTCTCAGTGAAAAGCAACATGAGGAAAAAAATCTCTGTCTTGTCTCAGTGAAAAGCAATATGAGGTGTCACTTTGCCGGCACCCACTGGGTGAGCATTTAGACAGATCTAGCCAGAGAACTGTCCTTCACAGCAGTCAGAACCTGAGTTCTCGCTGGTCCCATCAATACGGACTAATGTGCTCTGGGGTACTAAATGAACATAAAAGTCAGTATCTGCCACAAAGACTGCAGTTCTTAGGCAAGTTCTAGTGCTGTACTGGGCTCAGAGCCATGGGACTTGAGATGTATGTGACCAAGTGAGAGACCAGCGAGGGTAGCCAAGCGAGTAACTGTGTCAGCTTTCCCCAGTTCTAGGCAGCACTGCTTGCAGTTCTTGGAGAGACTCTTTCCTTTCACTTGGGGAGAAAAAGGTGAATTAAGAGGACTTTGTCTTGCGACATGAATACCAGCTCTGCCAGAGTAGAACACAGCACCATCATGCAGAGTCCTGAGGCCCCCTTCCAGGCCCTACTTCCTGGATGACATTTCTAGACATACCCTGGGCCAGAAAAGAACTCACTCCTTTGAAGGAGAGAAGACCTAGTTCTGGCAAGATTGAACATCTGCAGACTACAGAGGCCTTGGGCCTTGAAATATCAGCTGTACCTTGACAATATTTGTCACAATCCTTTGCTGAGACCTGGGGCTATGCTGGCTTCAGGTGTGACCCAATGCATCCTTAACTGGGGCACCCATGAGGAAATATTTCTTCTGCTTCAGGAAAGAAGGAATAGTAAAGGGGACTTTGTCTTGCACTTTGGGAACTAGTGTGGCCACAGTTGGGCAGAGCACAAAGCAGGTTCCTGGGGGCTCCCAATTTCAGGCGTTGGCACTTGGATGGCATCCTGGACCCCCTCTGAGGAAAAGGGACCTGCTGGCTTAAAGAGAGAGATCCAAATCTGGCCGCATTCAGCCTAAGATGACTGAAGTGCTCTTGGGCCTTCCGTGAACTTCAGTGGAGCCAGGCAGAACTTTCTATGAGTCTGGGAGTACAGAAACCATGTGGACAAACTAATTTTGCAAGAAGGAGAGGGAAGAGTCGGGGAGACTTTGTCTTGTAGTTTTGGTACCAACTCAGCCACGGTAGAACAGAGCACCAAGTAGATTCCTAACATTCCAGACTCAAGGCCTTGTTTCTCAGGTGGCATTTCTGGACCCACCCTTGGCTGGGGAGAAGCTTGATATCTTGAAAGGAAGGACACATTCCTGGATAGATTCACCACCTGCTAACTGATGTAGGTGGGGCACATCAGTAGGAGCCAGGAAGTGGTCATCCTGGGGCTTTGGGTTAGAGTCAGTGTTGTGCTGGGTTTGGGCTGGACCCAGTGCAGTCCCTGTGGTGATGGCCCCAAGGGTGCTTTTGCGATCTGTCCCTTAGCTCCAGGAGTCTCAGCATGGTGAAAGACTCCATTTGTATGAAGAAAAGTATGGGAAAAGAACAAGAGTGTACACCTGGTAATCCAGAGAATTCTACTGAATCATTACCAAGACCACAAAGGCGGTAACTCTGTAAGTCCATAAAAATCACAGTGTTACTGGGTTTGGGGTGCCCCTTAGGCAGATATGGCTGTGGCAACCAAAGATTTTTTTCTTTAGCGATGGAGTTTCACCCTGTCACCTGGGCTGGAGTGCAATGGCATGATCTTGGCTCACTGCAACCTCCACCTCCTGGGTTCAAGCAGTTCTCCTGCCTCAGCCTTCCGAGAGTAGCTGGGATTACAGGTGCTCACCAGCACCCCCAGATAATTTTTTGTATTTTTTTTTTGAGACAGAATCTTGCTCTGTCACCCAGACCGGAGTGCTGTGGCATGATCTTGGCTCACTGCAAGCTCCGCCTCCTGGGTTCATGCCATTCTCCTGCCTCAGCCTCCTGAATAGCTGGGATTACAGGTGCCTGCCATTACACCCAGTTAATTTTTTGTATTTTTAGTAAAGACGGGGTTTCACCATGTTCGCCAGGATGGTCTCGATCTCCTGACCTCGTGATCCGCTGCCTTGTCCTCCCAAAGTGCTGGGATTACAGGTGTGAGCCACTGTGCCCGGCCAATTTCTTGTATTTTTAGTAGAGACGGGATTTCACTCTGTTGGCCAGGTTGATCTCAAACTCCTGACCTCATGATCCACCTACCTCAGCCTTCCAAAGTGCTGGGAGTATAAGCATGACCCATCATACCTGGCCTGACCAAAGATTTAGATCACAACACTAAATCACCTTTGAATACCTAGAAAACCTTCCTCTGAGAAACACAGGTACAAGCAGTCCCAGACATGAAGACTACAATAAATATATAACTCCTCAATGCCCAGACATTGACAAACATCCACATCTGCGACCATCCAGAGAAACATGGTATCTCCAAATTAAGTAAGACACCAGGGGTCAGTCCCAGAGAGACAAGAGATCCATGACCTTTCAGACAAATAATTCAAAATAGCTGTTTTGAGGAACCAAAACTACATGTAACATAACACAGAGAAGGAATTCAGAATTCTATCAGATAAATTTGAAAAAGAGATTAAAAAGAGTCAAGCAGAAATTCTAGAGTTAAAACATGCAGCTGACACACTGAAGAATGCATCAGAGATTTCTAATAGTAGAATTGGTCAGAAGAATCAGTGAGCTTGAAAACGGGCTATTGGAAAATATACTATCGGGGAGACCAAATAAAAAAGATTAAAGCACACCTACAGGATCTACAGGAGAGTGTTAAAAAGGCAAATCTAAGAGTTGTTGGCCTTACAGAGGAGATAGAGGCCGGGCATAGTGGCTCACACCTGTAATCCCAGGACTTTGGAGGCTGAGGTGAGTAGATCACCTGAGGTCAGGACGCCAGGCCCGGTCAACATAGCGAAATCCCATCTCTACTAAAAATACAAAAATTAGTTGGGAGTGGTAGCATGTGCCTGGAATCCCAGCTACTTGGGAGACTGAGGCAGGGGACTCACTTGAACCTGGGAGGTGGAGGTTGCAGTGAGCTGGGATTGCTCTACTGCACTCCAGCCTGTGCAACAACAACAAAACTCTATCTCAAAAAAAAGGAGACAAAGAGCAAACATCAGGGTAGAAAGTTTATTGAAAGGGAAAATGGAAAATTTCCCAAACGTAGAGAAAGGTATCAATATTCAAGTACAACAACGTCACAGAATATCAAGCAGATTTTTTTTTTTGAGATGGAGTCTCACTCTGTTGCCCAGGTTGGAGTGCAGTAGCACTGTGTTGCCCACTGCAACCTCCATCTCATGGCTTCAAGCAATTCTCTGACTTCAGCCTCCCGGATTATAGGCGCCCACCACCACATTCAGCTAATTTTTGTATTTTTTTTAGTAGAGATGGGGTTTCATCATGTTGGCCAGGCTGTCTCGAACTCCTGATCTCAGGTGATCTGCCCGCCTTGACCTCCCAAAGTGCTAGGATTATAGGCGTGGGCCACTACGCACGGCCCACCAAGCAGACTTAACCCCAATAATATTCTTAGGCCTTTAAGAATAAAATAACCAAAGATCAAGGACAAAGGAAAGACCTAAAAGCAGTGACAAGAGAAAGAAATAAAATACGAAAAAAAAAAAAAGAAAAAAATAGCTCCAATACATCTGTCAGCAGACTTCCTGGTGGAATCCCTAAAGGCCAAGAGAGAGCAGCATGACATACTTAGAGTGCTTAAGGAGAAAAACTTCCAGAATAGTAGATCCAGCAAAAATATCAAACACAAAGAAATACTTCTGACAAACAAAAGATGAAGGATATCACCAATACCAGACCCGCTCTACAAGAAATGCGAAAAGGAGTTCTTCAATTACCAAATATAACTACAAAAAGTTTTCAAGATACAGACAATATATTAAGATACAAATAGAAACAACAGAAAGTTTAAAAGGGGGATGAAATTAAAATGTGAGTGTTTGTTACTTTTCTCTTTGCTTGTTTTTGCTATCAGTGTTAAGTTGTCATCAGTATCACCAGAGAAAATCACCTTCATAAAAAGGGAGACAGCAAGGAAAGAAAAAAAGAACACAGAATGATGAGGAAACAAAAATAAAGTTACAGGAGTAACTCCTTATCTACAACATTGAATGTAAATGAACTAAGCTCTCCAATCAAAAGAAAGAGAGTGGCTGAGTGCAGAATTAAAAAGACGCAATGACATACTGCCTACAAGAAATGCCCTTTACCTATAAAGACACACAGAGACTGAAAATAAAGGGATGAAAAGAGATATTCTATGCAAACAAAAATGAGCAAAGAACAGGAGTAGCTGTATTTATGCCACAAAACTGATTTCAAAATAAAATCTATAAGAACAAAGAAAGTCATTATATAATGATAAAGGGGTCAATTCAATAAGAGGGTTTAACAATTGCAAATATATATGCACCCAACACTGTAGCACACAGATATATATAAAGCACATATTATTAGAGCTAAAGAAAGATAGAGATCCCAGTACAACAATGGCTAGAGACTTCAACATCCTACTTTCGGCATAGGGCAAGTCAGATCAATCAGACAGAAAATGAACAAAGCAGCACTGGACTTAATATGCACTATAGACCAGAGGGACCTGACACATATTTACAGAACATTTTATCTAATGGCTGCAGAATACACATTCTGCTCCTCAGCACATGCATCATTCTTAAGGCCAGATCATATGATAGGTCACAAAACAAGTCTTAAAACATTAAAGACAAAATGAAACAATATGAAATATCTTCTCTGATCATATGGAATAAAACTAGATATCAGTAACATGTGGAGCTTTTGAAACTATAAAAACAGCTAGAAAATTTTTTGGGGAAAATTTTTCAATTGGAAAAACAATTAAAATTTTCCAATTGTTTTTATAGTTTCAAACATTCTAGAATGACCAGAAGGCCAATGAAGAGATTAAGAATAAAATTTAAAAACTGCTTGAAACAAGTAACAATAAAAACACAACATAACAAATCCTATGGGACATAAATCTAAAACTGTCCCTGGAGCCAAAGAAAGGTCATCACCTAGTAATAACTGGGTCCATTCAACTGGGAAGTGTAACTATCAGAAATATATGTGGCCCCCAAACATCAGAGTACCTACACATATATAAAGAAAATATTGACAGATATGAAAGGGAATGCTTATGGCAATACAAAAATATAGTAGGGGAATTCAACACCTACCTTAGAATAATGTATAGAGCCTCCAGACCACCCCCATCCCAGCCAAAAAAAAAAAAAAAAAAACCAATAGCTGACTTGAACCAGTGTTAACAGGGAAGTTTATGACTATAAGTGCGTACATCAAAAAGGAAGAAAAACTTTAAATGAAACAACCTGTTACTGGCAGCAATATACACCAATAAATTAGAAAACCTAGAACACACAGACACATCAACTATACAACCTACCAAGACTGAACTATAAAGAAATACAAAATATGAACAGATCAGTAATAGGCTCACAAGACTGAAGCCATAACAAAAAAGTCTCACAGCAAATAAAAGCCCAGGACCTGATGGCTTCACTGTTTGCCTTCCAGGTTCAAGCAATTCTCTTGTCTCAGCCTCTCAAGTAGCTGACATTATAGGTGCCTGCCACCATGCCTGGCTAATTTTTGTATTTTCAGTAGAGATAAGGTTTCACCATGTTGGCCAGGCTGGTCTTGAACTCCTGACCTCAGGCGATCCACCTATCTCAGCCTCCCAAAATGCTGGGATTACAGACAGGAGCCACCATGGTTGGCCTCACTGTTGAATTTTACCAAACTTTTTTTTTTTTTTGAGACCGAGTCTCACTCTGTCACCAGGCTGGAGTGTAGTGGCATGGCCTTGGCTCACTGCAACCTCCGACTCCCGGGTTCAAGCAATTCTCCTGCCTCAGCCTCCTGAGTAGCTGGGATTACAGGTGCGTGCCATCATGCCTGGCTAATTTTTTTTAATTTTTAGTAGAGCCAGGATGCTCTCCATCTCCACCCACCTCAGCTTCCAAAAGTTCTGGGATTACAGGTGTGAGCCACCACGCTCGGGCAAATTTTACCAAACATTTAAAGAACTAACACCAATCCTACTCAAACTGTTCTGAAAAAGAGGAGGAAGAAATACCTCTAAACCCATTGTATGAGCACAGTATTACTCGTATACCAAAACCAGACAAAGACAATTAAAAAAAGAAAGCTACTGGGCAAGATAAACAGCGGCCAAAATCCTTAACAAAATATAAGCAAACCAGATTCAAAAACACATTAAAAAGACCATTCATCATAGTATGCAGCCATGAAATGGAACAAGATAATTTCCTTGCACAGACATGGAATCCATTATCCCCTGCCAACTAATGCAGGAACAGATACCCAAACACCACATGTTCTTGCTTATAAGTGGGAACTGAACAATGTGAACACAGGGAGGGGAACAACATACACTGGGACTTGTTGGAAGGGGTGGACAAGGGAGAGCATCAGGAAAAGTAGCTAATGCACGCTAGGCTTAATACCAGGGAGTTGACAGGTGCAGCAAGTCACCAAGGCACATGTTTACCTATGCAACAAAACTGCACATCCTGCACATGTACTCAAGAACTAACATAAAATAAAATAAAATAAAATAAAATAAAAACTATTCATTGTGACCAAGTGGAATTTAACACAGGGATGCAAGGATAGTTCAATATATGCAAATCAACCAGTATATCATATCAACAGAACGAAGGACAAAACCATATGATCATTTCAAATAATTCTGAAGACACACTTGATAAAATTAAATATCCCTTCATGATAAAAACTACTTAAAAACTGGATATAGAAAGAACAGACCTCGACATGATAAAAACCATATATTAATACAACAGACACAGCTAGTATAACACTGAATAGGGAAAAATGGAAAGCCTTTCCTTTAAGAGCTGGAACACAAGAATGTCCACTTTTACCACTAACAAAACTAAGAACTAGTCTTTTAAATCCATAAACAAAATTGACAGACTAAGAAAAAAAGAGAGAAGACTCCAACAAAATTAGAAGAGAAGACATTACAAAAGATATTCAGAAATAGGCTGGGTGCAGGGGCTAACATCTGTAATTCCAGAACTTTGGGAGGCCAAGATGGGCAGATCACAAGGTCAGAAGTTCGAGACCATCCTGACCAATATGGTGAAACCTACATCTACTAAAAATATAAAAATTAGTCGGACATGGTGGTGTGTACCTGCAGTCCTGGCTACTCAGGAGGCTGAGGCAGGAGAACTGCTTGAACCTGGGAGGCGAGTTTGCAGTGAGGCAAGATCGCGCCTCTGCACTCCAGCCAGAGCAACACAGAGTGACTCTGCCTTGGGGCGGCGGGGTGGGGGGAGGAAAGAGAAGAAAAGGAAAAAGATACTCAGAAAAAAAAAAAGGATGAAAGAGATTATTATGAACAATAATATGGCAAAAACTAGATAATCTAGAAGATACAAACAAATTCTTTTTTTTTTTTTTTGAGACGAAATCTTGCTCTTGTCCCCCAGGCTGAAGTGCAATGGCACAATCTTGGCTCACTGCAACCTTTGCCTCCCAGGTTCAAGCGATTCTCCTGCCTCAGCCTCCCGAGTAGCTCCTGCCTGCCATTACACCCGGCTAATATTTTTATATTTTTAGTAGAGATGTGGTTTCACCACATTGGCCAGGCTGGTCTCAAACTCCTGACCTCAGGTGATCCACCCGCCTCAGCCTCCCAAATTGCTGGGATTACAGACGTGAGCCACCATCCCTGGCAGATATGAACAAACTCTAAGAAACGTGCTATATCTAGCAAATCTGCATCAAAAAGGTTTTGGAATCCTGAACAGACCAGTAACAAATAAGGTGCTTTAATTAGGGATTAAAATTCCCCTAACAAAGAAAAGCCCAGGACCAGATGGCTTTGTGGGTGAATTCTAACAAACACTCAAAGAAAAATACCAACTTTTTCCAAAAAATAGAAGAAAGAAGACATCTAAACTCATTTTATGAGGTCAACACCACCACAGCATCAATGGCAGACAAAGACGTCACAAGAAAATGAGATGATAGGCCAACATTCCTATAAAACATAGATGGAAAAATCTTCGGCAAAATAGGAACAAATAGAATTGAGCAGCATATTAAAAGGATCATAAACTCTGAAAAAGTGAATTTATCCTTGGGAAATAATAATGGCGTAACACAGGCAAATAAATGTGATCTACCATACTAACAGAAGAAAAGGAAAAATGACATGATTATCTATCTAAACAGACCCAGAAAAGGCATTTGAGAAAGTTCAAACTCTATTACTATTTAAAACTCTCAACAAAATAGCTACAGAAGGAATGGATCTCATGGTAAATGCTGTAATGGAAAAAGTACACAGCTAACATCATAAAAACTGTTGGAAGAAATGAAAAGCTTTCCTTCTAAACCCTAAGTAAGAATACTCATTCTTGGCATTTGTTTAGAATCTAATATTGTTTGTTGTAGCCAGACAATTAGATAAGAAAAATAAATAAAAGAAATTCAATTTTTTTCATTTGTTTTTTGAGATGGAGTCTCACTCTGTCCAGGTTGGAGTGTAGTGGCGTGATATTGGCTCACTGTAATCTCTGCCTCCTGGGTTCAAGCAATTATCCTGCCTCAGCTTCCCAAGCAGAGTAGCTGAGACCATAGGCATGCACCACCATTCCCGATTAATTTTTGTATTTTCAGTAGAGACGGGGTTTAACCATGTTGGCCAGGATGGTCTTGATCTCTTTACCTCGTGATCTGCCCATATTGGCCTCCCAAAATGCTGGGATTACAGGAGTGAGCCACTGTGCCTGGCCATGGCATTCAAATTTTAAGTGAAGAAGTATAATTACCTGTATTTGCAGATACCAATTCTATATGTAGAAAACTCTAGAGACTCAACAAAGAAAACTGTTAGAATTAATAATTCAGAAAAGATTCAGGATACAGAACTGGGATGTAAAAATCAACTGCACTTTATATAGAAAAATCAAACTACTAAAAAGAAAAAAAAATGAAGAAAACAGTCCATTCATGTAGTAACAAAAAAAATCTAATAAATATGGGGAAAGAAAAGTAAAGTGTTTTCAATAAACTGTAATAGAAAAATGGCATTGTTTGATACAGAATAATAAAACTCAACTGTCACCTCATATTATATACAAAAATCATCTCAAAATGGCTTAAAGGCCAATACCCAACTGAGAAAGTACTAGAAGAACACAGAGAAAAACATTGCTTACTTCAGGTTAAATGAAATAAAGAAGACTCAGAAAGACAAACACTTCATTATCTCACTTACGTATGTACAATCTAAAAACATTAAACTCACAGAAGCACAATGGTGAATGATGGCCATAAGGAGGGAAATATGGAAAGATGCCAGTCAAAAGGTACTATGTTTCAGTTACGCAGAAGTAGGTTCTGGGTATGTAACATACAAGATGATGACTGTACCAGTCTGTATAGTATTGCTATAAAGAAATACCTGAGGCTGGGCGCCCTGGCTCATGCCTGTTATCCCAGCACTTTGGGAGGCCGAGGTAGGTGGATCACCTGAGGTCAGGAATTCAAGACCGGCCTGGCTAACATAGTGAAACCCCATCTCTATTAAAAATACAAAAAGTCAGCCAAGCCTGGTGGTGGGAGCCTGTAATCCCAGCTACTTGGGAGGCTGAAGCAGGAGAATCGCTTGAACCCAGGAGGCAGAAGTTGCAGTGAGCTGAGATTGCACCCCAGCCTGGGCAATGAAAGTGAAAACTCTGTCTAAAAAAAAAAAAAAAGCTGAGACCAGGTACTTTTTAAAGGAAAGAGGATTATCTGGCTCACAGTAGTGCAAACTATAAAAGAAGCATGACACCATTATCTGCTTCTGGCAAGAGATTCAGATAGCTTCCACTAATGGCAGAAGGCCAGGAAGGGGAGGAGACAGCAGAGATCATAGCAAGAGAAGGAAGAGAAGAGCAGTTATTTAAAAAGAGCAGCCCATTATAAAAAAAAGGGGCTCTTTTTAAATAACAACTCTGTCAGGAACTAACAGTGTGAGAATTCACTGACACCCCCAGCTACAGAGAAGCATTAATTTACTCATGAGAGAGCCCTCCCCATGACCCAAACACTCCCCAGGAGACCTGCACTTCTAACACTGGGATCATATGTTACCACTGAATTTAGGGTACAAACATTGAAACTATAGCATTATCTCTGTGTCCCCCACTCAAATTTCATGTACTTTTTCCATACAAAATAACATAATTAATTTCCATTAGCCCCGAAAAGTCTTAACTTGTTCCTGCATCAACTCGAAAGTCCAGAGTCTCACCTGAGATGCAAGGCAAGTTCCTTATAGCTGTGAGCTTGTAAAATAAAAAATGAGTTATTCACTTCCAAGATATAATGGAACAGACATTGGGTAACAATCCTTTTCTGAAAAGGATAAATCAAGTCAAGAAGGGAATAATAGCCTGTATACAAGCCTGAAAACTAGCAGGGCACACACTGAGTCTTCAAGCTTCAAAGTAATTTTTCTTTACTCCAAGTCCTATATTTTGGACATATTGGTGTGAGCAGTAGGCTCCCAAGGCCTTAAGCTGCTCCACCCACATAGCATTGCTGCACACAGGCCATGTGACTGCTCCCATGAATTAAAGTTGAATTTCTGCCGTTTTTCCAGTCTGGACTTGCATGCTGCCACTGGCACTATCAACCTGATGTCTGTAGAACTGTAGCCCTGCTCCCATACCTCCATTAGGCACTGTCCTACCAGAGGTCTCTCTGTGGAGGCTGTCCCTGTGGTAGGCTTCTGTGTGGGCATCCAGGTTTCTAATATATCCTCTGAAATCTAGGTAGAAGCTGCCAAGGTTCCATGGCTCTTGCACTGTAGGCAACACAGACTTAACACCTGTAGAAGTCATCAAGGCTTAAAGTTTAAGTTCTCTAGAGTGGTGGAGGATGGGTGGAACAGCATCCTGAGCTGTTGGCTTGTCCAATGCCCTGGCTTGTCCCTCCCTACTTTCCACACCTTTCTATTCTCCCCGGTCTCCAGGCTTGTGAGGAGAGGGGCGACCTTCAACATTTCTGAAACGCTTTTAGGGACTTTTTCCAATGGGCTTGAAGATTAGCACCTGGTTCCCTTTTACTCATACTAATCTCTCTAGCAAGTGCTTGCTCTGCAGCACCCTTGAATTCCTTTCCTGAAAATGCTCTTTCCTATTACATCTCCTTTCCAAATTTTATAATCTGCTTGTCTTCTAATTGTGAGTTCCATCTTTAGTTCATTCCTTTGCTGCTGGTTTAGATTGTAAGCTGTTAAAAGTAGCCACATAACTTATTGAAAGTTTGCTGCTTAGAAATTTTTTCTGCCCCTTACCCTAGGTCATCACCCTTAAGTTCAGCTTCCTGCCAAACCCTAGGGCACTGGAAACAACACAGCCAGGTTCTCTGCTGCAAAGTAGCAACGGTGACTTTTGTTCCAGTTCTCAGTCATCATTTCCGTCTGAGATCTCATCAGCAAGTGTTTCACTCTCTCTATCAGCTTTTTGGCCAGAAACAGTTTACCAGTCTCCAAGAAGCTCCGAACTTACCCTTGCTGGACTTCTTCTGAGCCTCATCAGAATAACCGATTCGTTATAATACAAACTTTTCCTAGCCTGGTCCTTCAATTCTTTGAACCTCTGCCTATTACCTAGTTCCAAATTTGCTTCCACATTTTCAGGTATCTTTTAGCAAAAAGTGGTATCCCATTTCTAAATACTGATTTTCTGTCTTAATCCATTTACTGTTGCTATAAAGAAATGCCCAAGGCAGGGTAATATATAAAGAAAAGAGGTTTATATTGCTCACAGTTCTACAAGCTGTACAAGAAATATGGGACCAGGACTTGCTTCTGGTGAGGGCTTTGGAAGGGGAAGGGGAACTGGTATATACAGAGATCATATGGCAAGAGAAACAAGACAGGTGCCAGAACTTTCATGTTTATATATATGTTTATCAAATTATCAGGCTGTACATCTTAAATGTATACTATACCTTAATATAAACATAAAAAACATAAAAAATAAACAAAAAATTATTTAAAAATAGTAAAACAAATTGTCCTAGGAAATCAGTTTTATCAGAATTAGGAGAAAATAGAGATTTGTAAATTTACCAGTATATATTCATGTACACCTTTATTCTGCTCTAAGTCGTGATAAACATGGGTGACTGTCAGGCCTCTAAGCCCAAGCCATCGCATCCCCTGTAACTCGCACATATACGCCCAGATGGCCTGAAGTAACTGAAGAATCACAAAACAAAAATGCCCTGCCCTGCCTTAACTGATGACATTCCACCACAAAAGAAGTGAAAATGGCCAGTCCTTGCCTTAAGCGATGACATTATCTTGTGAAATTCCTTTTCCTGGCTCATCCTGGCTCAAAAAGCTCCCCCACTGAGCACCTTATGACCCCCACTCCTGCCTGCCAGAGAACAACCCCCCTTTGACTGTAATTTTCCTTTACCTACCCAAATCCTATAAAATGGCCCCACCCTCATCTCCCTTCCCTGACTCTCTTCTCAGAGTCAGCCTGCCTGCAACCCAGGTGATTAAACAGCTTTATCGCTCACACAAAGCTTGTTTGGTGGTCTCTTCACACGGACGCGCATGACAGTGACTATTTGTAAGGGAAGGAAATATTTTAATCTTATGAGATTTTATAACACTTATGAATATATAAGATTATTTACATATCATTAAATTTTGCCAAGACTTCTGACATTTAATGTCAACATAATTCTTTTGAAAAAAATACTGAATGGCTACCAATACCCCCAAAGAGAAACTGCAGCAGTTTTAGAAAGCACTTACTTAATCATTTCAAAAAGCTTTGGATCTGACACTTTGATATTTCGTGCCATATTCCAGGAAAGATGCACCATGGGTACCGGTGACTTCACACTTTTCAATTTGTTCCATTCGTACCGTTCCACTGCCAGTTTATACTGGCAGGCTAGGAGGAAAAAAGCAACAGTCATAAAGTAACCCAAAGTAATAGAACATATGCAGATAACCATTATTTATCACCTCTCAGGCGATAATATTTGTATTCTTTGTATTTCTGCAAAGAAAACTGTTTATATTTTTAAAAAATCTGTTCTTGGATTGCCATTTTTAAGCTAAATTTAATTTCTGTATTAAAAATTGGTATTTTTTTCCTACAAGAGATACTATTTCTATTTTCAGTGAATTATTTTCTACTAGTAAAATAATATCTACTAGGTAACTCTTTACAATACAAACTTTGTTGGTATTATTATTCAGAATACCTGTAAGTGGACCAACATTCCAGGCAATGTTATTACACCAGCCAACAGCTTGAACCCAATGCACAGTGCCTGCATTTATCCAGACCAAATCTCCAGGTCGCTGAATAAATCTATACACAGGAACATTTGCTTCATAAAGATCTTCAAGGTTGGGCCACCAAGAACTCATTAAAAAATTCAAATTATTTCTGCAAAATAAAATAATGAAAATCAAGTTGAAAAGCATTTTATTTCTGAAAAAGAAAATAATGAAAAATCAACTTGAAAATTAATCGAGTTAAAAAAGATTTAACAAGAGTTAAAAAAATGCTTTAAATTTTTCTTCCATTAATACTTTGTATCACAGGGCTGGGTGCAGTGGCTCTTGCATGTAATCCCAGCACTTTGGGAGGCTGTGGCAGGCAGGTCACTTGAGGTCAGAAATTTGAAACTAGCCTGGCAATGAAACCCCATCTCTACTGAAAATACACACACACACACACACACACACACACACACACACACACACACACACAGTGGCACGTGCCTGTAAAACACACACACACACACACACACTGTGGCACGTGCCTGTAAAAAACACACACACACACACACACACACACACAGTGGCACGTGCCTGTAAAACACACACACACACACACACACACTGTGGCACGTGCCTGTAAAACACACACACACACACACACACACACACACACACACACACTGTGGCACGTGCCTGTAAAACACACACACACACACACACACACACACACACACACACACACACTGTGGCACGTGCCTGTAAAACACACACACACACACACACACACACACACACACACACACACACACACACACACACACACACACACACACTGTGGCACGTGCCTGTAAAACACACACACACACACACACACACACACACACACACACACACACACACACACACACACACACACACACACACACACACACACACACACACACTGTGGCACGTGCCTGTAATCCCAGATACTCGTGAGGCTGAGGCACGAGAATTACTTGAACCTGGGAGAAGGAGGTGCAGTGAGCCACAACTGCACCACTGCACTCCTGCCTGGGCAACAGAGAGACAGAGAGAGAGAGAGAGAGAGAGAGAGAGAGAGAGAGAGAGAGAGAGAGACTGTACTACAAACAAAAGAAAAAACAAACAAATAAAAAAAGACTTTGCATCACAAAAACATTGCAACACGAACTGCCTCTTTCATTTCCTGTTAAGACTTGGGCCAGAGTCCTGAGAAAAATTAATTGCAGGTGAATACTGATAGACTTATGCAAAGATCAGCTACTATAAGCTTAAACTTACTGTTCAAAAGTCTACAAATTAATATTTAAGTTTCTAATTACAGTTAAACATAGTGATTTTTAATTTTGTTTCAATAAGAAATATTTTGACTCATCCTTTCCTTTTAACTAAAAAACCTCTTAATACTCTGAAATCTCTAAAAAGGAAAACTCTGGTTAGAAATCACATTAAGTCATTTAAATCTTAATCATAATTACTGTGGCAGATATAAGAACCAGGACCTTCTCTCAATATTCCTGAGTCAGGGGTGAGAAGGAGAGCAGAAATCATCCTCTACTGCTGTCTGGAATCCTAGGCAGGAAACGGGAGTAAGGACAGAATGTCTATTTGCATATGCTTTTAAGAATTAGTTGACTTAAGACAGCTGAAAAAACTACCAGAAGAACCCATATACACATATACGAACCACCACTGGCACCAATACAAACAGACAAAATTATGAAGTTTTAATATAAAAGTCATTTTTTTGTTATTGTCCTTCATCAGATTTTCTGTATTGTTGCCCAGGTGTGGTGGCTCACACCTGTAATCCCAGCACTTTGGGAGGCCCAGGAGGGAGGATCATTTGAGGTCAGGAGTTCAAGACCAGCCTAGCCAACAAGGCAAAACCCCAGCTCTAATAAGAATACAAAAATTAGCCAGGCATGGTGGTGCATAGCTGTGAACCCAGCTACTTGGGAGGGTGAGGCAGGAGAATTTATTGCACTTGGGAGGTGGAGGTTACAGTGAGCTGAGATTGTGCCACTGCACTCCAGCCTGGGGGACAGAGCAAGACTCCATATCAAAAAAAAAAAAAATTGTTTTTTTCAATATTGTGATGTACTTGCACAGTAATTACATTAAGTTTTCTATTAAGAATTTAGTAAAATATTTCAAATTAAGTTTTCTCAAGAGGAAGAAATTCACATAGTTGAAAATGTTTTGGATTTAAGAACTAGCTTTTGCTTTGTTTCTATATTTTATCTTTAAAAAATGACAAAAATCTGGAGTTGTCTGTATGAAATCTTATTCCATTTCATTTTATTCTCCTAAAATTGCTTTTGACTTTAGCAGAGGTTAGCAATTCAAGGAATGTTTTGTATGTGGAGACAGAGTCTTGCTCTGTTGCTCAGGCTAGAATGCAATGGTGCAATTTCAGTTCACTGCAACCTCTGCTTCCTGGTTCTATCAATTCTCCTGCCTCAGCCTCCCAAATAGCTGGGACTACAGGTACACATGACCATGACCTGCTAATTTTTGTATTTTTTGTAGAGATAGGGTTTCACCATGTTGACCAGGCTGGTCTTGAACTCCTGACCTCAAATGATCAGCCCTCCTTGGCCTTCCAAAGTGTTGCGATTACAGGCGTGAGTCACTGTGCCCAGCTCGTTTCCCATAAACTTTAAAAAACTTGCCAGTAAACAGGAAGCAAAATGAAAAAAAGAAAGGAAAAGGAAAAAATTATAAGCACAGCACAAATCTGACCTTATCTTACTCATATACTACCGATATAAAATTAGAGAAAATTTTGTATTTAAAAAAAAAGGCAGCAAAACCAACAAATGCAGATAGTATTTTTTTCAAAAGTTCAAAACAATGGTTAATTACATATAGGGAGAAACTTTATACAAAATAAAGTTACAAGGAGACTGCAAAGAGGACTGCAAAGTTTTTGAAATTAAAGATAAATGAATCATTTTAACTTCATATTTTTATTATTCCCAATCTTTAACTTTTCAGATATCACATTTCCCCCCTCCCCCGCCACCAACAATCATTAACCTAAGGTCACTTCTCTGTTCAGAAAGGAAAAAAGCTAAATCCTGAAAATGGCAGTTCTCATTCACGAAAAATGAACAAAAGTCATTACATTTAAATGTAACAAGAACTGTAGTATACAACCTCACAGTTTTAAGAAAAAAATTCTGTGTGTAGCACAATAGGGATTCCCCTGTATAAACTTCTTTTTTCCTTGTTTGCCCTTGCTGTTTCTGTGTATTTGGAGTTTCCTAGGTTCAGAACAAAGAGTTCAGATCAAAGTGTTTATTGATGTTTTAAATGTTAAAAAACATCACCTTTGCTATGAGGAGGAAACCTTATGCATCACACAACAAAGACAACAAAAAGTCATTATTTCTTGCCAGTAGGTGAGAAATTTAACCTTATGTTTTAATAAGATGCACTTTTTACCAAATAAAATGTAAAGACATTCCAAAAGGTTAAAGTAGAAATTTTGTGAAACATGCATATTAATTGATTAGAATGTAAACTTCATATATAATTCTCTATGAGAATTTTGTCTATTTTTTTACAGTATGTTTTAAGTATGTAATACAGTTTCAATTATGTCTGTATTTTTCCACTACTATCTTTACCAACTCTAAAAAACAAATCTGGTGATTCCTTTGTTATTGATATTTTTAGGTTGAATTACAAAGATACACAAGATTGAGTTACTAAGCTATAAGGGTGCCTTATTTTATAATTTCCCGTAATTTCTAAAAACAATGTAAGTAAAATTTTTCTTTAAGGCACACATGTCAAATCTGGAAGAATGCATGAAATGTTTACATTAACATAAAAAACAATTTACTCTCTTATCAATTCACAGCTATCACCACTGCAGAGACTACTTCATGGCATCTTTCTGTTTGTTTGTTTTGAGACAGTCTCAGTCTTGTCACCTAGGATAGAATGCCGTAGCATGTTTATGGCTCACTGCAGCCTCAACCACCAAGGCTCAAATGATATTCCCATCTCAGTATCCTGAGTATCAAGAACTACAAGTGCAGGCTAATTGTTGTGATTTTGCCATGTTCCTTAGGCTGGTCTCAAACTCCTAGGTTCAAGACATCCATCTGCCTCAGCATTCCCAAGTGCTGAGACTACAGGCGTAAGACACTGTGTTTGGCATGGCATCTTTTCATTAAGTATTTAGACAACATAAAAAATTTAAAATCAAGTCATTTAAAAAAAATTTCTGCTGAGCAGTAAGTAAAAACACTGATAGTTTCATTAAGAAACTCAGCTTTGCACTTTGTCCTTTAAGACTATTTTCTCACAGTTATGTTAAATGAAAGTTTAGTTCAGAAACCTACTTTTCACAGAAGTCATTCAGAACACCCCAATAATCTTCAGGTACAACAAACCATTCACAATCTCCTGGACCAATATTTATGTTAACAGAGCAGAAGTTGTTATTTTCTTGGTGACCTGAAAAGTAAAAGAAAATGAAAGTCACAACTGCAGCAGCATATGGACTGAGTGAAAAATATATGCTTAGAACTTTGAATAGAACATAATATACAATACATATTAGCTATAGCATTACTATTTCCTTCTCTATAAACGACTTCTCAATTCTCACAAATAGTACCAGAAACCTTATTAAGAGAAAGGTATAGTGTTCAAAATGTAACCTGTCTCCTAGCACTCTCAGCTCCTACCACATGTCAAATGTTAGCATATAATGTAAAGAATCACAACTGTTCCACAATGAGTAGGTGCATGGCACTGCCCATGGCAAGGGGCTTTAAAAATAAAAACTACAAATACTAGGACACCATGGGCACCTACCCATGGTGAAAGAGTTAGAAACATTTACATTACATACCATATATATAATCTTAGCTTATGATCTATCAGCAATCTCAACATTTTAGAACACATTAAAGATTGTATCAGAATACGAAGTGTATTATAGCAGGCATCATTTCTACTAATGTAATACTGGAATAAAATCTACATATACAGAAATTCAAAACAATGTTTCTTTAAATTATATCTGGCAAACTAAAACATACTACATTTCTTCTAAGGAATTCCTTAACAGTTCCATAGGACACTGTTGAAGTACTAATGTTATACAAAGAAACCAAAAAACTCAAACACTTTAGAGACAAATGACAAGGAGATAATCTATTAAAAGTTTGGTTATTACTCTGCTAGATTTTAAAAGAAAAACGACATTTTTCATTTCATGTGATTTGTTTCATTTTCACTGTGAAAATGAAAGGTGTTTAATATCTACATTTATTTGCATTGTATTATTCATTGGCAGATCTGTGAAAAATATCTTATCATGTGCCAGTCTCATCCACCTGTTGAATGTAAGTTCCATGAATTTTGTCAGAAACAGATATTGAATATCTTCGCTTGTCTTAAAAAAAAAAGCAGGTCAATGATTTAGCAATGATGAGGTTGTATGGCTATTTTTAGAGCTCTGAGTTGAGGTGGAAATTTTTCTGAAGAAGTACCACATTCTGCCACTGTTAATGACCACTTACTGGCCATAAAATTTTCCTGCAGGCTTCAAAATATTTCTTGATAAATTCAACCTAAAAATTACAAGGCAAAGAGAACTTACATGTGAAACTTTTAGGATGATATATCATTCTGAAGACAAAAGAAATTTTTGGAATTGCAAATACTATCAAGCTGCTTTTATATACTACTTCTTAAGCTACTAAAAACAAGTAAGAAGCTACATCTCCAGTAGCACAGACATTTGCAAACATATACTTCTTTAAGTTCAAAATATAATTTCAGCAGCATTTTCCAAACCTCAACAAAAGTGCAGGAAAATGTGCATATTTCAAAAGCCATTTGCACTACTGTGAGGTTTTCCAACTGAAGGTGCAATTGACCTTCAATTTGAGGAAATTAATCTGCAAAGTAATGAAACCCAAAATGAAAATAACACAAAAGGAAACAAAAATCTAACCTGTAAGTGTCTTTAAGGCAATTAATATATTCAAGAAAATACCCTCAAAGTTTGACATTAGTGTATGGCAGTACTGATCTACTTGAAAAGACATTTTTGAGGCTCTTACTACTACAGAACAACTTCAACAGATGTACATTTGTAGTTAATATTGATGACACAAGAACACAGTATTTGAGCCCAATGAAGTACTATTTTCTTCAAAATAATTCCATTCTTTTAACTAGTAAAAAAATGCATTCATTTGATATTTATTTTGATTTTCATCAATAAAAATCCATAAAAAAGATGAGTTTTGTTTTTATAGAACACCTAAAAAATATCATCAATTGAACCTCTTGGCTTGCAAAGTTTAAAATATTTAGTATCTAGCCCTTTAAAGAAATGTTTGCTTAAAATTAGGAAGTTTTTGGATTACATTTTATTAAAAAAAAAAAGCATCACATACTTTAAGCATTGTCAATGAAATTTTTATTATACATAACTTGAGTAAACTGGTTCATAATACATCATTCTTACTGTAATTGTGGTGAAAACCTCTGAAAAACATTGTTAACTTGTTGTCATTCCTAACACTCAGTAACTTAGCATCCCTTTCCCAGTTCATATTTTTCTGATTTTTTTCATATAAAAATGATGGAAAAACAATACTCTGAGCTCAATTATAAGAGTAATATGAACATTTTTACCTATAATAAAGTATTTTAAAATCCTTTTGGCTTTAGAAGTATAAATGACAACGTGTTCTCTTTGCCTGTTCCACGTGATAATCTCAATTTTTTCAATCATATAAGGTATGTTAGTCATTAAAATCACCTGGTGTCCGACTCCCAGGAACTTTCATATATAGTTGTACTGTATTCATGCCCAGAATGGTATGTCCAACGTGGCTTAGAAGATTTCCTGCTGACACCACACGCACAAAAGCAGGAAGTTTAGTCAGTTCATGTAACTGTAACTTCCACCTGCAATAAATTAACAGATTAAGAGTAAAAACTCATGAGAATTACCATATCCTCAAAAACTCTGTGAGTCGATCAGAAAAATAATTAAATCTATAAACATTTTACCTGTACAGTCAGTGCAACTAAAGTGTTTAACCTATTTAAAAAATAATAGTCTTAAGACAAACACAGATTAGTGAAAAAAAATAATAAAATGTATAACTACTAAATAAAAGAAATAACTTATCTTCCATTTATAAAGTTGTATTAATAGAGAGGCACTATGATTTTAAGAGTAACATTTCAATTGTAAAACCCTGTCAAAATAATTTCAGAATTGTAGGGTTATTAGGTAAAACTAACACATCAACATAAAAAAACAAGAAACAGAGAGAGAGAGAAAAAATAACTAGGAATACAAAAAAAAAAAAAAAAAAAAAAAGAAAACTAGACAATTCCCAACCCTGCAATACCTTCATTGGTTCAGTTCATGGAAACAGTACTAGTGCAGGGAGACTTACTTTTTGTTATCAGAGAGGTCAATGTTGGTCCCAAATTTTATGGTTTTAAACGGTCCTTTCCTTCTCCTTCCAGAACTTAAAAAAAGAGAGAATATTAAATCCATGTATTTTAGACAGAAATGTTGAGTGGGTGCTAAAAGTTACTTACTTCTCTGAAGATGTGGATTCATTATCTGAATGATCTTTGTGTTGTGTTCTTTTCTCATTTTCTTCCTTCAGGTTAAGAAAAAAATATTCATACTTAGTATCCTCTAACAGGCTATCACTTCCATTATACTAATTATGAAAATACTCATCTACATGGGCAGTACTGACAATTTTGAGAAATAAGTTTCTACAGGCACATTTCACAGAAAGTATCTTCTATAATCATATTACATTAAGTCACAAGAAAAGTCAAAGTCCAGTGCACGGTACTCAACATCCTCTGTCATCTACAAAATTAATACGAAATTCAGTTATTATACTAATCTATAAGAAAAGCATATAGTCATTCATATTTTACTTTGGAGCAAGGAATTTTCTAAATGGTAACTGAATTTCATTTAAAATGATATGAAGAGAATATGAGAGAATGAAAAATGAAAACAAGGACAACATGCGAAAACTTTCTAATTATATATATATATATATATATAAAAAAAGATGCGAGAAAGCACCTTAATAAGACAGAATTCCTACCCCTGCCTTTTTTTTTTTTGAGCCAGAGCCTCACTCTGTTGCCTAGGCTGGAGTGCAGTGGCATAATCTCAGCTCACTGCAATCTCTGCCTCCTGGGTTCAAGGAAGTCTCCTGACTCAGCCTCCCTTCAATTCCCTTTTGTAATAAGCAAAAAGCATTGTTTTGTTTTTTCCTGTAGACACTGTTTTATGAGAAAGAATCTGTAGACTCTTATACTTAGGCCAAGGACAAGATAATGTAGAACAACTTGAAGCCAAAAGTACTGAGGGGTATAACTATGAAAGTTAATTACAAGTGCCAAGTAGCAAAGCAATGGCACATATTCTAAACTGGGAGAAATATGTTTCCATCCATATGCAAATATGTACAGAGTGAGCAATGTTAAGATCCTCTATTTCTGATTATAGTGTCATATTTAGTTACCCTGGCTTTCTCTGTGGGTGAATCACATTAACAAAGCTAAGAGCATATGGATGAAGTTCTTCACAGACTAAATTTTCAATGCAAGGAGTTCTATATACATAATAAAATATTTTCACATTTTAATTTAACATTTTTAATAAAAAATTAAATGCTGAATATAAAAATGTTTTTCTCTTGAGAAATATTTCAAGAATATGTAATGAGAAAATGTTTCTCAGAGGACTGGAAATCCACATGTAAAAGAATGAAGCTGGACCCCTACCTCATAATGTATAGAAAAATTAACTCGAAATGAATGTGACTTAAATATGAGATACCACACAAAACTCATGCAAAAAAAAATTAGTAAATCTGTATGACTATGGGTTAAGTAATAGTTTCTTAGTAATGACAAAAACAAATGAAATCCAAGAAATGCAAATAATTAAACTTCATCAAAATTAAAATTTTTGTGCTTCAAAGGACACTAACAAAAAAAAAGACAACTCACAGAACAGAATAAAGTACTGACACATTTAACACGTGAGAAGGAATTTCTAACAAGAATATACATGCATATAATTTACAGTTCGATAATAAAATAGCCCAATTAAACAATGGGGAAAAGAAATAAACATGCATTTCACCAAAGAAAATATAACCATTAACAACATGTTAATGAAAAGATGCTTATTACTTCAAAACCAATAGTATGGTTAGAATCAAAAGGAGATAATATATAGGTATCAGAGAAGATAGATAAATGGGAAACTTATAAATTAAGAATAAAAATGTAGGCCAGACACAGTGGCTCATGCTTGTAATTCCAGCGCTTTGGGAGGCTGAGGTAGGTGGATCACTTGAGGCCAGGAATTCAAGACAAGTGTGGTCAACATGATGTAACCCTGTCTCTACTAAAAATACAAGTAACAATTAGTCAGACATGATGTTGTGTGCCTAAAATCCCAGATACTTGGGAGGCTAAGCCAGGAGAATTGATTGAATCCAGGAAGCAGAGGCTGCAGTGAGCTGAACTATCATCATGCACTCCAGCCTGGACGACTTAAGGGAGAATCAGTCTCAAAAAAAAAAAAAAGTAAAATGTAAAATGATGCAGCCATTTGAAAATTAATCTGGCCATTCCTTAATAGAGTAAACAATGAGGCCGGCTCCAGTGGCTTACACGTCTAATCCCAGCATTTTGCGAGGCCGAGCTGGATGGATGATTAGAGGTCAACAGTTTGAGACCAGCCTGGACAACATGGTGAAATACTTTCCCTACTAAAAACACAGCAATTAGCCAGGTGTGGTGGCGCACACTTGTAGTCCCAGCTACTCAGGAGGCTGAGGCAGGAAAATTGCTTGAACCCAGGAAGTGGAGGTTACAGTGAGCCAAGATTGTGCCACTGAACTCCAGCCTGGGCAACAAAGCGAGACTGTCAATAAAAACCAACGAAAAACCCCAAGAATAATAAATGAGTTATTATACCACATAATCTAGCATCTATACAAAGGAAATGAAGATATATGTACACAAATACTGTTTTTGAGTATTCATAATAGCATTACTCAGAATACCTATGAGGCAGAGCAAAAATAACCTAAATGTTCATAAACTGATGACAGAGTTCCTCCACCAAAAACAGTTTATATCCAGACAATGTAATATTGTCACTATAAGAGAAGTGGTTTAGTGATACATGCTGTAAATGAATAGACCTTGAAAATCTTATGCTAAAAGATAAAAAAGAAACCAGTCACAAAAGAAATTATATCATCCCATACACACACACACGCAACCTTTATTAAAATTTATTATAATGATTACACACCTATGAAATACACTAAAAACCACTGAACTGTATATATGTGTAAATATGTGTAATTGTATATTATGTAAATTATCTTGATGAAGCAGTATAAAAAGAAATAAAGGACAGGTGACATGAGGCCAAATGGTGAACGAAGAAGCCCCAAGCTCTCACACTTCCTTATGTAAAAAAGTTGAAAACTACCTAACATAATCTGATAGAATTTATGGAAAGCAATCACAGAGCTATAGCATCCAAGTCAACAACTTATAAAAAGCCACACTGAAATCAGTAGGAAATACTATGGTGTATTTTACTTGTGCTTGCCTCACTCCATCAAAGGCCTGGTACAGTGTTGCTATAAATGAGGTGTCAATTTTGTTCCTAATTTGTTCCCTCAAAAGAGAGAGAGCAGAGAAAACCTCAGCTGTAATATTCTAATTCACCTAGGGACTGTCTAAAATACTGGTCTCTGTTTTGTCTAATACTAATGCTTCTCAAAAACTTTTTAAAAATTCCATTTAGCATGCTATGAGCCTGGATTTATCCTGAGACTCTGGACAAAGACATTGTAAGAATACAACGATATATCTTATAAATAGTAACACAAAACTTCTAACAAAATATTAGTAAGATGAATTCAGAAATACATTATAAAAAGTTTGTATGTAATGAACTAGTGGACTTTCCTCCTAAAATTCATGTCAATTTTATTATTTTTATTTTTATACTGCAAAAATTGTTGTTGGTATTTTGATAGAGGTTACATTGAATCTGTGGATCACTTTTGGTAATACTGACGTGTTAATAGTATTTAGTTTTCCAAACCATAAATCCTTTTCTTGGTCTTAATCTTAGAAGAAAAGCTGTCAGTCCTTGCTAGGTACGACGTTGTTATGTGTTTTTCATATATGGCCTTTATTATGTTGAAGCCCTTTCCATTTGTGCCTAGTTTGTACAATGTTTTTATCATATATAAGCATCTTGAATTTTGTTTAATTGTATTTGTTACCAGTTGAGATGATCATACGAGTTTTTTCTTCGTTTTATTAATGTGTCTCGCTGTGTCGCCCAGGCTGGAGTGCAGTGGCGCGATCTCGGCTCACTGCAAGCTCCGCCTCCCGGATTCACGCCATTCTCCTGCCTCAGCCTCCCGAGTAGCTGGAACTACACGCGCCCGCCCGCCCCCACGCCCGTACCCTTCTCACCACTGGTTTCAGCAAACAATTTTTAACTATGTCTCTAAATACAATTGCAACAAAAATGAAAATTGATTAAGTGGGACCCAATTAAGGCATAGAGCTTCAGCACAGCAAAATAAACAAACAAAAACTATTAACAGAGTAAATAGACAAGCTATAAAATGGGATAAATTATTTGTGAACTATGCATCTGACAAAGGTCTAACATCCAGAATCTATAAAGAACTTAACAAATCAACACAAAAAATAAATGACTCCATTAAAAAATGGACAAAGGATATGAAAAGGGTATGTCTACTTAAAAGAGGACATAAATTTGTTTTCTGCTAGGAGAAAAAAAAACAACATACAAGTGTCAGCCAAAAAATAGGAAAAATGTGGCTGGGCACATTGGCTCATGCCTGTAATCGCAGCATTTTGGGAGGTCGAGGTGGGTGGGTCACCTGAGGTCGAGAGTTTGAGACCACCCTGACCAACATGGAGAAACCCCGTCTCTACTAAAAATACAAAATTAGCCAGGTGTGGTGGCACATGCCTGTAATCCCAGCTACTTAGGAGGCTGAGGCAGGAGAATCACTTGAACCTGGGAGGAGGCTGCAGTAAGCTGGAGATCGTGCAATTGCACTCCAGCCTGGGCAACAAGAATGAAACTCCATTCCCCGCAAAAAAAAGAGAGAGAGAAAAAAGGAAAATGTTTGATCATCACTAATTATCAGAGAATTGCAAATCAAAACCACAATGAGATACTATTTCACATTAGTCAGAATGACTATTAAAAAAGTAAAAAGAAAAAAAATGCTGGCGAGTCTGTGAAAAGAGAAGGATTATACACTGTTTATGGGAACATAAATTAGCCACTGTGGAAAGCAGTTTGGAGAGTTCTCAAAGAACCTAAAATAGAGCTACCATTTGACCCAGGAAACTCATTACTGGGTATCTACCCAATAGAAAACAGAGCATTCTACAAAAACAGACACATGCACTCCTATGTTCATCATCACTGTGCTATTCACAACAGCAAATGTGCCAGGCCAGGTCTCATTAACAGCTGAACAGGCAGGCCTCCATCACAACTGTTTCAGCACTGACTGAGTGGTTAATTTAAGTATTAAAAGCTGAAAGAGTCAGTGCCCTCATATAAAGGCTGGAATGTAACAAAAGTCCATCAATAATTTTGCCCAGGCCTTTTCTGGGCCTTGAAGATAACAAAATAACAAATTCTTAACAGGATCTGCTTAGGATTAAACAAGTTTTTCCTGGGGATCTGAAGAAACTCCCCAGACTTCCACAAGTAAGTTTTATTGGCGGTCTAAAGAAACTCCCCAAACCTCCATGATTTAGCAGGAAACAGGATAAAGGTACTCAGCACCTGGAGACATCTAGATCAAGTAAATTTACTGAGGCTCCAGAGGAAGGTCTTCAAAACTCAGACCTCAGTTATAAATTAGAAGCTGTTAATCACTTATGAGTTTAGATTAATGCACACTACACATTGACATATAGCTTAGAAGGTATATAAGCTCTAGAATACTTTGTAATTTTGAGTTGGTATGGTAATATTTTCCTGGCTTTCTCCCTGTACCTGGTTACTTCAGAAATAAACGCTCTTCTTTCCCAGTTCATGTGCATCTCATTATTGGGCCATGAGAATAAGCGGCCCAATCATCAGTTTGGTCTGGGAACACAAAGACATGGAATCAATCTAGGTGCTCATCAATGTTGGATTGCATAAAGAAAATTGGTACATATAGACAATGGAACACTATGGAGTCAAAAAAAGAACAAAATGATGTCCTTTGCAGCAACATGGATGTAGCTGGTGACCATAATTCTAAGCAAATTTACTCAGAAACAGAAAACTAAGTGTTGCGCGTTCTCCCTTATAAGTGGGAGCTAAACACTGAGTACATATGTACATAAATGTGAGCTATATGTGAGAGGAAAGGAGGTGGAGCATGAGGTAAAAAAATATCTATTGTGGGGTACTATGTTCACTTTCTGGGAGTATTAAATCCAAGTGACAAACTTGCACATAAACCCTCTGTCTTTAAAACAGAAGTTGATATTTTAAAAATAAAGGGCCGGTTGCGGTGGCTCATGCCTGTAATCCCAGCACTCTGGGAGGATGAGGCAGGCAGATCACGAGGTCAGGCGATCAAGACCATCCTGGTTAACACAGTGAAACCCCGTCTCTACTAAAAATACAAAAAATTAGCTGGGTGTGGTAGAAGGTACCTGTAGTCCCACCTAGTCATGAGGCTGAGGCAGGAGAATGGCATGAACCCAGGAGGTGGAGCTTGCAGTGAGCTGAGATCACGCCACTGCACTCCAACTCTGTCTCAAATAAAATAAAAAATTAAAAGATAAATGAATAAATAAATAAATAAAAGACAGAAAAATGAACACTTCCTAATTTCAAAATTTACTATAATACCATAGCAATCAAAATAGTGTAGTAGTAGCATAAAGACAGACATACGGACTAATAAAAGAGAACACAGAATCAAGACGAAAACTCTTGCATGATTTCTGATGAGACTGCCAAGACCATCGAGCAAGAGAAACGTCAGTCTTCTGAATAAACGGGATTGGAAAAACTAGATATTAACACGCAAAAAACCAAAGTTGGTTCTTTATCTTGGATCTCATACAAACTTAACTTGAAAGAGATCAGAGACTCAAACATAAGAGTTAAAACCATAAAATTGTGAGAACAAGTAAAAATGCTGTGATATGATATTCGGCAATGATTTCTTAAACTTCAAAAGAATGTGTTAACAAAGTAAGTAAATAAATTGGACTTCACAAAAATTAAAAAAACTATCAAAGGACACTATTACCAAAAGAGTAAAATTACGATAAACAAAATTGGAGAAAATAGTTGTAAAACATTGTAAATCACTGCAAATACTTGTAAATTCTCTTGGCCATTGCCAGTGGGAATTAACATGGTGCCAGCACTGCGCAAAACAACATAGTCTTCCTTTAAGAAGTTCAGCAAGTAATTACCACACAATCCAGCAGTTCTAGAGACAGAACACGTAATTTACATCAATTTTCAGAGCAGCAGTACTCAACACAGTAACTCAAATGTGAATAAACAAAATGTGGTACATACTTAATGGAGTTACTGTTCAGTCATAAAAAACAGTACAATTATGATGCTAAAAACATAGATGCACCTGGCCGAGAAAGCCAGACATGAAAGGACAAATACTGTATGATCCCACTTACATGAGCAACCCAGAATTTGTGAAATGTATTTTGAAAGAAAGTGAAAAAGAGATGACCGGGTGCAGTGGCTCACACCTGTAATCACAGCACTTTGGGACACCAAGGAAGGCAGATCACCTGAGGTCAAGAGCTCAAGACCAACCTGACCAACATGGAGAAACCTGTCTCTACCAAAAATACAAAATTAGCTGGGTGTGGTGGCACATGCCTGTAACCCCAGCTACTCAGGAGGCTGAGGCAGGAGAATCGCTTGAACCCAGGAGGCAGAGGTTGCAGTGAGCTGAGATCACACCATTGCACTCCAGTCTGGGCAACAAGAGCGAAACTCCATCTCAAAAACAAACAAACAACAAAAACAAAACAGATTATTAAGGAGTTCAGGAAGAAACGTAAAAGGAAAATATCACTAAGCTAACAGGAAAAGTCCAGCTTGGAACTGCTTAGGGCAAACTCTCATTCTATTCAAAGTCGCCCCACTGCTCACGGAAATGAATGTATATCTGATTGCCTACTTTGGAGAGGCTAATCAGGAACTCAAAAGAACACAACCATTTTTTCTGTTATCTACCTATGGCCTGAAGGCCCCCGCCCCAGAAATGAGTTGTCCCTCATTTCCAGACCTAACCAATGGTTCATCTTACATATACTGATGGATGTTTCATTTATCCCTAAAATGTACAAAACCAAACTATACTCTCATCACCCTGGGCATATGTCAACAGGACCTCCTGAGGCTATATCATGGGAGCATGTCCTCAACCTTGGCAAAATAAAACTTTCTAAATTAAATTAACTAAGACCTCTCTGGGATTTTCAGGGTTCACATAGAGGTAACCAAAGAGGGATTTTCAGTGGAGGTGCCTCTGGCCTTTGACGAATCTTCTATGGGTGCTTGGTACCAGCTTGAGTTATCTTTAGGCACTACACCAACATGACAATTTGCTGAGGCATGGAAGAGCCCCTCCAGAGAATCCCGGATCTCCCAAAATTTGTTCAAGATCCGAAGTTTATTTTGCTGGATCCAAAGTTTATTTTGCTGTACAACTCATTTTTTTTCCTGAGTTTTACTTGCTTCTAACACAAGGAAGATATGCTTTTCCTGCTTCCATGATGATGATGGAAGGCAAGTAACAGTTTGTGCTCTCTTCCAACAGGGAAGATGAGTTGTTTTTCATTTTTTTTTTTAAACCTGCTTCTAGGATGCTATGGAGCAGTCATCAGCCTCAGACCCAGCCATAGGTAACTGACTGAACTGTGGTTTGCTTTGGCTAAAGTTAAGATTAACAACCAGCTGGTCTTAATTTCTCCTTACCAGTAGAGCACTCAGTAATCATATAAACTGTGCGATCATTTGTTTTGCATAAATGTTTTGTTGTTGTTTGTTTCTGTTTTTGTGGTTGTTTCAGTCTTTTTCCCACTTGGGTTTGGTCAACTCTGTATGACTTGATCAAATCCAAAGGAAGTTCCAAATTATGGGGGAAAAGGCCTCTGAAGTGACTAAATTCCCACGAGACAGAGAGAGAGAGAGGAAAAAGATTGTGTGGTAGGGGAAGAAAACCAGCTAGCAAAAGGAAAAAGAAAAAGAGCAGAAAGTCTATTGATTTTGGCTACTATAGGGCTTTATTGATGTAACAGCCACCTTTTTGCAAGCCAGCCCAAAAAGACAGAGCAATTGCTGTATTTCTGAAATAGGAGCAGTTTATCCTATTTAAATATGGTAATGAGATTTTAAAAGATTTTTTTTTAGACGGAATTTTGCTCTGCCACCCAGGCTGGATTGCAGTGGCACAGTTTCGGCTTACGGCAACCTCCACCTCCTGGTTTCAAGTGATTCTCCTGCCTCAGCCCCCTAGCTGACATTACAGGCGCACGACACCATGTGCGGCTAATTTTTATATTTTTATTAGAGATGGGGTTTCGCCATGTTGGTCAGGCTGGTCTCGAACGGCTGACCTCAGGTGATCCACCTGTCTTGTTCTCCCAAAGTGCTGGGATTACAGGTATGAGCCAGCATGCCCAGGCACTTCCGTACTCTTAAAAAGAAGACAGTGGTACTAGTTTAATAAAAATAGTTACATCTTGAATTTAGTAAGATTACCATAACTTCTAATCTTTTGGCTTCAGGCAGTATAGTCCACAGGTAGTAAGGCTTATTTTAGGAAAGAAATGTTACTTGGTTTCAAAGTTAAACTGTAAACTAAGTTCCTCCAAAGTTACTTTGGTCTAAGCACCAGGAATGAACAAGGACAGTCTGAAGGTTAGAAGCAAGATGGTGTTAATTAGGTGAAATGTTTTTCTCTGTCAAAATGTAATTATAATTTTGCAATGGTGATCTCAAAACTTTAAATAATTACAATTGTAGTTTTTATAAATAATCTAGTTAAGCAATTAAGTGAAAGTAATACTATAAATACTTGTAGACAAACTTGTCAAAATTTAGAATCTATAGTTAAATAACAGATGTGTTATTATTTGTGTATTTTCCAATAAAAAATATATTTGTAGGAAAATATTCATTCTAGAAAAAAGGGTGTCTATAAAAAGTGAACAATTTTTTGTCTAATTCAAAGCTTAGGTTATGTATAAAACAAAGTAAGCCGGGCACTATGGCTCACATCTGTAATCCCAGCATTTTGGGAGGCTGAGGCAGGTGGATCACCTGAGGTCAGGAGTTCAAGACCAGCCTGGCCAACATGGTGAAACCTGTCTCTACTAAAAATACAAAAATATTAGTGGGGCATGGTAGTATACGCCTGTAACCCCAGCTACTTGGGAAGCTGAGGCAAGAGAATTGCTTGAACCTGGAAGGCAAAGGTTGCAGTGAGCCAAGATTATGCCACTGCACCCCAGCCTGGATAGCAGAGTGAAACTATCTCAGATAATAATAATAATAATAATAGTAGTAGTAATAATAATAATAATGTAAAAGGAGTCAGCAAATAAAAGAGTTGAAAAGAAATTTTATAAAAATAAAGAGATTTTGTTTTGGTAAGAAAGCTTAAAGAGAATAATTTCATGTGAGAAAGAACCTTGTATAGTAAATTTAGTCCTAAGTAAAACGACTTGGTTGTTTAAGAAAGAGGGATGTTCAGGACAAATCAGAAAGTCAAGTATGTCATGACCCATCTGCATGGGTCATAATAAGAGGATTTATTAAAAAAAGAAAAGCTTTCATATATTCAAGTTGTCTATGATTAAAGGGAAATGACAATGTCTTTCTAGAGATTGGATTTGATGTAAAAAAAAATACACATTAAAGGATGATTTGTTTGTATAACAATGAAATTTTCATAAGGGGTTGATTTACTCTTAATAAATTATAAGAGATTTTAACCCAAAGTTCAACTTTTATTATATCTTGCTTGTTTTGGTTTTCTAACCCCTTTTAAAAGATAAAAGTAGGCCAAGCGCGGTAGCTCACATCTATAATCACAGCACTTCGGGAGGGTGAGGCAGGCGGATCATGAGGTTAAGAGATCAAGACCATCCTGGTCACCATGGTGAAGCCCCATCTCAGGCAAAAATATAAAAATTAGCTGGGCGTGGTGGTGCATGCCCGTAATCACAGCTACTGGAGAGGCTGAGGCAGGAAAATTGCTCGAACCTGAGAGGTAGAGGTTGCAGTGAGCTAAGATCATGCCACCACACTCCAGCCTGGCGACAGAGCGAGACTCCATCTCAAACAACACCACCAAGACCAACACCAACAACAAAGGCACATAATAGTAACATTCCCCTTCAGTTCATTTTCAGCTCAGATAAGTTTTTCTTCTGAGGGTTCTGTTTGTTGTGGTCTGATGCTAACAATGTATTCTTAAAGGTCTAAAGAAAATGTTTCTTTCAACAGAATATTCTGTGACGAGCACAGAGGTAGTTTCTTTTGCCTTTTGGTAACTGGCCTAACCGATTTTACATTTTATCAAAATAATTCCTATGCCATTATTATTAAGTTTGGTTTGCTTAGGAAAAACTGAGATTAGAAACAAATTTCTTTAAATTAAGGTTGTATGTCCTTGTATCTTGCTGTAGGTGCTTTTAAAGTCCTTGTGATACTGAGTTACAGGGCTTTGACTCGTGGTCTAAAAACACTGAGTCCTGCTGAGTCTTAAACACTGAAGCCTCATCTTCAAGCCTGGTAAAAGATGCCAACCAAAATAAACTGCATTCCTGAGAAACAGGTCCAGAAATTAAAGCTATTCAACTCCTCAAGGTCCAAGGACTATTGCAAAAGAGGTGAGTATGTGAGATTTTAAGGGACGATTTTGAAAGATAAGAGATACTCAGTTCCTGTATAAATTAACCATTAATGTCAAAGACACACTGATACAAGACCAGCATATGTGTCCCTGTGTGAGATTAACAATGATTTTTTGAAGCATTAATCAACTCCTTAAGGAAGATTATAAAAGAGTATGGAAGTTATATCTTAATATCACTATGAAAATTTTATAGATTGTTTATAAAATTTTGGATAACAAATTTAATTGGTTTCATGCTGTTTTTATTAGGGCTTATTGTGTGGGAAGTTAAGTATCCTCAGTAATGAAGGTTTTCACCTTTTTAAAAAATTCTTGAGTTATCACTCCGTTTTAAATTAATGATTTATTTTACAATGACCTCTGATCCTATTTTGTAATATCAAGGTGCTTTAAATCTTTAATATTTGACAAACTTTCCAATACCAAATGATAAATTCTGTCTTTTTCTGACTTAATTAGTCCTTTAAGATATTAATAGGTCCTCTAATGTCCAAAAATGACATATTTGGCTTATTTGACATAAAAATTATATAGTAAGCATTGTCAAATATAAAAAGGTGATTGGCTTTCTTAGGGCTGCATTTGTATATATCTGTTATGGCTGTGTGTTCCAAAATTATAGGAAACTCCTATAATTCTGTTATGTCTTAATGTACATGATTAGTAATAATTGAAATAGTTATGTTAAATTATTCTGTGCCACAGAGGTAATAAATTTCCTAGTCAATTGTGTGTTTGACTATGACTGCTCTAAAACTTTTAGTCATCCACAGACAATTGTTGTCTTTATTTGGTCCTCTTTAGAAGGTGGTTTCCCAATCAGCTATAAACTCTAACAGATGCTCTTGAATGCAAGTGTCTGATAACTTTGAGACTGTGACATGAGAATACAGAAAAAACTGTCAGGACTCACGGAGAGCTGAAATGTTTGTGAATATCAAGTAGAACAGGAATTATCTGCATGGACTAAACAGAATTTGAAGTAATCTTTTAAACTTTTTGCTTAAAATGTTGTTGATCCTTTGTTTTTCCAAAGTCAAGAAAACTTTCAAGTTTTTAAAACTTTTAACAATTGAGTATTCTTATGAAGAAAATTTGTAGTATATTTGTTTCTATCTGATTTCTCCAGAAATTGAAAACTACTTGAAAGTATTCTTAACAATTATGGCAATACAATTATTTGCATAAGTGAAATAAAAATCTGTTTTCATTTGTAATAGGACACAATGGTAGAAACTGGTTATTTTACCAAGGCTTTGACTGAAATGGTGTACTTTCCTTTAAGGAGTCAAACTTGACTTATGGAGTCAATAAAATTCCCTTGGGAAATCTGGCCTCATACCTTTGTCTGCATGGTCCCTATATAGGGTTACCATCCTGTGGTAAGTAAAGAATGTCATTTTCTGATAGGCCTAGGAACCCCAACTTTATCTTGGAAAATCAAGAGTAGAGGAATTCAACCAACTCATAGGTATTGATAGTAGAAATCGATGGCTGGGCTCAGCTTTAAAAAAGTGTTAGCTGAGACTACTTCTACGAAACAAAGTTCCATCAAAGCCAATTAAAAAAAGAAGCCTATTGGAAAAATAACTATTCTTGCTGTACTTTATACAAATAATACGGCTGAGTTTAATAAAGAAAATAGATCCTACCATGATTTGTCTTTAATAGAAAACTGGAGAAAGAAAAATTATGTTTCAAAAACAATAGTAAACCTGTGGCTAGAGTCTAGTATCGCCAAATATTTTTAAGTAATAGGAATAAACCATCCTAGCCATGAAAGATCAGACAAAAACCTGACATCAGAGACTCATTTTCTTCTCAAATGCTTTCTCCAAGAGATTTTTTTTTAATGGGGGAAATGTGAAGGGAAAAGATCTTGGGTACCTGAAATCACTATGCTAAAGGGAAAGGTCAAGCTGGGTACTGCTTAGGGCAAACCTGCTTTTATTCTATTTAAAGTCACCCCTCTATTTACTGAGTCAAATGTATATCTGATTGCCTCCTTTGGAGAGGTTAATCATAAACTCAAAAGAATACAACCATTTATTTCTTACCTACCTATGGCCTGGAAGACGCCTCCTCACTTCGAGTTGTCCCACCTTTCTGGAATGAACCAATGTTCATCTTACATACGTTGATTGATGTCTTATGTCTCCCCAAATTGTATAAAATCAAACTTTGTTCTGACCTTGGGGACATGTCGTCAGGACTTCCTGAGGCTGTGTCACATGCACACATCCTCAACCTTGGCAAAATAAACTTTCTAAACTATCTGAGACCTGTCTCAGATTTTCATGGTTTATTAACTAATGATGAGTTATGTTTCATGGGGTCAGAGTTTCAGTTTGAGACGATAAAAAGGTGCTCGAGATGAATTGTGGTTTTGGCTGCACAATAACATGAATACCCAATGCCACTGAATTTAACAAAAATTGTTAAATCATTACTTTCCTGTTTACCATATAACAAAAAATCCAAAAAATATACTATTTTCACAGCAGAATCGGATTCCTGTGATATCAATGTGATGAAAATACAAAATGAGGTCAAAATTTTAAACATCTTCTGGGGGTCAATGACATTAGCAAATTATAAATTTGAAACTTCCAACAACATACTTTTCAGCTATAAAACTTTAAGTTTCAAGGTAACAGCTTTATAAAAACGTAACTTTTCTACATTCTTTCATCTGATATAGTAAACCGCAGTTCTATTTTATAATTTATTTATAATTTCATTTATTTCCTTTTTTTGAGGTGAAGTCTTACTCTGTCAACCAGACTGGAATGAAGTGGCACAATCTCAGTTCACTGGAAGCTCTGTCTCCTGGTTTCAAGTGATTCTCCTGCATCAGCCTCAAGAGTAGCTTGGAATACAGGCACCCGCCGCCACCACATGGGGCTAATTTTTGTATTTTTGTAGAGATGATGGGATTTCACTGTGTTGGCCAGGCTGGTCTTGAACTCCTGACCGCAAGTGATCCACCTGCCTCAGCCTCCCAAACTGGTGGTTTTACAGGCGTGAGCCATTGAGCCTGGCCAAATTTGTAATTTAAAGGGGCCAGTAAGAACAAACAATTTAAACAAATATTTGAGAAATACAATTGTGGTTGCATTGCTTAACTATTTTCTTAATTTTTTTTGAAAAAATTCAGAAACTCTTATTTCTAACAATTCTATTTCTCCTCATTTACTATTAGGTGTTTTACTAACCACTGTCCTGTTTAAGATTTTGTTTTTCAATTTTCCATGTATTTTTGACACATTTCTGTAAATTTCTTCTTCTATAGTTTTTTTAGAGACTACAATTAATAGAGGAAGACTGCTAATGCTCCCAAAGAAAAATTATCCAGATAAAGTAAAATACGAACATCTTTTCACTGCTGAGTGAATACCTGAGCTGACCAGATAATTTTCTTCATATTAAGTATCATTCTGCAAACAGTACGTAGGCTTAGTTTATCATTAAAATATTCCAAAAATAAGGTAGACGTAAAATAGGAATTTTATTTCTCTATTACCAATGTGTGTTTTATACACTGTAATTCTGCTTACATTTTAAAAAGTTTATCAGGCATGGTGGCTCACACCTGTAATCCCAGCACTTTGGGAGGCTGAGGTGAGCGGATCACCTGAGGTCAGGAGTTCAAGACTAGCCTGGCCAACATGGTGAAACCCTGTCTCTACACAAATACAAAAATTAGTCAGGCAATGATGGCGGGTGCCTGTAATTCCAGCTACTTGGGAGGCTGAGGTGGGAGAATCACTTGAACCCGGGAGGTGTAGGCTGCAATGAGCTGAGATTGCTCCATTTCATTCCAGCCTAGGCGAGAGACAGCAAGACTCTGTCTCAAAAACAACAAAATAATAAAATAAAATAAAAATTTAATAATTTATGAACTATAGCACTTTAAAAACAAACTGTTAACAGTATGCACTAGACAGTAGTTATGAAAGTAATATGCACTATTAAAAAATAGTAAAAATTAAAAAAGGAAGAAAGAAAAACTTACTCTCAATGATTCCTGGAAGGAGGAAGCCTGGTATTGTGCATATTTAGCAATTGTAGTATGAGATCTATTACTTTCACAATGCCAGATTTTCTTTGTTCCAGTGGGATCCCAGTTTTCATCTGCTGGTTGCAGCAACTGTGTCCTCACTTCTACCATATGTTCATTGTTAGCTTCTACCAAAGTTTTGGTAGAGAAAAGTCCAAGATCTTTACAAATAATAAGTTTCATTAATCAGTAAAGCTGTATTCAGTTCAATTAAAATGTCAAAGTACTTAAAAAAACTTCTTTAATAGAGTTCCATCAGTTTCCCTTAAGAGGGCTCCAAGTCATTTGGTATCAGAGTTACATAGCAGGTCCTTGAAGCTCTGGCTATAACCATCACGTCAAGGTGTAGTGGGTTTTAGCATTTATAAACATAATCCAATTTTACTTATATTTAATACTCAGAACTTCTTCAACTATGTAACCTAAATATTGTATGTTGGATAATAATACCAAATTTAAATCTAAAGTAAAAATCCACCACAATATTATGTTCAAAAAACGATAATAAACTTATTGCTAGAGTCTAGTATTGGTGAATATTTTTCATAACAGGAATAAACCATCCTAGCCATGAAAGATCAGACAAAACCCCACACTGGAGACTATTATCTTCTCAAGTGCTTTCTCCAAAAGATTTTTTCTTTTTTTAAATGGGGGAAATGTGAAAGGAAAATATTTTGGGTACCTGAAATCAGTATGCTAAAGGTAAAGGTCAAGCTGGGTACTGCTTAGGGCAAACCTACCTCCATTCTATTCAAAGTCATCCCTCTATTTACTGAGCTAAATGTATATCTGTTATTATCTGTATATGATATCTGCATTATCACTTGCATCAGTGCTAAAGATGCTTGTTCATGCATGAGAGACAAAAAGTGAGTGAGAAAGAAAATAGCACACATTAAAATAAAGACTCAGAATGCTGGGGGAAAAATATCAGTGTTCTGTCAATGTTATAAAAATTTACAGATAGTAAAACAAATATTCAATCTTGGTTTCAAGCTTACCTAATTTAAGAGCTCCAGCAAGGCCACGTATTACTGTAACAGGGTTTTTTGGATTTGTACAAAATTGATGTAATGGAGGAAAGAAAGCATCACGTTTATTTTCCAACTGTAAAAGCAAAATATTTTGTTAGGTCTCAGACAAATGACAAAATATACCTCGGATTTGTGTCTTTAATAAAATGACTAAATACTTGAAATTTGTGAGTTTTTTCCATCAATCTGGCTTTTAAAATTTGCAGTGCATCCTAACCTTTGATATTGTGTTGCTACATATTACAGTACTGTATCATTTGTCTTGTCAGGTAAGTGTGGAGGTAATAGCTAAAACAAAGCCTCTCTTTAAAAAATTACATTTGAAATTTGATTTGTTTTAAAACTGTTACCTATCTCTTATATCACAGTGATTCATAAAATTCTTTTAAATTATTTGAGCTCTTCAAAAGTATTTACCAAGCATATTTTTCGAGTTATCTTCTATTGCTTCTTAAATGAGACAACAGGTAGAAGTGACATTTAAAGTTTAAAATCAAACTTTTAAAAACTATTATCAAAACTTTTAGAGAATTAAGACCTACAACAGGCAAACCTTGAATTTGTATTTGTTGCCTCAAAGTTTCAAAGGAAAAGCTTATTTTAGTCTCTCTTCCATGACTCTTCTAATACCAATGTTAATAAATTTCAACTAGGTAAAAAATTAATATTGAACATCTGTCCAAAAAAAGGCCAAAATCTCCAAAATCCTCTCTTACAGATTTGATTCGAGATCATTCTAATTATTGTCTTTTCATGTTTTAGCTTCAGATTCTTTAATTTGTGAAGGAGAATGAAAAAGTTGGTGACACAAACTCTTCAGGAGGAAAAATACGTAAGTTATTTTGATGTAAGCCACATCAGCTTTCTTCATCAAACGTTTATGTTGCTAAATAGTAAAAGAGCCACTTAAATTCCAATGAAAATTTTATACCTACATGTATTTATGTAAAACTTTTAAATAACACGTACTCATAATCACTTTTATATCATCAACCAGTTTTTATGAAGATAGAAAAAAATCCCTTTATTAAGGAAATGTAACATTCAACAGGTATACATAACCAGCAGTGCCAGAATTCAGATTTAGAACCATGTTTACTAAAAGCTGACCCTAGAAAACAATTATCTTTTGCTGCTCTCATATAATCCCAGTCAATATTTGAGAAGACCTTAATTTTTCTAGACAAAATCTGTTTGCATACTCAGTGGTCAAGAACCTTTTCTGTCAAAGGCCAGATAATAAATATTTTTGGCTTTACGGACAACCTAGTCTCTTTTGCAAACTCTGTCAATGTATTGAAAATGCAATCATAAAGATAGCAACTAACTAAATAAGCATGGTTATGTTCCAATAGAACTTTATTTTCAAAAACAGGTTGGTAGGCAGTGTTTAGAGTAAGAGCACTCATTTGTTATGTGCCCTGAAATATAAACATATTTTTTCTGAAATATTAAACCTATGAGAGTAAAGTCTATGCTCCCTAAGGGAATCTGGCTTGATTTAACAAATACATCTATTTTCTAAAAGACACATTAGTTCAGACTCTTGATTTATTTATAAGTTACTCAATGGGGACTCACATAAATACTAGGTGTGGGTGGATTCAACTTGTCCTTTGGCAAGGGTGGGTATGGTGAAGTTGGTGGTCTTGGAGGTGGACATTTATCTAACAAAATGCAGCTATTAGACAAGCCATTTTTACCTAGATTCCTTTAAAAAAAAAGCAGAAGAAATATATCAGTTATATATTTATTTTAAAAATAGAAAAAAAAGAAAATCTGAAATAAAAGGCATAAGGCATTCACAAAAATACAAATAGTGTAAGATATTCAGATCCATTAAATAAGAAATTGAGAACTATTAAATTTCAGCAGGTCTTATAAAAGCTAAACAAAGTATTCTACACACAAGAGTATATAAAGTGTTGACAAAATTCCTCATTCATTTTCCAATTTGCTTTCTCATACGAAACATTAATATAAACTCAAATGTTCTCTCCAACATGTGCCACTGTTAAATGTTCTCCATAAAATGGTAAAATAGTTGATCAAGAAGTGATTTACATATCCTTAATATCATAGTATATCTCCTTTCTGACATCACATCTTAGTAATTATTTCTAGAATACCATTGTGAAAACTTTCAAATTCAGAAAGCTCATTAGTTTCACCCTCAAGACTTACTTTCTGTGGAATTAGCTAATACTCAATAAGACTCCATTTACCAAACTTTCACATCTTATAATTTTAAGTGACGTGTGTAGTTGCTCTGTGTTGTCACATTTTGCATATTTAACAGTATTTGAATTTTTCTTTAATGAAAGGTACAATATTTGTTAAATTATTGATATAAATTCTTAAAATATGGTAAAATTATTTCCATAATCCAATTCTTCTTTTAGTATGCAAATACAAGAAGTGATTTCCTAAACCCTTAATATTTTAACAAATTCAGAAAACTGGTAAGCCTTTCAAATTATTCAAGCTGTCTCACCTAATTATTAAAATTAAGAAATAATCAATGAATTAAAATATCAAAGGAAGGAACTCTCAAAAATGTTAATATTTCAGACAAAAATCTGAAAATTCTGTTTTGGAAAGTAAAAAATACATCAGTAACTGCATTTGTTTCAGAAGAAATTATGTTTTTATTTCAATATATAGAATAATAAAAGCTGAAGCAAAAGCTTGTTTTGCTTTATTTCCCTACACAGAAAAAAACTTTCAAGTCATGCCTCTGTGGTTGGACTAATACAAATGAAGCCTTGAAATGCAACATATACACTTTTAAGATGTTATAGTAAATAGCTACTAGGGTGTATAACCTTTTTTTTTTTTTTAATACGGAGTCTGGCTCTGTCCCCCAGGCTGGAGTGCAGTGGTGCAATCTCAGCTCACTGCAAGCTACGCCTCCTGGGTTCACACCATTCTTCTGCCTCAGCTTCCTGAGTAGCTGGGACTACAAGTGCCCGCCACCACGCCTGGCTAATTTTTTGTGTTTTTAGTAAAGACGGGGTTTCACTGTGTTAGCCAGGATGGTCTTCATCTCTTGACCTTGTGATCCGCCTGCCTCGGCCTCCCAAAGTGCTGGGATTACAGGCGTGAGCCACCGCACCAGGCTGTATAACCTTTTTAAACAATTAAAAAGGTCTTCATGCATTTTTAAGTTATGAATTTGGTTAGAAATTTGACTTACCTATTTTTTAAATCAAAAATGTGCAAATATCTATTAAACGTTTACATTTAACTACCTATTACATTCTAAAGTAGTATCTAGATTTCAGTTTCTCTCCACAAAGCAAAGTAACCCATAGGTTTAGTTACAGATGATACACATTAAGCTTTTAAACTTAAATACAGAATTGAACCTAATTTATAAACTCCTCATAACTTTTGTTTTAAATAAATAGAATATACTTGGTGAAGAGACAATTCAAGTATTCTCACTATACCAGTACTTAATTGTACTAAATTTGGTGAAGTATTTAACTGTACTAGAAATTTCTTTATGTTAATTTATTTTACTATCAAAAATTAGTTAAACGATCACCTCTATAAAAAAAGAGACTAGGCAGGGTGCTGTGGCTCATGCCTGTGATCATAGCACTTTTGGAGGCAGAGGTGGGTGGATGATCTGAGGTTGGGAGTTTGGGACCAGCCTGACCACCATGTAGAAACCCCGTCTCTACTAAAAATACAAAATTAGCTCTACATGGTGGCAGGAGCCTGTAATCCCAGCTACATGGGAGGCTGAGGCGGTAAAATAGCTTGAACCTGGGAGGCAGACGTTGTAGTGAGCTGAGATAGTGCTACTGCACTCCAGCCTGGTTGACAAGAGCAAAACTCCATCTGAAAAACAAAATAAAACAAACAACAACAACAACAAAACAATTAGACTAAGAAATTGGGATTGACTGTAGAATTCGGTCTTTGTAATTTCTACGGTCTATAAAAGAAAAAAAAGTGGATACATAGGAAGCTAAAGCATTGGAAAACGTAGATACTGGCATCTGAAGAAAGAATAAGACGAGGCATGAGCAAAGGAGCCATGACTCAATCACTTGAATGCTGAAATCACAATTTAAATTGTGAAAGAAGCACAATGCTTTCCTGATTAAAAATAATGGACCAGGAATATACAAATAAGAAGACTATCAGAATAAATGGTACAATAAATCATATGTAACAATTCCTTGATATATTTCTATCAATTATTAGAGTTAAATCACAAGCTTTAGGAAGCTTCTTAAAGGAAATAATATAGGTGTTTAAAAAAAGTAAATAGTATATCTTTTACTTAACAGCTATACAATCTGACCCTAATGCAAAGAGATAGGTCTTTTTACATAGCTACATTTATGGAATAATTCTACAGACAACAGAAATAGACTAACTTCTGAATGTATGTATGAAGAATCCAAAATTCTTCAAAAGAAATTATGAAACTTAAGTTCATAATGGGAATAAAACAAAGTTGAAGAAAAAGCAGGTGTTGGAAAGACTGAAGAGTTTATCTTACTCTGAAAGCTTCCTGTTAACCCTTAGTTACATATTGAAGACATTCATCATTATATAATAATAAAAATGGCTTTTTTGAAAATAACCTAATTAAGTTTACTTTCAAGTTCACCCATATAAATTAAGGATACAATGAGATTCTCTCTAAACACCTCATAATAATTTATCTTTCCTTATAAGCCTCCTTAATCAGGGAAATTAACTCTTTTACTCCCATATTACTTAATTTATTTGAATCTCAGTTTTCTCCCCAGAACAGATGCCACTATCACCTGACTGAAATGGCGCCCAAATAGAAACTATCATTTCTCATTCTGGCTCTTTCTCTACAACTCAGAATAATTTCATTCCCAACTTTAGAATCCATCCTTGTATTCTCTTTCTTTCTGCGACTGTTGTCCTTTGCTTTCTTAATTTCTCTCCTATTTTCTTTTTGGTATGTTATCTTCAATAGCACATTGGAAGCTACATTTATTGGAATAGTCTTGTAGCCACAGATACTTACAATATTTTAAAGATACACTATTTATAGCTTTAAAAAATAAAACGATTCATTTCTGGTAAGGTAAAGTCCTTTTACCATGTCTAACCCAAAAATAACTCTTTAAGAATGCATTTTATTACAAAGTGATTATTTATGTACACCTCAAAATGATATAGATTAAAATCTATAGTCCGTTAATATAAAATATATAATTTAATTATTTTGCAAAAATAAAAACATTATCACTACTACATTACTGCTCCCCAAGGTTGTTGTAACCATAAATTATAAAAAAGCAAAAATTTTTGGTTTCATCTTAGAAGCTGATCAGTTAACATACATTTAATGGCTGACACACAATGGTTTCTAATAAAATAACCGAAATGCCTGAGAGTCTAACAACGTTCACATACAGTCATAGAGAAGAAATATGTAACATCTTAACATCTCACAGTACCAGGAAAAGAGTTATATCATCATTTGGCAAAAACTGTTTTCAAATTTGAAGTTTAAAAACTTTTTAATAAAATGACCAAAGTAGATTAAAAATAATGTTTAGATTGTCTAGTTATAGGGTATTTCTTTTCTGTTAATTTGCATCTAATTTCAGAAAGCTCTTTTATGAATCTAATAAAACAAATGTACTATTGTTAAAATTTCCAAGTTTAGGTACTAAAAATATAGAAGGCATACAGTATGTGTTTTTTGGCATCCGAAGTGACTTTCACTTACATTTTATACTCTTCTATACAGAACATTTATAAGACGTAAGATAACTTACTAAGATTTAATTTTATTGTGTTTAAAGTCTGTGTCGGGTTTGTTTTTGAGGTAGCACAAATGCTGTAAAACTGACCGTGACAATGACTGTACACATCTGGTAATCTGCTAAAACCAAATGAACTATATACACTAAATGACCAAACCATATGGTATGTGAATTATATCTCAATAAAGCTGTTTTTTAAAAAGGTAGACGAGGCTCTTTGGGGGCATCAATCTGTTGCCTTAATAACAAAGAAAGTGTTCTTGATTCTTTTTTGTGGGAATGGAATGAAAACCAATTTTTAAACAAACATGTGAACCCCCATTGCTTAAAAGAGTAGCATTTAAACCCCTGAATAGACCAATAGCAGACTCTGAAATTGAGGCACTAATTAATAGCTTACAAACCAAAAAAAGTACAGGACCAGATGGATTTACAGCCAAAACTACCAGAGGTACAAGGAGGAGCTGGTACCATTCCTTCTGATACTATTCCAATCAATAGAAAAAGAGGGAATCCTCCCTAACTCATTTTACGAGGCCAACCAACATCATCCTGATACCAAAGCCTGAGAGAGATACAACAAGAAAAAGAGAATTTTAGACCAATATCCCTGATGAAGATCGGTGCAAAAATACTCAGTGAAATACTGGCAAACCGAATCCAGCAGCACATCAAAAAGCTTATCCACCATGATCAAGTGGGCTTCATCCCCAGGATGCAAGGGTGGTTCAACATACGCAAATCAATAAATGTAATCCAACATATAAACAGAACCAAAGACAAAAACCACATGATTATCTCAATAGATGCAGAAAAGGCCTTTGACAAAATTCAACAGCCCTTCATGCTAAAAACTCAATAAATTCGGTATTGATGGAAAGTATCTCAAAATAATAAGAGCTATTTATGACAAACCCACAGCCAATATCATACTGAATGGGCAAAACCTGGAAGGATTCCCTTTGAAAACTGGCACAAGACAGGGATGCCCTCTCTCACCACTCCTATTCAACATTCTGTTGGAAGTTCTGGCTAGGGCAATCAGGCAAGAGAAAGAAATCAAGGGTATTCAGTTAGGAAAAGAAGAAGTCAAATTGTCCCTGTTTGCAGATGACATGATTGTATATTTAGAAAACCCCATTGTCTCAGCCCAAAATTTCCTTAAGCTAATAAGCAACTTCAGGAAAGTCTCAGGATACAAAATTAATGTGCAAAAATCACAAGCATTCGTATACACACCAGTAATGGACAAACAGCCAAATCATGAATGAACTCCCATTCACAATAGCTTCAAAGAGAATAAAATACCTAGGAATCCAACTTACAAGGGATGTAAAGGACCTCTTCAAGGAGAACTACAAAGTGAAATAAAACAGGACACAAACAAATGGAAGAACATACCATGCTCATGGATAGGAAGAATCAATGTCGTGAAAATGGCCATACTGCCCAAGGTAATTTATGGATTCAATGCCATCCCCATCAAGCTACCAATGAGTTTCTTCACAGAATTGGAAAAAACTGCTTTAAAGTTCATATGGAACCAAAAAAGACCCTGCATTGCCAAGACAATCCTAAGCCAAAAGAACAAAGCTGGGGGCATCATGCTACCTGACTTCAAACTATACTATGAGGCTACAGTAAACAAAACAGCATGGTAATGGTACGAAAACAAAGATATAGACCAATGGAACAGAACAGAGCTCTCAGAAATAATACCACACATCTACAGCCATCTGATCTTTGACAAACCTGACAAAAACAAGAAATGGAGGAAAGATTCCCTATTTAATAAATGGTGCTGGGAAAATTAGCTAGCCATAAGTAGAAAGCTGAAACTGGATCCTTTCCTTACTCCTTACACGGAAATTAATTCAAGATGGATTAGATATTTAAATGTTAGATCTAAAACCATAAAAACCCTGGAAGAAAACCTAGGTAATATCATTCAGGACATAGGCAAGGGCAGGGACTTCATGTCTAAAACACCAAAAGCAATGGCAACAAAAGGCAAAATTGACAAATGGGATCTAATTAAACTAAAGAGCTTCTGCACAGCAAAAGAAACTACCATCAGAGTGAACAGGCAACCTACAGAATGGGAGAAAATTTTTGCAATCTACTCATCTGACAAAGGGCTAATATCCAGAACCTACAAATAACTCAAACAAATTTACAAGAAAAAAAACAACCCCATCAAAAAGTGGGCAAAGGATATGAACAGACACTTCTCAAAAGAAGACATTCATACAGCCAACAGACACATGAAAAAATGCTCATCATCACTCGCCATCAGAGAAAGCAAATCAAAACCACAATGAGATACCATCTCACACCAGTTAGAATGGCAATCACTAACAAATCAGGAAACAACAGGTGCTGGAGAGGATGTGGAGAAATAGGAACACTTTTACACTGTTGGTGGGACTGTAAACTAGTTCAACCATTGTGGAAAACAGTGTGGCGATTCCTCAAGGATCTAGAACTAGAAATACCATTTGACCCGGCCATCCCATTACTGGGAATATACCCAAAGGATTATAAGTCATGCTGCTATAAAGACACATGCACATGTATGTTTATTGTGGTACTATTCACAATAGCAAAGACTTGGAATCAACCCAAATGTCAATCAGAGACAGACTGGATTAAGAAAATGTGGCACATAGACACCATGGAATACTATGCAGCCATAAAAAAGGATGAGTCCACAGCTGGAAACCATCATTCTCAGCAAACTATCACAAGAACAGAAAACGAAATACCACATGTTTTTACTCACAGGTGGGAACTGAACAATGAGATCACTTGGACACAGGAAGGGGAACATCACACACCAGGTCCTATTGTGGGGAGGTGGGGGGGAGGGAGAGCATTAGGAGATATACCTTATGTAAATGACGAGTTAATGGGTGCAGCACACCAACATGTCTCATGTATACATATGTAAGAAACCTGCACGTTGTGCATGTGTACCTTAGAACTTAAAGTGTAAGAGAGAAAAAAAAAGAGTAGCACAATATAGCAAGTCTTATCAAACTGGCTGATAAGTTAGAGCTGTAGAATGTTAAGAGTAGTAATAGGCCTTACTGATTATTAAGGCTAGTCTTTGCTTATATTTGAGAAAACATTTTGTCAGACTCTAGAAGTTATATAGTTTCCAGGAGAGACAGGAAATGCAGCAAAACTGCAGTATATCATATACCAGGGCCTCTCAGGGGTTGGGGGCACAGGGAGGGAGAGCATCAGGACAAATACCTAATCCAGGAGGGACTTAAAACCTAGAAGATGGGTTGATAGTTGAGGCAAACCACCATGGCACATGTATACCTATGTAACAAACCTGCAGTTCTGCACATGTATACCAGAACTTAAAGGAAAATAAAGAAGAAAAAATCCACAATTTTCAACATAATAAATTTCCTTTTGACACTATTGTTTTATGTGAGTGACTCTATAATCTTTTGAGCATGTTACATTTATTAATATATCACATAAACATTTTAGTTGTCTGATCTGGCCAGAAGCTGACCATTTTCATTTTGTGATGAATTTTCCCACACTAACCTGAATGCTTTCAGAACTTCTGTTGAACTGGGGCATATAGACACTGACATTGATGGTATGATCTGAGAAGTAGATCTGTGGCTAACTAAAGGCAGGTCTACTTTTGTAGAGCTCTGTGAGTTCTCCAGCCCCTCTCCATTGATTGTGTGTATTCCACTGTGAGGACTGTTAAGGCTGGTAACACTGTTTATGCTTGCCTGCTCAGTGGATTTAGGGGAAGGTGTTGCTGTGGAAATGGCTGAAGAGGGTGAAGAGGCAACAGAATGATCAGTCTTTGTATGAACAGCTGGGTAGATGTTATTGACTTTGTCACAGGTTCCAGTACCCACATTGTCATTGGCTTTTCCAACCAACAAGGCAGAGAGCTGAGGATTGTCTGCAATTAATAAATTTGGTGAATCTCCATGGTTAGGACTGGAAACAGCATCTGCTATCAACTGATGAACATGGTTAGAAAGTCCCTTGACATCAGCGCAGCCATTAGATGTATCTCCAGTATGCCTGCTTGTTTCAGGCACCAAGGATTGATGTTTTGAAGGCTTGCTCTCTTTGGTAAAAATAATGCCTTGTTGTCCACCTGAGGTAGCAATATGAGAGGAGAAGTGACTGTCAGCATTCTTCTGTGGTACCGAATTACTAGGCAGAGTGAGATGTTCATTGGGCTTCTTAATACCAGTGCTAGTTGCCTGCTGATACTGGGCAGACTCAGTGGAAAACAGAGGTTGTTCTTCATTAGGTCCTGACACACATGAACTCTGACTTTTATGAAGCCCCTAAAAAAAAAATAAAAATTGAAATTTAATATCATGGAAGCTTGAATGCATATACAGAAAACTCTTGAGGATTAAAATGTTAAACGCAAAGCCACCATAAAGAAACTAAATTTTGTGGAATGTAATTTAAGCCAAATCTCAAAATCATTTAAAAGTTCCCATAATCAACAGATTAAAGTGGTTAGTATTTTTAGAGAAAATGATCTAACCTGCCTGCTTAATTTGATTTACTAATATGTGAATAATTTTTTTCCTATTAGGCTTTTTAAAGTTTAAATTGTTCAGTTCTGACATACATTTTTAGCTGAATAAAAGTTTATCTCAAAATTTAGATGTGGAAAAACATGTACGCTTATTATACTTAATACATGAAGTATATTTCAGGGAATACCATTTACAATAAGCCATAGACTATGCAAAAAAAGTCTCAATAAAACTAAAAGTCCTGAAATAATAGAAAGTGTGTTTTCTGAAAAAAGAATTACATCAAATATCGAAAACATAAAATCCTATAAATACCCAAATGTGTGAAAACTAAAGAACAGAAATCTAAATTTCCTACAGGCCAAGTTAAGAAATGACAAAATAAATTAGATAATTCTTTGAACTTGATAAAAATAAAAGCATACCATGTCAAAATTTAGTTTAATGCAATACTCAGAAGGTTTTATACTTTCAAACACTCAGGTTGTCAAAGAATAAAGGTCTAAGATCGAAAAGATAAAATACCAATTTAAGATGTTGTGGAAAGAGTATCAAACCGAAAATAAATACAAGGGAATAAATAACACAGGAAGGAAAAAAAATTACTGAAATAGAAAACAAAAAACCAATGGAAAAAATTTGTTAAAAAATATATACAACTGGTCTTTGAAAGGATCAACACTTAAAAAAATCTTTACTTAAATATATCATAACAGTAAATATAAACTTAGCAAAGTACAAAGAAAAGAGATTATACTGTTAGAGATCTTACAAACAACATTTTAGGAAGAAATTTTACTAATCTTACAAAAATCTTTTCAGGATATACAGCAGGACAGAACTTTACTAAGTCATTTCAGAGAGCCAATAATACTCTAATATCAGTGAAAGCCAGTAAAATGTATCACTGAGAAAAACATGTCCTTTGAATATAGACAACAGGATCCTTAAAAACATATTAGCATGTCAAACCCAGCAATATATAAGAATTATGCACCAAGACAAATGAGGAGTTATCTTAGAAAGTAAGTAGGTTTACATGTGAAATCAAGCAATATAATACCATACTATTAGAATAGAGACAAATAACAAAAAAGGTAGAGTTACATTTACCTATTTTTAAAACTTACTATAAAGTTACAGTGACCAAGGCTGTGTAAATTGGTGTAAGAAAAACTATATACAGGAGTAGGAGAAAAGAATCTACAAATGTATCCACATATAGATTGCAAATTAATTGTTGACACAGTTGCCAAGATGGGAAGAAGAGTTTTATACAAATGATGCTGGAATAATAAAATATCCTTATGCAAAATGGATATTCTCACACAACGTACAAAAATTAAATGACTCAATTAAATGTATGAGACACAGTCATAAAAATTATATTATAAAATGTAACATGATACCAAATAGATTGTAGCGGGTAAGCTCTAGAAAGTCAGTTAATTATGTTAATCCCCCTTTTTTTTTTTTGAGATAGAGTTTTGCTTTGCTGCTCAGTCTGGAGTGCAGTAGTGTGATCTTGGCTCACTGCAACTTCTACCTGCCAGGTTCAAGTGACTCTTGTGCCTCAGCCTTCCAAGCAGCTGGGACTACAGGCACATGCCACCTTGCCTGGGTAATATATATATATTTTTTTAGTAGAAACAGGGTTTCATGGCTGGGGGTGGTAGCTCACGCCTGTAATCCCAGCCACTCTGGGTGGCTGAGGCAGGCAGATCACCTGAGGTCAGGAGTTTGAGACCAGCCTGGCCAACATGGCAAAAACCTGTCTCTAACAAAAATACAAAAATTAGCCGGGCAAGGTGGTATGTGCCTGTAGGCCCAGCTACTTGGGAGGCTGAGGCTGGAGAATCGCTTGAACCTGGGAGGCACGGGTTGCAGTAAGCCAAGATTGCACCACTCCACTCCAGCCTGGGTCATGCAGCAAGACTCTGTTTCAAAAAAGAAAAAAAAAAAAAAAAAAAAAGAATTGGGTTTCATATTGGCCAGGCTTGTCTCAAATTCCTCTCAAGCTGGTCAGAAAGGAAAACTGTTTCAGGGATGGGGGAGATGTGTGAAATTGTGGGAAAGAGACAGTCTTGGGACAGACCAACTTGGGGTGTGACGTGGGGAGGCACAGATCTCTTAGTGTGGACTGTGTGCTCTGAGGCGAGTGTGGGAAGAACCAGACCTAGGACACTGTATACGGTCTATAGGACCAGCTCCACAGCTGCAGCTAGCTGTGAGAGGAATTAAGGCACACTCCTGGCTAAGCAGTCTCCGAACCTCCCATAATAGGACCCGGTCTGGTGGATCCAACAATGAAAGCGTGCTATAAGGGGGGAAATGGGAGGAAAAATGTCAAAGCCCACTCCACTGGAGTGCATGCTGAAAAACTTTAAAAAGGTTTTAATGGTGATTATGGGGTTAAGCTAACTCCACAGAAACAGAGTACATTTTGTGAGACAGACTGGCCATCTTTCAATGTAGGGTAGCTAACCAAAGGGACAAGAGACAGGGAAATAATTGGCTGAGTGTTCTAGGTAGTTACTCAGGCTGGAGAACAGGCTGGGCACCCAGATTGGTTTTCCATATATTAACTCCTAGCTAAGTTTAATTCAAATCCACACTAAGTGACTGCAGGCCTGCTTTGAGACCTATTGTAAGACTCTAATGGCCCGGACAAAACCAGGAACCATAGAAAGAGACTGCAAGGCATCAGAAAAAGAAAAGGAGTCACAGGAAAAGCGGAAAAAACCTGTTCTACTAAGAGAATAACCTAGACTGTAACTGAAAAATTGCTGGATGCTCAGTTTTTGAGAGTTAGAAGCTTCAGGGAGGCCAACTCTTAGGGAACTTCCACATTTTTATAAGTTTTACCTCCAGAAGCCCTAATAGGATCTTACAATAAAGATTAGAAAACACACCTCTACCTCTTCTAACAGGAAAAGGGGCAAAGTAAACATTCTGAAATGTTTCCTGAGCATCCGTTCTTAAAAAGGCATGACTCTGGGAAATTATTGTACTATTTGGCCAGAGTCTAACACATCCAGGGTTTTATTATAACTAAATGACATGACAGACAGAAAACACTCAATGCCAAGCCTCTATAGCCTTCCTGCTTGTCTACTGGGGAATAAAATGCTGACCAGCGCTTGTGAATGAATCAGCCAAAAGGTAAAGGCTCATTAAAAGACAGGCAACTAATACAGAATACTTCTTTCCCACACACTTTATCACCTCATCAATAGAACACCTCCAAAATAACAGGGGAATACAACTGAAAGAACTGCATGATTCAGATCTTACATAAGCAGTAATGTCTAGGAAAAATATGATAACAGAGAAAACAAACCAAAAACACCACATCAAATAGTAGCCTCTTACATTTGCAGTCCTGGTAAACAGTAAATACAAGCTAATAGTCTGATTAACATAAACCTCAAACTGAAAGCCTGTATACAGGTTTAGTACCTGAGATACTTTTAGCCAGTATACAGGTTTAATGTAGAAAAATACCAAAAAGTGTAACAAAAATGAGATGGACATACTAAAATGGGAAAAAGAAAAAAAAAGAAGAAATATTTGAGCCATAATGCCTGAGCATATTAAAAATTAAGATTGAAACTGTTAGGGACAAACTGCCCCAAAAAGCTTCTTGATCCTGCCCACCCCTCCCCACTGGGCAACTCCTCTTCATGCTGCCCCAAGCCTCTTTAGATTTCTAAGTCTTTATCTAGGCGCCATGGTAAAGCCAACCAGCTGACTTTACTTACAAGGCCTGGCTGTGGAAGAATAAACCCCGATTACAAACTATCTAAACCCCACAGAGTGAGCTTGCGGGAAGCATAAGCAAACTTTACCTCCACCCTCAGGTACCATAAATGTTACAAGGTGATACATGGCAGAATCAACCAGCAGCAAACAAGCCCACAATGTGGCCATACCAAAGAACTCCCTCAAACTCCGTCCCCAATATCAACCCCTCATTCTGTAACCTGGCTGCTGCTGCCTCATTTGTCTGTGGTAAAGCGGTTGGCAGGTTTACCAAAAGCTTGCCTGAACTTGGGTCTTCCTCTCTCTCTTTTGTTGTTTCTCTCAGCTGACCTTACACAAACCAAACCACAGACCCAGAAAACTTATGAGAATATCCAACAATATAAATAACAAAAAATACTACAATACTCATCTATAAGTAAACTATAAAAAAGCAAAGGCAATGAAAAAAATCGTGAGAAAAATCAAGGAAAAAAAAAACCTACCCCAGCTTACCTATGGAGGAGCCAAGTTAAGAACTAAATCTGACTTCTCTTGCGAACATATGCACTAAAGGAGTGAGTATTTGTGCCCACTTTTACCGCCCAATTCCTATGTTGAAACTGAATCACCAAGGTGAAGTTACTAGGAGGCTGGGCTTTTGGGAGGGGATAAGTTCACAAGGTGTACAGCTCTCATGAATGAGATTAGTGTCCTTACAAAAGAGGCCTGAGAGAGAATCCTTGCCCATTTTACCATGTGAGGACACAGCAAGAAAGTAACTTCAATAAACCATCTCACAAGACACCAAATAGGCTAGCCCTTGGTGTTGGACTTCTCAATCTCCAAAACTGTGAGAAATTTCTCTTCATTGTAAGTCACCTAGTCCATAGCATTGTGTTACAGTGTTCTGAATGAACTAAGACTCCATGCAAAAGACAGAGTAGACAGAAATGTTTGAAGTATTGAAAGAAAAACCCAAACTGGAATTTCAGCAAAATTACCATTCAAAAACCAGGGAAAAAATTTTCTCAGACAAACAAGAACTTGAGAGACTTCTGTAACTAGAACACATGGCTAAGAGGAGAAACCATGAGAGATGAGGAAAGGAATGGGAGCTTTTGTATTTTTTGTGTAATTTTTCTATATATCAACATGGCTTTAAAAAATAAAGTATATTAATCAATAAAAATAAAAAAAGTTTCAACAAATTCATATCTCTATATCAAAACCTTAATAGCTTTACTGTGCCATCAGATAAAGCAGGTCCTGCACTGAGGCCTCACTTTCATTCTACTAAGGGAAGAAACCATCCCTCATATTGTCTTATGCCCAATTTCTGCCTCCAAAGAATGAAAAGACAGAAATGAAATCCACAGGGAGAGAGCCAGTGCCGCACCTGGGCCTGGTTAAAGATTGACCCCCGACCTAACTGGTTATGTTACGTATAGATTCCAGACATTGTATGGAAAAGCATTGTGAAAGTCCCTGTCCTGTTCTGTTCCTTTCTGATTACCGGTGCATGCAGCGCCCCATCACGTACCCTGTTTGCTCAATTGATCACGACCCTCTCACGTTGAGAGGTGAGAGCCCTTAAAAGGGATAGGAATTGATCACTTGGAGAGCTTGGTGGTTGGAGATGTGAGTCTTGACTAAACTCCTGGCGGAATAAAGCCCTTCCTTGTTTAACTCAGTGTATGAGGGGTTTTGTCTGCGGCTTGTCCTGCTACCCTACCTTTTCATAAGCTACTCTCCAGCCACTCCTTACCTGCGCTTTCTCCTTCAATTGTCTGAGTCGCTAATGTGCTAGACCTCCCAAGGTACACTTTATTATCATGTCACACTGTATTACAATTAATGGTAATTTAAATTTTGCTAGTCCTTTCCTCCCATTACAATAAATATTGAACAGCTTGCATAGTAGTGGCATTCTCCAGGGAATATGTGCAAATATTACCTGAAGATACCTTCTAAAACGTGTCATTATGCCTTATTGAAATAGCAATGAGATTTGGTGTAATTGTAAAGTAAAAATAATTTTTTTCCTTTTCCTCTGATTTCCATACTATCTAATGTAATTTATCTGTACACTAGTTTTATAATTATTAATTACAACAGTCCCTCATATTTGTAGGTGATATATTCCTAGACCCTCATTGGATGCCTCAAACTGTCAATAGTCCTGAATTCTCAATATGTTTTTTTTTTTTTTTTAATGTGATAACTGAGGGACAGCAACTAAGTGAATAAAGGGTAGGTAACATGTACAGTGTTGATATGCTGAACAAAGAGATGATTTACATCCTGGTCGAATGGAGAGGAACAAGACAAGATTTCATGACACCACTCAGAATGGAAAGAAATTTAAAATGTATGTATTGTTTATTTCTGGAACTTTCCATGTAATATGGACTGCAGTTGTCTCCATGTAACTGAAACCACACAGAAAACAGTACTGTGAATTTATAACATTTCAAATAAACTTATGTGCACAGACTGAATTACCATGTAGTCCAGACATACCTCATTTTATTGTGCTTTGCTTTACTGAATTTCAAAGATACTATGTTTACTACAAATTGAAGGTATGTGGAAACCCTGGATATCAAGCAAGCAAGTCCATCTGTACCACTTTTCCAACATAATGTGTTCACTTTGCATCTCTGCAACTCTCTCAATTGTTTTAAACTTTTTCATATTATATCACTGATTTGTAATCAGGGATCTTTGATGTTATCATTTTCATTGTTTGGGGCACCACAGACAGGGCAGCAAACTTAAATTAATAAATGTTCTGTGTTCTAACTGCTACATCATTTAGTCCTTCTATTTTTCTCCCTCTCTTCAGACCTCCATATTCCCTGAGTCACAAAAATATTAAATTAGGCCACTTAATAAACCTCACAATGGCCTCCAAATATTTGAATGAAAGGAAGAGTTGCATATCTCTCACCTGAGATTTGTGGATTAATTCATAACTTTGAAAGAAGTTTTACTATGGATATTTATTTTTTATTTTTTGAAACAGGGTCTCACTCTGTCACCTATGCTGGAGTGCAGTGGTGCAATCTCAGCTCACTGCAGTCTTGTCCCCCTGTGCTCAAGCAACCCTCTCACCTCAGCCTCCCAAGTGTCTGGGAATGCAGCCACATGTCATTATGCCCTGCTATATTTTTGAAGTTTTGGTACAGATAGGGTCTTGTTATGTTGTCCAGGCTGGTCTCCAACTCCTGGGCTCAAGCAGTTTTCCTGCCTTGGCCTCCCACAGTGCTGTAATTAAAGGCCTGAGCCACTGCATCAAGCCACATCTCTCCCTTTAAATCCAAAGCTGGAACAATTAAAGTTAGTGAGCAAGGCATGTCCAAAGCTAACACAGTCACAAAGTGAGCCCTCTTGCACCAGTTAGCTGAGTTGTGAAGGCCAAGGAAAGTAAAACTACTAATCCCGTGGACATACAAATGTTAAGAAAGCAAAACCACCTTATTGATGATATAAAGAAAGTTTTAGTGGTCTGCATAAAGGCTGTCATCACTGACAACATTCCCTTAAGCCAAAGCCTAACCCAGAGAAAGGGTCTAAACCCCTCCTTCACGTCTATGAATGCTGACTGTGGTGAGGAAGCTGCAGAGGAAAACTCCGAAGCCAGCAGAAGTTGGTTTATGAGGTACAAGGAAAGAAGCCATCTCCATAATATAAATAAGTGCGAGGTAAAGCAGTAAGTTATCCAGAAGACCTAGCTAATATCACAAATGAAGGTGGCTATACTAAACAATAGATTTTCAATGAAGATGAAACAGCCTTATAATGGAAGATAATGTGATTTAGGACTTTTCTAACTAGAGAGAAGTTAACGCCTGGTTCCAGGGCCTCAAAAAGACAGACTGACACCCTTGTTAAGAGCTAATGAGGCTGGTGACTATAAGCTGAAGGCAATGCTCATTATCATTCTGAAAATCCCACAGCCCTAATGCAGTGTACTAAATCCACACTGACTGTGCTTTATAAATGGGATAACAAAGCCTGTGTGATAGCCCATCTGTTGGCAGCATGGTTTACTGGATATTTTAAGTCTATATGGATAGGTACTACTCAGAAAAAGGGATTCCTTTCAATGTAATACTTCTCATTAAATATGCACTTGGTCATTCAAGAGCTCTGACAGATGTAAAAAGAGATTAAATTTGTCTTCATGCCTAACACAGTATGTATTCTGCAGCTCATGGATCAAGAAGTAATTCTGACTTTAAGTCTTATTATTTAAGAAATACTTTTCATTTGATAAGTCTATATATAAATAACACAGACAGCAATTCCTTAATAAAGTTAAGCAAAGGAAATAGAAAACTTTCTGAAATGGATTCACTATCACTCAACATGTCATTAAGGACATTCATGATTCATGGGAGGAGGTCAAAATGAATGTGGAAGTTGATTCCAATCCTCATGGATGACTTTCAGGAGTTCAAGACTTCAGTTGAGGAAGGAACTACAGATGTAGAAATGGCAAGACAGTTTGATAAGTGGAGCGTGAAGAAGTGACAGAATTGCTGCAATCACACAATACATTTTGAATGGATTAGAAGTTGCTTTCTCAGGGATGAGAAAACAAAGTAGTTTTCTGAGAGGAAATCTACTCCTGGGGAAATGCTGTGAACACTACAGTGATAAAAATGACTTGGAATATATAAACTTATTTGATAAAGGCAGTGGCAAAGTTCAAGAGGAATGACTCTAACTTTGAAAGAAGTTCTATCATTGGTAAAACATCAAATAGCATGGCATCCTACAAAGAAGTCTTTCAAGAAAGAAAGAGTCGGTTGGGCACAGTGGCTCATGCCTGTAATCCCAGCACTTTGGGAGGCCAAGGTGGGCAGTTCACTTGAGGTCAGGAGTTTGAGATCAGTCTGACCAATATGGTGAAACTCCGTCTCTACTAAAATTACAAAAATTAGCCAGGAGTGGTAGTGCAGTCCCAGCTACTTGGAAGGCTGAGGCAGGAGAATTACTTGAATCTAGGAGGCAGAGGTTATAGTAAGCCAAGATAGCCCCATTGCACAGCCTAGGCAACAGAGTGAGAGTCTGTCTCAAAAAAAGGGAGGGAGGGAGGGAAGAGAGAGAGGAATGAAGTAAAGAAGGGAGGGAGGGAGGATCACAGTAGCAAATATCATTGTTGTCTTAAGGGGTCACAGCCACTCCATCAGCAAACACTATACTGATCAGTCAGCAGTCATCACCATAGAGGCAAGACCCTCTACTGGCAAAAAAAATTATGACTTGCTTAATAATCACAGGCTTTCTTTTTTAAGCAATAGAATATTTTCAAATTAAGATGTATATGCTGTTTGCTTATACAAACTGTAATTGCAAACTGACACAGCATATTGTAAACATAACCTTTATATGCACTAAAAAATGAAACTAAATTAGTGTGATTGGCTTTATTATGAACTCACTTTATTGCAGTTGTCTTGCATGAAACCTGTAAGATGTCCAAGGAAGGCCTGTAATGATCTTGGTACCACTTAAAAGTTTAAACGATTATCAATTACTTAAATTACTTTTTAAAGACAAAGTCATTCTTTAAATTTCTATCTTTTCTTCTTAGAATGTACACAAACTAAATAAAGATAAAACTACTATATAAGAGCCAAGAAAGCCTCTAGTCCTTTTTTTACCTGAGCGGAGTTAGATCGCTGTTTTCTCCACGGCTCTTCTATGCTGCTGTTCAGGTCTGTATGGTTATGAGGTAGAGTGTGTGTATTCTGCTGCAGGTAAGGCACATTTCCATTACTTTCACTTCCTGCTATACAGTTACTGCCTAGCAAGACAGTGTCTGTACTTCCTAGAATTTTTGATGTGCCACAAGGAACACAGCCTGCAGAAAAAGCTCCATTGGACAAAAGTTTTTCAATGCAAGCAGGGTGAACTCCAGGCTGAGAGACGCTAGATACTCTGGTCAGAGCAGCATGGGGTTGTCGATCAGAGACAGAGTTTGTAGGCAGTGACGAATCAGCTATTGCCCCATTATGAATTCCAGTAGTTCGTACCTGAGCAACTCCTTTGTGTCTCATCTTCAAAAACAAAAAAGAAACACTGCTGTAACTTAGAAAATGTGTAGTTCATACATCTCTAATTTCATATAACATTTCATGTCTCTAATTTAAAAAACATATATTTCGACAATAGATTCACTTTAAAATATAATTCCTACACAAAGAAGAAAGGTGTTTCACTATATAAAGAAACGACCCTAAAACAGCTCAAGGGCAAAATAAAGCAGATAAAAATTATAAATGATTAAAAAACTTACAGGCTTTTTTTCTGTCATGAAACAGAAGATTTCAAATTTCCATTCAATTTACATTCTTGTCAAGTCTTTCAAATCAATCATTTGGTTCTATGTTAATCTGAGTATATTTCCTTTTTAAAAAATTTGTCCATTACTAATACATATGTGAAACTCAGATATATACATTCCATGAAGTATTCACAGAAACTATAAGTTAGCATTAATATCCTCTAAAATGATACTGTAGTAAAGAAATATTCTCAACATGTTGATAAATTTTAGAGAAAATAAAAATATTATACATACTTGCTGCATTAAGACAAACTGACTTTCTAACTGTTCCAGCTGATGCTTCTGTGCTGGATTTAAATTATCTCTATTTGCACGCAGTTGTTCCAAGTGCTAGAAGAAGAAAAGAGGCGAATACAATCAAAGTTTAGTCTAAAATTTAAGACAATATAAGGCAACTCCTCACTAAAAAGACTACACACATAGAACCTTTACAGGATGAAAGACAGCAATTCCTAAACAATGTTAAGATAGTGATTTTTTTTTGAGACGGAGTCTCACTCTGTCGCTCAGGCTGGAGTGCAGTGGTGCAATCTCTGCTTCACTGTAACCTCCGCCGCCTGAGATCATGCCATTCTCCTGCCTCAGCCTTCCGAGTAGCTGGGACTACAGGCATGTGCCACCACGCCCAGCTAATTTTTTGTATTTTTAGTGGAGACACGGTTTTACCATGTTAGACAGGATGGTCTCGACCTCTTGATCCTGTGATCCACCTGCCTTGGCCTCCCAAAGTGCTGGGATTACAGGCGTCAGCCACCGTGCCCAGCCACAATAGTGATTCTTAACCAATGTTAGTCAAGCTCAAAATCCTTTAAGAAGTGTGAAAAAGTGGCCGGGCATGGCGGCTCACACCTGTAATATGAGCACTTTGGGAGGCTGAGGAGGACAGATATCGAGGTCAGGAGATGGAGACCATCCTGGCCAACATGGTGAAACCCCATCTCTACTAAAAATACAAAAATTAGCTGGGTGTGGTTGCACACACTTGTAATCCCAGCTACTTGGGAGGCTGAGGCAGGAGAATCCCTTGAACCTGGAAGGCGGAGGTTGCAGTGAACTGAGATCGCATGTCACTGCACTCCAGCCTGGCAACAGCGCGAGACTCTGTCTCAAAAAAAAAAAAAAAAAAAGTCTGAAAAAGGCAGTAAAATCTAAACTTCTGAGGAAAGCTGTTTTGTGTGGTTTTAGTTAAATGTATTATGGGGAAATAAAAATTCAAAGACAAAGCTATTTGGCTTAAAATGTATTATAATAAAAGTGCTTAATGCAATATTATTTGTAACAGAATTACTGAAAAACATGTAAATGACCAATAGTTGGGATCTGTTTAAATAACGGATTTGCCCCATGCAATCATAAATAAAAGAATAGAGAAGCAATGCACAGACACAGGAAGATCCTCAAGATATACCTTTAAGAAAAAAACTGAGATCCTAAAATATATGTAAAAGTGTTCCTACAGTTCTACTTTAAAAAGAGAACTGGAGATCATACCATCGCATTCCAGCCTGGGCAACAAGAGTGAAACCCTGTTTTAAAAAAACCAAAAAACCAAAAAAACAAAACACACACACAAGAGAGACTTGGCCAGACGCAGTGGCTCACACCTGTAATCCGAGCACTTTGGGACACCAAGGTAGGCAGATCATTTGAGGTCAGGAGTTCCAGACCAGCCTGACCAACATGGTGAAAACTTGTCTCTACTAAAAACAAAAAAATTTAGCTGGGCAAGGTGGCACATGCCTATAGTACCAGGTATTCGGGAGGCTGAGGCAGGAGAATCGCCTGAACCCAGGAGGTGGAGTTGATATCGTAAGCTGTGAGCTGTAAGCAGTGAGGCGATATCATGCCACGACACTTCAGCCTGAGCAACAAAGCAAGACTGTCTCAAAAAAAAAGCAATACGCAAACATATTTGTTTGTACACGCACAACTTACATCTCTAGAAAAAAATTGTTAACATTGCCAGTCCATGAAAAACTAAAAATAGGTGGTTAGAGACAGAAACTGGAAGGTCACTCATCTTATGTAATCTAAGTCTCCTCTCCTCTCACAAAATGGATCCTGATTCCTATTATTCTGGAAAATGTGGGCTCATTTTAATTACATTCATATTAACTTAGTTAACTGTCATTCAATTTGACACTTAATACCTAAAAAACAATGTTTACTGTTTTTACCACTTTCAAATTGGGGAAAGATTGTCAAAGAAATTCATACCTGTAATTTCTGTGGTGTCAAACACAATGAATAAACTTGCTGTACTGGATGATGTGAAAGACTCTGGACAACATTCCAGTTATCAGAACCATTCTAAGGAAAATTTATTGTAAAAGATTATTTGCTTAATTTCATACACTTATAGTTACGACTAGTGAGAACCAAGTGACAAGGAATTGGAATAGGTATATATATACATATACATATGATTTATCCTCATTAAAATTATTTAAAATGCACAATTAATTCATAAACGTACACATTTAGAAAAAAAGGCCCATATTTAAAATAGGTCTCAAAGAGGTAGAAAAGTGGTCTACTCCTATTCAACATTCAATTTATTTCAACGTCAGAAGTGATGGTAAAAACTATGTTAAAACTGTAAAAGCAGGGAAATGAATAAAATGACATGATGAACACAAACTTTTCCCTACCTTCTATATTTAATGTGATGCAAAGATTATGGAATAGAAATACTGCTTCACTTTCTGATGTCCACAAGCTTAAAATACAGTCCAGGCACAATTTCAGAAGAGTTAGTTTCATTTTTGATTGGGATTTTCCATATCTCTAAAATGTATATATACCTTTGTTGGACTAGATGTTCTTTTCTTCTTAGCAGGACTGGACAGGCCTTCTACTTGGCTAGAAGTAATCATGTGTAGTGACAAGGATTGCTGTAAAATTGGTGTTTGACTGTGGTTTAATACAGGTTCAGTATTTGGATCATGAGCTCTATAAGCCTAAGGATCACAGAAGTAAGACAAAAATATGGTTCTACATATTCCTAATTCACTCCTTCAAATTATAAAACTTTATATACTTTTCAACACTATGTGGACATCATTGATGGCAATTATTCAAAATTATAATCACATGAATCATCAAGTGAGCAATGTGTGTCTTCTTTAGAAAAGTTTCATCTTTTAAACTTAATAAACAACTATAGAAAAGTCGCTTAAGAAATAACTTTCAAATCATGAGAATATACAAAGGTTTGAAACTGGCACCCGTATTTCTTCCCATATCAGAGGGAATTTTATTTTGATTTTCTAAAACTCTTTGGAATTAAAAAAGTTTTATTTTTTAATTAAAAATATTTCTCTATTTTAAAGTCTTAGTGAAATAAATTTGATTACTAAAGAGTGAAAAAAAAAAAACCCTTAAAGCTGGGCACCTACAGAATATAACCCAACTTCTCACCTGCTGTGCTGTGTTCATGGCACCCTGCCTGGAGGTAAGCTCTGCGGGGATTGGTAGGCTCCATGCCTCCTCAATACTAGGAAGTAATTTAGTTTTATTCTGTAGACTACTTTGTGGAAGGTTACACAACTGAGCCTAGGAAAAATTATGTGAAAAGCAAATTTAACACAAGCCTACTTGAGTAAGAGCAAGTCCACAAAATCCTCAGTGTTATAGGTATTTAAAAAAAAATTCTAAATTTGGGGATTTTAGGTAGATGTTAAATATAAGAAGGGCAACTAGAATATTCTTGTGAGAATCAGAACAAAGACAAGCTCTATTTTTCAGTTCTCATAGATACCTTCTCATGAAATTTTAAGCAAGAGTGAAAAATGGCATTTGTGTTATTTTCTCTACCATGCTATGAAAACTTAAAAATGTAGATATAGCACACTGAAAAAGTTCACGCATATTAATGTAAAATATAAATATGCATCAATAAATGTGCAAAAGAACTTAGTTTACATACTGCATATTTCACTTAAAATTAAATGAAAAATAATACCACAAAATATTACAAAGTATGGAAACAAGGTAGCATCAAAACATAAATAGACAAACATGCCAGCGACCTTTCTCCTGCCAATTATAGGAATATACGTGTCATTTAAAATATACTATTTAAGATTTTTACCTGTAGAAATTTAATTCTTGCAGCAAGCGTAGAGGTATTACTACAACGTTTGCTTCTAGTTGCATTTAGGTAGCATTTAATGGCATCCTGAGGTTGATTGCAGGATTCATAGAGAGTACCTAGGTCCATCCAGGCTGCTGCATGCCCATGGTCCAATTGTACAGCACAAATATAGGCCTGTAAAGCATCCATAGGCTGATTTTGCTGCTGATACAACACACTGGAAAGAAAAAGAATGCTGTCAAAATTAACTGGTTACTTTCTTTTGTTTATTTTTGTTTTTCTGAGAGTGTGTCTCACTCTGTTGCCCAGATGGGAGTGAAGTGGCGTTTCCAAGGCTCACCACACCCTTGACCTCCCCAGCTCAAGCAATCCTCCCACCTCAGCCTCCTGCGTAGCTGGGACTATATAGGACACGCCACCATGCCTGGCTTTTTTTTTTTTTTTTTTCATTTTTCATGGAAATGGTGTCTTACCATATTGCTCAGGCTGGTCTTGAAATCCTGGACTAAAGAGATCAACCAGCCTCAGCTTCCCAAAGTACTGGGACTACAGGCATGAGCCACTACTACTTCCAGCCAGTTAATTTTATATTACTATACAGTATATTAGATGTTTTGATCATCCAGTATATCAAGTGAACTTCTATTGCTTTTATATACATAGCCTTACCCTATTGAACACCATGTATCTGCACTTGCTTCTGATTTATCAATAGATTGCCTGTAAGATATAAAGGCATCCTGAACTTTCCCAATACTTGAATAACACCTAAAAGGAAAAAATATAAATAAATAAATATAATTCCATGAATAATTTATTTGCGAAAAAGATGAACTGTATTCCAAAGAAGAAAAAATAATGGGCAAGCATAGGTATATGTGTGTATATATGATTATCGATATACATTATATGATTTATTTTAATCTGTATTGTTAACTAGATGTTAAATACTGTCTTGAAAAAGTCAGTACATGTTATATTAATAAACTCTTCTGAAACTATTGGAGATTTCTTCAATACTATAATATTGAGGGTTAAACATAAAGCTCTCTATTTACACAGTTTGACCTCAGGCTTCCTACATCATAAGAATAGAGTTAAATATAAAAAGTATCTTTGATAATGACTTTTATATTAGGATTTAATATTCCTCTTCCATTTAATAACACTCAGAACACTATCATTCTTCGTTAACTGTGTGACTTGTTGAAAAAAGTAAATCTTTTGTAAAAATGATTATCCACATGTAGTTCTCTACACATAAAGTTTTTAACTTTATATTCTTTATGATGGAGGAATTCTATGTGTGTGCATATGTTACCAAGAAACCATCTGTATAATTTCACTTTACTATGACATTAGATGATACAAAACAGCAAAAATCCTTCAATATCTTTAGTGGTACAGGTACTATAGGTTGATTTCTCAATCTCTTCTAATTTGTGTATCCCGAACAGATGGGAACCACAGATAAAAACAGAAAACATGAGAAGAGGGATTTCATACAGATTTGGAAAATATGTGCAAATATTACTGAACCTACAAATGGAAAATTTTAAATCTAGGCTATCAACTTGAGATATGTAGTTTAAAGGGCAAGTAATACGATTAAAATAAAAATAAATATGGGCAGACAAAACCATATACAGACACTAGTAAAGAACTATACGGGAAAAAATAGAAATGGCAAGAAAGAAAAAGATGGGGGAAAATAAACCTAATGATTAATGAAGATGTGATGATGGGATTACAGAATAGGGGTCGGGGGGCAATTGTTTTAAGCTTGGTTCAATGGGAAAATGGCAGTATCAATTAAAAATGAAAAAAAGAAAACACACATACACAAATCAGGAAAGTTGCTAGAGAACACCACGAAGAGTGTTTTTAAAAATGCCAATTTAGATGTGATGTGAGGACTTTGGTAATGCTCAGTAAAAAGAACCAGACGTGGTACTGAATTATAAGCTAACTTAAAGTCAGAGATTTTAATTTGGAATTTACTCATATGGGAGAGTGATTTAAGAACACAGATGCATATAAGAGAAGTGTAGAAACATGTCTACAGAATGAGTCATTAATGGGCTGGGAAATACAAGAAATGCCAGTAACTGAATCAGAGATATTTAGAGGATGCATACAAACTACAGTGGGGGAGGGGAGTGGTGAGATGAAGAAGATACTTATTAACAATGGTAACAGCAACAGACACCAGAAAGAACGTGAATGTTAATAGAAAAGACAGAAATTTTCTTCAAACCAATTTCAGATTATCAGACAAATCTGCTAATGCTGAAAGAAATAGCAGTATTTTCTCAGACCAGCATTTTCCAATTCCATTTCCAAAAAGTGAAAACTAGAAAGCCAATGCACCAAAACACAGATCTGAGTCCAGTCACCAAATACTTTCCCTCTAATGCATGTGTCTAGGTTCCTCTGTGGTAATCTAGAGTAATACAAAAAGCACAGGGTAAATTTGAGTGACAACTCTTTCTCTGATAATAATTACATGGCACCTTGAGGAAAACATTTTATTCCTCTGGACTTACTTCCTACCATCCATAAAATGAGAGTGAACAAAGGTTCACTCCCCTAATCTCTTCCAAATTTAACATTACACAGTTCTGTGACTCCAGGAGACATTTTAACTGAGGCAATAACCAGTGTCATTACGTAAAAATGTAATACTGCATCCCCATTTCACTTTGATATGTACATTCCAATTGAAAAGCTGTATCAATATTCAACACAGCCCTAAATAATGACAAATTATCAGATGCCTATGTGTCTTACTAACACCCAATGTCCTTATGCAGAGCTTTAATAACTTTTTAAGAATAACTTTTAGCAAACCATTTTTTCAGCACAAATTACATTAGAAGTGTTAAATCAGAAGGCAGTAGATGAGACTGAAAAAAGTAAAAGCAGAGAAAAAAATTTCCATGAAACCAAAGCAGGTTAATTACCTTTATCTGAGAAGTCAGAAAGTATTCTGTAATGTTTGAAAATTTTAGCTAAAAAGGTTAAAACCAAACCACACCCAAATGCCTTACATTCATATGACTCAGGGAAAGACCTTCGTGAATACTACTTTCCTTATAGAGATATAAAAGTGTATTATTGAAACTAATTTTATTTCATTTTTTTGAGACAGGGTCTTACTCTGTCACCCAGGCTGGAGTGCAATGGCACAATCTCAGGTCACCGTCACCTCCGCCTCCCGGGTTCACGTGATTCTCCTGCCTCAGCCTCCCAAGCAGCTGGGACTATAGGCATGCACCACCACGCCCAGCTAATTTTTGTATTTTTAGTAGAGACAGGGTTTCACCACGTTGGCTGGGATGGTTTCCAACTCCTGACCTCATGGTCCACCTGCCTTGGCCTCCCTAAGTGATGGATTACAGACAGGTGTGAGCTACTACACCTGGCCTTCATTTTATTTTTTTGAGACAGGGTCTCATTTTGTCACCCAGGCTGTTGTGTAGTGGCAAGATCACACCTCACTGCATCCTCCAACAATCCTCTCAACCTCAGCCCTCCCAGTAGCTGAGACCACAGGCGGGCACCACCACACCCAGTTAATTTTGGTATTTTGGGTAGAGACAGGGTTTCACCATTTTGCCCAGGCTGATATTTGACTCCTGAATTCAAGCAATCCAGCCTCCTTGGCCTCCCAAAGTGCGGGGATTGCAGACATGAGCCTGAGACTGTAATTTTAAGCATCTTTCATTATATTATCTTATAAAATTCTACAAGAAGTAAACAATTACAACCATCCTTTACAATAATGAGACATTTCGGTACTACAACAAAACATGCAACGTATCTTATTCTTGGAAAAAAAAAGCAAAAAAATGTCCTGGTTCATAGTCTTCCTATTTATGGTAAAAAGAATTGCTCAAATATAATAAAAATGCCATAGACCAAAGTTTACACCTGCCCCTTTTGGTAATTAACCTCTTTTAATGTTACTGTATTAACGCATACACTGTGCAAAAGCTAACAGTACGTAAGAGTGCTAGCTCTAAGCCTAAACGCTACTTAGTTAGTTCACTTGCTCTATTTAGTACTAGAACTATTCCATTGAATAATAAAGCCAGTTTGCTCAAAACACTTTGTTGTGCAATGCAGATACAAAACAGATTCAGCTTCTCCTGAACTTGAATGGTGGATCAAGTCAAAGTTTGGGACTCTCAAGTTTTGTATTACAAGCAATGCAAGGTCAAATTATTTTACAAACCCTAGAGTTCTTCATTATGAAAACTCTACCACAAAGCATTACCTTCATTTTTATTATTTATCATTAACAGATGACCAATATTTTAAATAAGGAATAATCCTAAAAATAATCTCCCTTTAATATAAATGCTTTCCTAACTTTCAAAAAAAAAGAAACACTGTACACAACTAAAGTTAACAGAAAAACTAAATTCGAATGCGACTGCATGTCAAAGTTACACAAAATAAGCTACCCTATGTATAAACAAAACTAAAATTTACCACTGAAACAAATTAGGGCAATTAAATTAAGATACAACATTGTTTTGAAAAGATGCCTGACAGTTATAATCGAATCCTCTCAATACTTAAGTAAAAATTGAGACGTCAATTAATATTTATGTGTCTGATTTAATTTACTTCATAAAGTGCTAAGCACACAGAAAAACTCAAAACTCATCCTGTGGTCAAGAAAAATAGGGAGAAAAAAATGTCTGGGTTACCAAAAATTTTTATGTTCCTACCATAACAAACAATAATAACTTACACATTTCCTCTAGAATTTCCACTAGCACTGTAATCTGAGGACTATGATTAATAAAAATATTTCCATATTAATATACAAAATCACCAGCCAAGATTATAAACAGCAAATTTCTACTGATGACTGACAGATAAAATTTGGGGTTTTGTTGAATATTTTTTAAAATACTAGATATCAAAGGAAATACAATTTAAATACTAAATTGAAAAACTATTAGTGATTATTATGTGATGATACTCTTTAAGACCCTTTAAAAGTTAGCAATAACTCTACTCAGATTAAGAAAACGTGACGACGACACCACAATTCTACTAAACACAAAAATCACCCAGGCATGGAGGCACACTCCTGTAGTCCTAGCTTCTCGGGAGGCTGAGGCACGAGAAACATTTAAGCCCGGAAGGCAGAGGTTGCAGTGAGCAGAGATCACACTACTGCATTCCACCCTGGGCAACAGAGCGAGAGCGAGACTATGTCTCAAAAAAAAAAAAAAAAAAAAAAGAAAAAGAAAAATATGAAAACAAAATCTATTAAGTAAAAGAAGAGTACCTCAATAAGAGCAACTAAATTTAAAGCTATCTATTTTTTATCTGCTAGGAACTTTCAATTTTCCTTTTCTCTAAAATGAAAAAATATAGTTTCACATAAAATATTATATCCAATAAATATAATTATATTTTTATAAGTATACAACATAATTATATTTTAATGTAAAATAGAAAATATAATTATTTTAACTAGGGGGATATTTTAATGATTTTTAAATATTAATTATATTTTAATAAAAATGTAATTATATTTTAATTTTAATTAAATTATGATTATAACAGCAGTAAATAACCAAAGCAAAACTTCAAGGTAATACTGAAAATGCAAAATAAAACGTAGGTTCAAAGAGCTGTAGGAGTGGTACAGAGTGGGTACCATAGATTTTGTTTAATAATCAGATTAATAACTACAGCTACACAGGCAACTGAAAGACTAATTGGGAATTTATTTTTAAAATGTCACTTCCCAGATTACATTTTACAAAATCTACAAATGATTTTACATTACAAATAAACTCTAGATAGCACAAGTATCTCATCTCACCTTCCAAGAAAATACCAAGATTGGCCAGAATTAGGATCTGCCTCCAGTGACTTTTGGAGATACTGAATAGCATAGCTTTCCTTTGAGGCTTTGTCTCCTACTATATCCATATTATGATGCATCCAACCTATAATTAAAAAGGTATAAGCATTTACCCATCATTCTACTTCTTCAGTTTCAAGAAAATCATGGGTGAAACAGCAAATTACTTTTTCAGTAATTTATTCATTTAACATAGATCCCATTTTTCCAAAATTTGAAACTAGCAAACAAAGTGTAGGGAAGTCTATTTCACACAAAACGATACAATCAAAGCTAAAAAGGGATCTTAAAGCACACACAGAAAACTAAATGGTTTTAGGAACTGGCTTGACATAGAGATGACAAATCAAATTCTCTTTTGTAAATTTAATTTGGAAAAAAATGCAAGTTATAAATTATAAGCATAAAATTGATAAATTTACTATCCTTCAAAGGTTACCATGCAGTGAGAGAATTTTAAAAACAACTTTCAACCCCATGCTTACATCCAAAGAATAAAAAAATGCTTATGTAATCAGAGATAATCCATTTACATTCTTTCTGCTGTTGTTGAGATGGAGTCTTGCTCTGTCACCCAGGATGGAGTGCAGTGGCACAACCTCGGCTCACTGATACCTCTGCATTCCAGGTTCAAGAGATTTTTCTGCCTCAGCCCCTCAAGTAGTCAGCATTACAGGCATGGGACACTATGCCTGGCTAATTTTTGTAGTTTTAGTAGAGACAGCATTTCACCATGTTGGGTAGGCTGGTCGTAAACTCCTGGCCTCAAGTGATCTGACCACTTCAGCCTCCCAACAACGTACTGGGATTACAGGCATGAGCCACCACACCTGGCCCATTTATATTCTTTTTAATAGCTGCTTTCAACTTTTACCTAAAATATAAACTTTCATAACATCTCAAAATAATATATAATTAATTTAATAACACTTTAAACAACTTACAAAAGGCTTCATACATTATTGACATTGTTTATTTACAATAATAATATTATAAACGTCACAGCATTAGATAAACAATCACAACAAAACTTCCAGGCTATATGGAAAAAGCAAAATGGAAAGTAGGTTCAAAGAGCCATAAGAGTGGTACAGAGTGTGTACCAGAGATTTTTGTTTAATAAATAGATTATGAACTACAGCTACATAAACAATTGAAAACTAATAGGTAATATATGCTGAATGCTCAAGTCAAATTAAAAAGTCTATCAGCTGTGACTTAACTCAAGTGTATAAAATTAGCTTTGCAAAAACATCTAAACAACACTTTGCTTAACTGCTTTTGAAACTGTGGATAAAATAGTGACATTATAAAAAAATGTATATTACAACCAGCTTGAATAAAAATTAGGATTTTATTTGCTTAGACCAAAAACAAAAAATAACTGTACTGAAGGACTACCAACAAATATTAACCCAAATAGCAAATATAATCAAGATAGATAAGCAACGAAATTAATTACTGGGGAGGGGGCTTGCTATATTCTAAATGATAACATATTATATTACTTTCAAATACTAGATTACCTTATCTTCAATATGAGAATGTAACAGATTTTTGAAAAGAAAATCCAGTAAGATGTTACATATAATTTTAGATGAAATGTCCCCATTGATCATATATCAATACAACTACAAAGCAAGCGTAGTATCCGCTTACCAGCTGTGTGATAATCTTGATTTAATTTACTTCATAAAGTGCTAAGCACACAGAAAAACTCAAAACTCATCCTGTGGTCAAGCAGTACGGATAATGTCCAGAATCCAATACTAGCTGCACTAAGCACTCTCTCTCTCTTTTTTGGGGGGGGGACTGAGCCTCGCTCTGTCGCCCACGCTGCAGTGCAGTGGCAATATCTCTGCTCACGGCAAGCTCCCCCTCCCAGGTTTACGGCATTCTCCTGCCTCAGCCTTCCTTAGCGGCTGGGACTACAGGCGCCCGCAACCACGTCCGGCTAATTTTTCGTATTTGTTTAGTAGAGATGGGGTTTCACCGTGTTAGCCAGGATAGTCTCCATCTCCTGACCTCGCGATCTGCCAGCCTTGGTCTCCCGAAGTGCTGGGATTACAGGCGTGAGCCACCGCGCCCGGCCTTGGATTTTGTTTTGTTTTGCTTTGAGACAGTCTCGGTCTGTTGCCCAGGCTGGAGTGCAGTGGCTCAATCTCGGCTCACTGCAGCCCCTGCATCCTGGGTTTAGGTGATTCTTCTGCCTCAGCCCGGCAAGTAGCTTAGATTACAGATGCACGCCACCACGCCTGGCTACTTTTTGTATTTTCAGTAGGGGGGGGTTTCACCATGTTGGTCAGGTTGGTCTCAAACTCCTGATCTTAAGTGATCTGCCTATGCAGGACCCCCACAGTGCTGGGATTACAGGCACCTGGCCAGCATTATGCAAAATCTTTATATAGATGGTGAGAAGGAGTGTGCTTGATACTGTTTATCAATAATGAAAATACACTTATAGAAGAAAACATTTATACAGCAGTCCCATTACCTGCATTTTTGCTCTCTATGGTTTCAGTCTCCCAGTGCCAAAAAATACTTAATGGCAAAATCTCAGAAATAAAATATTCGTAAGTTTTAAATTGCATGCCACTCTGGGTAGCATGATGAAAACTCAAACTACTACATCTTCTTCTACTCTCTGTCCAATGTATCCACACTGTCTATGCTACCCATTCAGTAGTCACTTAGTAGTCATCTTAGCTACAAGATTAGAAAAACATAGTAAAACATAGAGTTTGGAACTATTTGCAGCTTCCAGAGTATCATGGAACATATAACTTGGTATAACAGGGAACTACTGTAATAGAATTATTTATTTAAAATTTTACCTCAAAATAATACATAATAATTAAATGTCACATTTAGTCTTAAACCACAGATTTCTAAATGAAAACAAATGTCTCAGCAGAGGGAAAAAAATTGAACCTCAAAAGGAAAATCTCTTCAAATTAATGTAATGTATAACAAAAGTTAAGTTTTCATGTACCTAACTGTTGCAATACAGTTGCTTTTACTTGTGCAGGAAGGTTTTCTGTCTGTAAAAGTTGTTCATATGCTTCCTTTGCAGAATGATACTTCCTCTAAAGAGCAAAGGAAAAAGAATATTTAGAGAAAAATAGATAAATATTAAAATAAAAATACTCTTGATTTTAGCAATATATACATGGCCATTCTTAACTTGTAAGTAACTTAAATAATAAATCAATATGTAATAATGAATATTAAAAATTATGTGATAATAAAAAATAAAATATTACAATATTATTAAAATAGCTAGCACATGAATATCTACATATTAATAATGTTTAAGAAGTTTCTAGTACCATAAAAAAAACCCAGAAAGTAAAAAGTGCTAATATTTTAACTTAATATTTATTTTGCCCAGGCCAGCCATGTTTCAGATCATAGCAAAAAAACTAACATTAAATATAAGACGGCATAACCAAAATACTACATTTTTTAAAAAGTCTATCTCAACTGCTACAAAAAAAATTGCAACCTCTAACATTATTTAACTTTCATAAAGCCACAGAAGTATTCTACCAGAAAATGCAATATTAGCCTAGAAATACTTTCAAAGAGAAGAGTAATTTGTTAATACATCAAGTACCGCTATTCTTTACAAACTACTGCGCTTAGCAAAAAGTACAGAATCAAGAAGTGTTTAAAATTTAAATTCAAAATTTAAAATACACAATCTGGGAAAATAGTCTTTAGAAATATTTATAATTTTAAAGACATTACATTTTCCATAGATATATAGTAACAATGTTTGTAATATTTAAAGTTATAAGCAATTTTCTAAATAAAATCATTTGCACAGCTCTACCTCAAAAAGTACTAACACAACTAAAACCTATTATTGTTATAGTTATAAAGTTAAACTCAACTCCTACAAACTAAAATAAAACTAATATTGAATCTGAGATATAATTACCAAAACCATGCTAAACAAGGCAATAAGAAAGTGACTTGTACTTATAATCTCAGCTGCCTAAACAGCTTTAACATTTTAAAAATAAAATAACAAAACTATAGAGTGCCATTTCAAGAGTTACTAATCACTGTAACAAATTAGCAGAGCAATGTAACTTATTCAATGCTGCGTAAACTGGGACTGAAAATAAATGTAAACAAAACAGAGAAAGAAGTGGAGAGGTAAACAATGCTATTTTTCTCTCTCTTTCTCCCTCTCTCACACAGATGCAAATATAGAAAAAATGACCAAAAACAGGTGAAAGTAAGTCACAAGTAATGAAAAATGAAGTAAAATTTATAAGCACTTAAATTAATAAAAAACACATTTTCAAATAACGCACTATAGACCGCTGGAGAGTATCAGAGGGAAATAAAATATAAAGTGAAACATTCAAAATATTTTAATGGCAAAAAATTACAATTAAAAATGGCTAACCATCTCAGTGTAAAAAAGGAGAGGGGGCAGGGGCATGACAACATACATCACTTTTTCATGATTAAAAAAAAAAAAAAAAATTGGCTTGGCGAGGTGGCATATGGCTGTCATCCCAGCACTTTTCAAAGTCGAGGTGGGTGGATCTCTTGAGCCCAGGAGTTCAAGACTAGCCTGACCAACATGTTGAAACCCCATCTCTAATAAAAGTGCAAAAATTTGCCAGGCATAGTGTCGCACACCTGTAATCCTGTAATCTTAGCTACTCAGGAGGGTTAGGAAGGAGAAGTGCTTGAAACTGGGAGGTGGAGGCTGCAGGGAACCAAGGTTGAGTTACTGCACTTCAGCGAGCGACAGAGTGAAAACCTGTCCCCCAAACAAAACCCAAACCTCGAAAATTATAAATGGAAGGGAGATTCTTCAATGCAAGAAAGGCCATATGTGAAACCCCCCCCAAACATGTCAGTGAAAGACTGACAGCTTTTCCCCTAATATCAAGAACTCCAAAGGAAACCAAAATCACATTTCTACTCAACTTAGTAATGAAAGTTCTAGCTAAGCAATTAGACAAGAAATAAAACACATCCAAGTCAGAAAAGCAAATAAGCTCATTTTCCTGAGATGACATGATCTATATAAAAAAATTTTAAACATATACAAAAACCACACACACAGAGAAAAGTTGCCAGATTCAAAATCAGCATTTAAAAATTAGTTGTACTTTAGTCCCTCCTTATCTGCCGTTTCATTTTCCATGGTTTCAGTTACCCACGTGCAAATGAAGTCCAAAAACAGTAAATAATAATAAAAAAAAATCCAGAAATAGAACAATTTATAAATTTTAAACCGTGTGCTGTTCTTGGTAGCATTATGGTATATCACAATATTCATGCCACTGGGAACGTAAGTCGTCACTTTTTCCAGTGTACTTGCATTACATATATGTACCCACCCTGTACATGCTGTTAAGTCTCTTACTTAGTAGCTATCTTGATTATCAGCTTGAAAACCGTGATTCATAGTGTCCAGTACTATTCGAGTTTTCAGGTAACCTAAGGAAAAGTCTTGAAATGTGTCTCCCACAAGTAAGCTGATGGAGAATTTGTGGGGTGATAGGGCATAAGAAGGATTACTGTACACTAGCAATAGTAACTAACAATTTGAAAAGAAAATTAAGAAAACAATTCTATTAACAGGATTAAAAAGAAATTTTTTTTGAAGGAATAAATATATCAAAGGCGAAATATCTGTACATTGAAAACTACAAAACAATGCTAAATGAAATTAAAGACACAAACAGGAGACATTCTGCATTCATGAACGGAAATTCTTGATACTTTTGCAATGACAGCACTTTCTAAAGCAGTTTATGGATGTAAAACAACCCCTATGAAAATTGCGTACTGATTTGCAGAAACTGAAAAACTCATCCTAAAATTCATATTGCAAAGGGCCAAAAACAGCCAAATAACTGTTGAAAAAATAAAGTGAAGAATTTGCACATTCAAAGTTCATACTGACTAAAAAATGATAGTAAATGAAACAATATGGTATTGGCATAACAATAAAAGAGAGCCCAGAAATAAAATGCCCATACAGGTGGTAAACTGATTTTCACCAGAGATGCCAAAACACATCAATGGAAAATAGTGTTTTAAACAAATGGTGTTGAAAAATTCAATATCTACCTTGAAAATAATGAAAATGGGTCCTTATTTTATACTACATATAAAAAATTAACTGAAAATGAATCAAAGCCCCTTGAATCATACAACTCTTTTTTTTTTTTTTTTTTTTTTTTTTGAGACGGAGTCTCGCTCTGTCGCCCAGGCTGGAGTGCAGTGGCCGGATCTCAGCTCACTGCAAGCTCCGCCTCCTGGGTTCACGCCATTCTCCTGCCTCAGCCTCCCCAGTAGCTGGGACTACAGGCGCCCGCCACCTCGCCCGGCTAGTTTTTTGTATTTTTTTTAGTAGAGACGGGGTTTCACCGTGTTAGCCAGGATGGTCTCGATCTCCTGACCTCGTGATCCGCCCGTCTTGGCCTCCCAAAGTGCTGGGATTACAGGCTTGAGCCACCGCGCCCGGCCGAATCATACAACTCTTAAAAAAAATTGCATGATGTCTTCACATGTTGGATTTCACAGTGATTTCTTAAACATAACACTAAAAGCACAGGTAACAAAGAGAAAGTAGACTTCTCCAAAATTAAAACTTCTGTGCATCAAAGGACACTATCAAAATAGTGAAAACCACAAAGTCGGAGAAAATATATGCAAATCATGTATCTGGCAATGGGATTAACATTCAGTATATATGAAGAACTCCTACAATTTGACAACCAAACGCCTCACAACCAATTCAAAAAAGGGCAAAGGATTTGAATAGACATTTCTCCAAGAAGCTATACATGTGGCCAATAAGCACATGAAAGAATGCTCAAAACCATTAGTTACTAAGGGTACTCTAAATCAAACAATAATGAAATACCACTTCACAACTACCAGGATGAAGGATGTGGAGAAATTTGAACCTTTGTGTACTGCCATTAAGAATGGTACAACTACTGTGCAAAACAGCTTGGTGGTTCCTTAAAATACTAAACAAAATTATATTTCTCAGCAATTTCACTAGATACATACCCAAATGAAAACAAAGACTCAGGTAAATACTTGTACACTGCTCTGTATAGTGGTATTATTCACAACTGCCAAAATATGGAAATAACCCAGCTGTTCATCTACAGATGAATGGATAAGCAAAAATATAGGTATGAATGAGTATAACAAAATATTGTTCAGGCACAAAAAATAATGAAGTTCTGAAAATGTTAATGAACCCTGAAGATTCAAAGTTAAGTAAAATAAGCAAGACACAAAAAGATAAATACTCTATGATCCATCTGTGTGATGTATCCTGACAGAGACCAATTCAAAGACATAAAGCAAAGGATACCACGGGCAGAAGTCAGAAGAAAATGAGGACTTAGTAAGTCCGGCTTTTGTATTATGAATGATAAAAAAAGTTACGGAAACAAACTGTGGCAATGGTTACACAATACTGTTAATGAACTTAATGCTATCAAATGGCACACTTAAAAGCACATAAAATTGGCTTAGGAGTCTGAGGCAAGAGGATTTCTTTAGGCTAGGAGTTTGAGACCTGCATATGCCACATAACAAGACCCCATCTTTACAAAAAAATTCTAAAAACTAGATAGGCATGGTAGCATATGCCTATAGTCTTAAAGATAAAAGAAGAAAAAAATAGTAAATGTCAGGGGATGTTTATTTCACTAGTTATAAAACAAACCAACAAACAAAAAACAAGAAACAGTCAGTATAGTATGTTGCCTTATGAAAAGGTTTATATATAAACCTATATATAGATATGAGAAAAGGCTGGTCTCAAACTCTTGGCCTCAAGCAATCCTCTTGCTTCAGCCTCTGAAAGCACATTATTTTTAAGTGTACCATTTAAGTACATTCACAGTGTTGTGTAACCATCATTACTATTTCCAAAGCCTTTTCACCACTCGCAATACAAAATCTGTCACTTTATTAACTCCCTATTCTTTTCTGACTGCAGCCTCTGGTAACCTTAACTTTAGATCTTTAAATTGGTCTATTCTGGATATCTCATACAGGTAGATCATAGCATTTATCCTTTTCTGCCTGGCTTTTTTTTTTTAGCTCTGTCGCCCAGGCTGGAGTACAGTGGCGCAATCTCAGCTCACTGCAACCTCTGCCTCCTGGGTTCAAGAGATTCTCCTGCCTCAGCCTCCTGGGTAGCTAGAATTAAAGGCTCATGCCACTACACCCAGCTAATTTTTGTATTTTTAGTAGAGATGGGGATTCACCATGTTGGCCACAATGGTCTTGATCTCTTGACTTCATGATTTGCCTGCCTCAGCCTCCCAAAGTGCTGGGATTACAGGCGTGAGTCACTGCGCCCAGCCCAGCTTATTTCACTCAGTCTTTAAAACAAAACAAAACAAAATATGTTCTTATATACTCATACCCTAAATTCTGAAAATTTTTAGAGAAATTAGTACATAAAAGTGTTGTCCTTAGCAAAGCGGTTTGGGAACTATAATGACAGAGGAAACAGTAAGACTTTTGTTTTAGCTTTTTATATTTATTTTAAGCCACAAAAATACATCCACTGAAAATATTAAAATAAAGAAGAACAACCATAAACATTGAAAAATACACCTTCATCCAAATGACATGGTGCCTCCACTCCACATCCCCAAGCAATTCTTGAGTTAATAGCACTTAAGACTCATCTTACACACCAGTCCTAGAATCAGTGATTTCTCCAAGGAGCACTAGTTCCTTTTACTAGAAAACAGTACTAGTAACAAAGGGCAGTAGGTGTGCTTGCTGTACTGTTCATCACTGCTTCAGTTCATCTTGGCTGACAGAACAAGGATATATAGGTTTATACATATACATGATAGTTAATTTCCATATAGACACATATCTATAGGTATATTTACACATAAGTTATCGATATAAAAATACCTTAATCCAAACATGAGTTCATACTGATATCACGAGATATAATCCATTTCCCATAGTTCATTCTAGTATCCCCCAGTGGCCTATTTGTAGACTCCTACCTCAACAGGGAATAAACTGCTCCCAAGAACACCATTTGTTTTCTTATTTCCAGAATTTCTTATTTTCCTATTTTATCTTCTCATTTCTTTTTCTCCTCTTCTATTTTTCTATTATTTTCTATTTCTTATTTCATTGTCTTATTTATTTGTATAATTCCAGTATGTTATAGTTTTTGAATTTCTAAAATTCATGTCCATAACAAACACCTTTCCCACTAACAGCACAATTCTTAGGCACAAGATTGTTTTATTTTGTTTAAATGTAGTTTCATTTCCAAAGATCAGCAGATTTCTCCCATTACCCTTTTCAAAGAGATCATGTGATACACTTATGACAAAATTTATTTGGATATAGTCTATGTTCCTTTCTGGAATTTCCTGACCTTACAATTTTTTAAAAATTTTATATACATTTAAGGTTCATTCTTTAGGCTCTAAAGTTAGATGCTTGCCTTAAATAAGTAACCTAATGTATCCAAGATAATGTCATATATCTAACAATACAGCAGCATGCAAAATGATTTGATGATTCTAACATAACCTGGGGGCTTCATCTAATTATTGCCCCTCTCTAATCTCCCTGAAAACCTCTGATCTCATTATTATACTTACAGTTTTTACAAAATGCCAAATAAATAGATTAACAAAGTACAGAGTCTTTTTTACTGTAATGGCTTCTTTAACAATGTGTAGTTAAGATTCATCTTTGTTGGTACATGAATTCATAGTTCATTCCTTTGCAATATTTAGCAATATTAAATAGTGTGTATTAGCACAGTTTTACACACTCACCTAGTGAAATGTATCTTGGTAGTTTCCATTATGCAGCAGGTAGGAATGAAATTATTATAAACATTCACACGCAGATTTTTGTTAGGAAATAAGACTTTCAAGTCAGTTCGGAAAATGTGCAGAAGGACTTGAGTAATATGTAAGGTCTGTATTCAGTATTACAATAAACTGTCTTTCAAAATGGCTGTTTCAATTTGCGTTACCAAAAGCAATGGATTATTAATTTATGTTACTATATAACTTGCCAGACATAATAGTTAGGCTCTTAAAATTTTAGACTTTCTAACAATTGTACACTAATAATACAAACATTTTTTGTTTTAGTATGAATTTACCTACTAACATCTTTTCACGTTTACGTGCAATCTGAGTATCTTCTTCAAAATGTGTTTCTCTTCATATATTCTCAACATTTTAAATATTTTCTTATTATTACTACTATTAGTTAGGTTTTACAAGTTTCTTGTATCAATCTATAAAGCCCTTTATTTAATACGTGAGATTTTTTTTTTTTTTTTGAGACGGAGTCTCGCTCTGTTGCCCAGGCTGGAGTGCAGTGACCGGATCTCAGCTCACTGCAAGCTCCGCCTCCCGGGTTCACGCCATTCTCCTGCCTCAGCCTCCAGAGGAGCTGGGACTACAGGCGCTCGCCACCTCGCCCGGCTAGTATTTTGTATTTTTTTTTTAGTAGAGACGGGGTTTCACCAGATTAGCCAGGATGGTCTGGATCTCCTGACCTCGTGATCCGCCCGTCTCGGCCTCCCAAAGTGCTGGGATTACAGGCTTGAGCCACCGCGCCCGGCTAATACGTGACTTTTACATATTTTCTCCCACTCTATGGCTCATCTTTTCAATCTTTTAATAGTTATGTTCCTGAGATCAAAAAATTTTAATGCTAATTATCAAATATAAGTATTTTTTCCGCAAAGATAGTACAAAGTGTTATATCTAAAAACTAACAATAAAGAGAAGTTCTTATATATTTGTACCCTTGTGATCTATTTTGAATTCCATTTTGTGTACAGTGTGAGGTAGAGATCCACATTTTTTTCTGCATAAATGTCCAACTGTTCATTACCATTTTTTTGAAGCACAATCCTATTACCACTGTATCACAGAGAACACTGTCAAAATTAGTTGACTAGACAAGCCCTGGAAGTCAATTGAGACACAATCAAAAGACAATTTAGAAAACCAGAATTAGAAGTGTAAACTAGCTAGGCACTCTGGGTCTAGACCAACCTAATAACAGTATTAGCATGTCCCACCTAAAAGAACAGGCTGAGCAGGCTCATTCCCATCACTGAAAATACGAAACAGTAGAGCACCCAAAAAAGTGATATAACCTAGTGGATCCATTTTAATAAATGGCATATTCAAAAGTCCTTTTCTGAGTGCCCTTTCATCCGCATAATGCTGAGACTACCTTCCCCCACACAAAGAGGCACCAGTCAGCCTGGCTGTGGAAAGCATCCTCTTCCAGTGAAACAGCACCATTAAAGTGAGAACCTGAAGGAATACTAAATAAACAAAGAGAATAATAGAGAACCACCAGTATCTTACAAAGGAATTTTTTTTTTTTCTTTAGAACTACAGTCTGGAAGAGTAAAGGCAGAATCACAAAAATGCTTCAATAATCACTTCAAATTCCCTTGAAACAAATCAAAACGATAAAGATCTCAGTAAAGAAATACAAGTTTAAAACATAATAAATTGAATTACAAAATTTAATAATGCTACAACAAAACTCAATGAACAGCTCAGTAGCACAGCAGAAATGAAGAGACATAATGTTACAATGAACCTGAGGACTTGGCAACAGAATTTACATTTGCACAACAACAACAAAATCAGATTAAATATATACATAAAGTGAGGACCTATGGACCAATAATAAAATATCAAGCATTTACAACATAAGCATTCATGAATATGAAGCACATGTGACAAAAAGAGTAAATGACAAAATTATGGCTAAATGTCACAAATTGACCAAAGACATAAACCTATTCAAAAGGCTGAACAGGCTGGATGTGGTGGCTTACGCCAGTAATCCCAGCACTTTGGGAGGCTGAGGTGGGTGGATCACATGAGGTCAGGAGTTGGAGACCAGTTGGACAAGATGGTGAAACCCTGTCTCTGCTAAAAATACAAAAATCAGCCAGGCGTGGTGGCGGGCGCCTGCAATCTCAGCTACTCAGGAGGCTAAGGCAGGAGAACTGCTAGAACCGGGGAGATGGAGGTTGCAGTGAGCTGAGATTGAGCCACTGTACTCCAGCCTGGGTGACAAGGGGGGTGACTCTATCTCAAAAAGAAAAAAAAAAAAAAAAAAAAAATTAAAAAAAAAAAAAAAAGGCTGAGCAAATCTCCATGGGATAAATCCAAAAATATCCATGGCAAATATGAATTTCCCACCTGAAACCACAAACGAGAGAGGAAATCACGTATTAGTCAACTGCTGGAAGAAAAGATTTTTCAACATAAATTATATCTGGTAAAAATATATGTCAGGAACAAAGAAAAATAAATACATTCTCAGATAAAGAAATTTGTTGGTAGCCAACCTACCACAAAAAGTATGATGAAAATCAGAGTTCTTCAAAAAGAAATGATAAAAGGAACCTTAGAGAATCTGAAAGAAAAAAAAAAAAAGAGCAGATACATGTACTCAAAATAAAATTTCAACATATAAGTTTACAAAACTATGCTTGGTTATTTTTTAAAAAGTATCTGATATAACATAAAATTATTTTTAAAGTGGGGAAGGTAAAAAGGCAAGGAAATGGATATAAGGGATGTGGCCACATTTCAACTGAAGTAGCAAAATGTCGACACTAGAAGTCACATGTGCATACTGTAAATAACCAGAAAAATTAAAGAAAATTATATAGATATTTTCAAACATCCAACTGATATTTCAATATGAAATTTTAAAAAACAAATCACATAATCCCAAACAGGTCAATAATTTTCCTCGATGCAGTATGTAAAGACAACCATGGGTTAAAAAAAACCCCACAAAACTCACTATATGCCATTTACAAACAATGAGTTTCAAATTTAACACACAATGAAAGTATGAGAACAGAAAAATGGAAAATAATATGGTAATAATTTTTGGGCAGGTGCATGGCTCATGCACCCAGCACTTTGAAATGCCATGGCAGATGGATCACTTGAGGTCAGGAGTTTGAGATCAGCCTGGCCAACATGGCTAAACCGTCTCTACTAAGAGTACAAAAGTTAGCTAGGTGTGGTGTCACACACCTGTAGTCCCAGCTGGGACTACATATAGTGAGTCAGGAGAATCACTTGAACCTTGGAGGTGGAGGTGGCAGTGAGCTGAGATCACACCATTGCACTTCAGCCTGGGAAACAGAGCAGAGTGTCTCTCAAAAAAAAAAAAAAAAAAAAAAAATTTCTTTTTTTCAAGCAAGTCTCACGGCTCAGCCTCCCAAGCAACTGGGACTACGGGTGCGTACCAGCAGGCCCAGTTAATTTTTTGTATTTTTTGTAGAGATGGGGGTGTTTGGTAATGTTGGTTGGCCAGGCTAATCTTCAACTCCTGGCCTCAAGTAATCTGCCCACCTTGTGCTCCCAAATTGCTGGGATTACAAGCATGAGCCATGGCGCCCCACCACACCCGGACTTAATATTAATAATTTTAAAAGACAAAAATGTGGGTGGGCGTGGTGCCTCACGCCTGTAATCCCCAGCACTTTGGGAGGCTGCGGCAGGAGGATCATCTGAGGTCAGGGATTCAAAACCAGCCTGGCCAACATGGTGAAACTCTATCTCTACTAAAAATACAAAAATTAGCTGGGTATGGTGGCAGGCGCCTGTAATCCCAGTTATTCGGGTGGCTGAGGTGGGAGAATCACTTGAATGCAGGAGGCGGAGTTTGCAGTGAGCCAAGATTACGCCACTACACTAGAGCCTGGGTGACAGAACAAGACTCTATCCAAAAAAAAAAAGCACTGACAATGCAGGAGTGAACTAATACCAGAGAAAATGGTAGAGTAGACAACTCCAAGGACTCATTCCTCCATAAAACATTAAAAACAAAAAACAAACAAAAAACAAAAAAAACCAAGCAAACCCTATCCGAAAACATTAAGGATTTATAGTAGTCATAAAATATAGCACCGAGAGCAGAGCCTGACAGGAAAAGCTGGAGAGAAAGATTCTTTGGGAAATTAGGACATTCAAAAGTGTCAGTGTCTACTGGGATACCACACTCATGTCCAGAAAAAGATTCATGCTTGCTCGATGAAAACCAAAAGAATTCACCTTTATCTGATTTCACTTCTATGTGATTACTCAGGACAAGGAGGAAAACTAAGATTTGTAAGCTTACTTAGGTATTGGAGTTGTTCCACACCAAAAAGACAATTTACAAAGGGGAAAATGTTTCAGAGGTTTCTTTTCCTTTCCATTCTTTTCACTCTCTCTTTTTCACTTACTATATTTTACTCCTGGTGTGCAAAGAAATCTATATATAATGTTAGCTGAATACAAGCTAACGGAATAGAGATCACACATGAAAAAGATACCAGGAGTGAACATACCTGGTGACCATCAAACAGGCAAGAATTCCTTATGTGAGGACTTTAGAAGGGAGCAAAGACCACCTGATGACTATCAAAAGAGGTCATCTGGAGGCAAAACTCCTTATCTGGGAATTGAGAAGTGATTAAGTTTCCATAGTATCTGAAGTTAGCATCTGGTTCCAGGCCTCTTTCAACTTTTGTAAGTAACTGAAATTTCTACATGTCTCTGGAATGCCATGCTGAAACTAATTTTATAATCCTAAACTGTTGGGAGCAAGCCCCCCAAAGTCTGGCCATAAACTGGCCCCAAAACTGGCCATAAACAAAATCTTTGCAACACTGTGATATGTCCATAATCGCCCTAACGCCCAAGCTGGAAGATTGTGGGTTTATGGGAATGAGGGCAAGGAACACCTGGCCCGCCCAGGGTAGAAACTGCTTAAAGGCATTCTTAAGTCACAAACAAAAGCATGAGCAATCTGTATCTTAAGTGCGTGTTCCTGCTGCAATTAATTTGGCCCATCACTTCATTTCCCTTAAGGGATACTTTTAGTTAATTTAATATCTATAGAAACAATGCTAATGACTGGTATGCTGTTAATAAGTATGTGGGTAAATCTCTGTTCAGGGGTGTCAGTTCTGAAGGCTGTGAGACCCCTGATTTCCCACTCCACACTCTATATTTCTGTGTGTGTGTCTTTAATTCCTCTAGCACCGCTGGGTTAGGGTCTCCCTGACCGAGCTGGTGTCGGCACTAAGTTCCCATCTTAAGGTCCATAAATGCTTCTAAGGAAAATTCACCATGGTCCTCTTGATGAGGTGCCCAGCTGCACCCTTTTGTGGCATTTTTCCTTTCTAATAAACTTTCCTTTTTCAAATCTATATTGTTGGTAAGTCCGCTTTACGCTGAGTCAACCCTGTGCTGGGGTTCTGACACCTTGCCTGGCAAATACAGACTCTGGAAACATAATTTAAACAGTCATTTAAAAACCAAATGTGGACTACAGTAAGAAACAAAATCAAATTCTGAGGAGAAGGAAGAAACTGTCTTCTAGAACTGACTTCTTAAAGTATTTAAAATGACAAACAAAACATACTGAATATGTAAAGAAGCAACACATTATTGCCCATTCAAAAAATAAAGATTTCTGGTTTCTAATTTGACATTTAAGAAGCTGGAAGTTGTCACTCTATCCTAGCAAAGTAAAAATCCAAACAAGCTGAAAGATCAACAGTTCTTTTTAGATTCATCAGAGAATTGCGGGTCATAGCGCAAGCCAACAGCCCAAACTGGAGAAAAATGACAGACCAATGCAGGGAATAAGGACTGGCCAGAGCAAACACCCCTGAGCACTATCCTCAGAAGGAAATGGTGCTGTCACAGGGAAATCTGAACTGTGAGTGACAAATTACAGGCGCTCAGCATGGACACATATGAGAGGGAGCCAGTTATCTGGAGCACACACACAGATTTCTGAGTTTTACCTCCAGTTTCTCACAGTGAATAATGAGGGGAAAAAAATCTGCCAATCTAGCTTTCCTGTCCTGTATGAACATGGGAAAAAAAATCTGACAAGCACTGTGAAGCTGACAGTTCAGAGGCACAGACTCATTAAAGACTGAAACCTAAATCACAGACCTAAATACAACGCTCCTATACTCCCCACCACACTTACTACAACATTAGTAAGGGGGATGTGTGTGCGTGTATTTATATATATACATCTAGTAACCAGGTATGGATATCAAGAAAAAAATAACCAAAGAGGCAAACAAACAAACAAACAAACAAAAACCACAGTTGGAAGAGACAGAGTATCAGAACCAAACTCAATTATGACATGGATGTTGCGAATATTAGACTAGGAATGTAAGATAATTGTAATTAAGATCCAAAGAGATTTAACTGATAAAGCAGACAACAGAAACACGTAAAGGAAAGAGAGAGAACTCCTAAGAACCAAAGAGAGACGCTGGAGATAGAAAATAACGTAACAGAAAAGAAGAATACCTTTGAAAACTTACTGGTAAACTAGACAATACTGAGGAAAGAATCTCTTAGCTTGAGGTTATCAATAGAAACTTCCTAAATTGAAAAATGAAAAAAAAAATGTGAGAAAATGACAAAAAGTTTAATTACCTATACCAGGAATCAGAAAAACAGATAAAATATTTGAAACAAAAGTGAGAATATCCACTAATGAATCTCAGATACAAAACCACAGATGGTGGAAGCTCATGGAACACAGGGCAGAATAAATGCCCACACGTTTACACACAGGCATATCATTTTCAGACTATACAAAATCAAGACAAAGAAAAATACTGAAAGAAACTAGAAGAAAAAAAAAATTAGACAGCAACGGTATTACCTGTGTCTTCTCCTTAGAAACCATAAAAGCAAGAAGAGGAGTGAAATGTCTCTAGTGTTTACGGGGAAAAAATAAAATAAAATAAACCACCAACCAGGGACTTTATACCCTGATAAACTGTTCTTCCAAAATGAAGAACACAAAAGGACCTACTCAGAAAAATTAAAAAGGAAAGCAGTTGATGCCAATACACCTGCATTGTAACGAATGGTAAAACAAATTATTAGAGAGAAGGAAATTGACAATAGTCAGAAACTCAACATTCATAAGGAAGAGCATCAAAAAAGGGGTAAGTAGAGACAATATTAAACACTTATAAAAATCCTTAGTTGATCTAACAAAATCAGTTCATTTAAAACAATATAAGTGAAATGAAAAGCAAGAATGATACAGGGAGAGGGAAACAGAATTAGGATTACCTTATTATTCTAAAGTACTCTCACTACCAGTGAAGGGGTAAAGAGGAATAGTGCTGCTTTATAGTGGACTTCTATTAGTGCACAATTAAGAGTAAGTGACAGCCTGGGCATGGTGGCTCACGCCTGTAATCCCAGCACTTTGGGAGATGGAGTGAGTGGATCACCTGAGCTCAGGAGTTTGAGATCATGGTGAAACCCAGTCTCTACTAAAAATGCAAAATAGCTGGGCATGGTGGCGCATGCCTGTAACCCTAGCTATTCAGGAGGCTGATTATTTCAGGAGAATCGCCCGAACCCAGGAGGAGGAGGTTGCAGTGAGCAGAGATTGCTCCATTGTACTCCAGCCTGGGCAATAAGAGTGAAACTCTGTTTTGGGTGGGGGAGAAAAAAAAGAGTAAGTGACAGTAAGACAGGAGTGAAAATGGAATCATATAATGCTCAATTAAAACCACAAAAAGTAGAAACAAGAGACAAAACAGAAATGAAAAGAAATGGTAACAAACAAAACAAACAGATATTAATCAAATTAAAGTCACATCCCACCTAACAACTTTTTCAGTAAATGATAGATTGTGTAAATTACAGTGGTCCCATAAGATTGTCATGGATCCAAAAAATTCTTACCCCAGGTGGCATCACAGCCATGTTAAAGTCTTAGTGCCATGGAATACTTGTGTTTGTGGTGATGTTGATGTAAATAAACTTATTGCACTGCCAGTTGCCTAGAAGTGCAGAACAGTATACATACTTAGCAATGATAATGACCTCTTACTGATTTATGTATTTATTATATTATTTATTGTTATTTTAAAGTGTACTCTTCCTACTAATTAAAACACCCACCTAAAGTATTTTTAAAAATATTAAAAGTAAATGATATGAAAAGATAAAATATATGCTGCCAGGGGCGGTGGCTCACGCCTGTAATCCCAGCACTTTGGGAGGCCGAGGCAGGTGGATCATTAAGTCAGGCGATCGAGACCATCCTGGCTAACACGGTGAAACCCTGTCTCTACTAAAAACACACACAAAAAAACTAGCCGGGCGAGGTGGCGGACGCCTGTAGTCCCAGCTCCTCTGGAGGCTGAGGCAGGAGAATGGCGAGAACCCGGGAGGCGGAGCTTGCAGTGAGCCAAGATCACACCACTGCACTCCAGCCTGGGAGACACAGCAAGACTCCGTCTCAAAAAAAAAAATATATATATATATATATATATATATATTTTATATATATATATTTTTTTTTAATATATATATATTTTTTATATATATATATGCGCTAATTGTAATTTTAAAAAAAACCCCTGGAAACACAGCAGACTTTAAGCCAAGTAACGTTTTCTGGGATAAAGAGCAGCATTACATAGTAACAAAGGGGTCCACTCTCCAAGAAAACATAACAATCCTTAACATTTATGCACCTAACAATGGATAAATAAGGCAAAAACTGGCAGAACACCAAGGAAACATAGATGAATTCAATAGCTGGGGAGAATTTAATATATATTTATCATAAATAGAAAAATCAGCAAGCAATCAATAAAAACATAGAAACAGTGGAAATCAACAACACTGTCGACCAACTGAATATATAGTCATCCCTTGATATTCATGGGATGAATTATCATGGGACACCGAAATCCACACATACTCAAGCTCCACAAATTACCCTGTGTAACCAGGGTATGTAAGAGTCAGCTCTCTGTATTCCTGGGTTTTCATCCCACAAACACTGCATTTTCAACCCATATTTGGTTTTGGAAGTGGATCCTGCAGCAGTAGGAGAATACACATTCTTTTTAAATTCAAATAAAATATTCACAAAGTCACAACACATTCTGTGACATAAAATATACCTTAACAAATTTCAAAGAATAAGAAATCATAGAATGTGTGGAGGGCAGCTTGAATCTACAAATCAGACTTAAACTAGAAGTCGATACAATTAAACAGACTGATTAATCTCTAAAATAGTTCAAGATTAAATAGCACACTCCTATTTTAATTTAGGAATTGACAGATATAAACTAGAAGTCAATAAAAGTAAAAGGACTGGTTAATCTCCAAAACAGTTCAAGATTAAATAGTACACTCCTATTACAGCACGAGTAAGAAGAGTTCTCAAGAAAATAAAAAAAATTATTTTGAATTAAATGAAAATGAAAACAAAACTTATAAAAGTTTGTGAGATGGAGCAAAAGCACTGAATGAACGTATCAAAAAAGAGAATATACTGGGCAGGGCGCAGTGGCTTATGCCTACAATCCCAGCACTTTGAGAGGCCAAGGCAGGAGGATCACTTGAGGTCAGGAGTTTGAGACCAGGCTGGCCAACATGGCAAAACCCTGTCTCTATTAAAAATGCAAAAATTAGCCAGGTGTGGTGGCTGGTGCCTGTAATCCCAGTTACTTGGAAGGTTGGGGCAGGAGGATTCCTTCAGCCTGGGAGGTGGAGGTTGCAGTAAACTGAGATCGCACCACTGTGCTACAGCCTGGGCGACAGAGTGAGACTCTGTGTCAAAAAAAAAAAAAAAAAAAAAATACTGGCCGGGAGCGGTGGCTCACGCCTGTAATCCCAGCACTTTGGGAGGCTGAGGTGGGCGGATGATGAGGTCAGGAGATCGAAACCATCCTGGCTGAAACGATGAAATCCCATCTCTACTAAAAATACAAAAAATTAGCTGGGCTTGCTGGTGGGCACCAGTAGTCCCAGCTACCTGGGTGGCTGATGCAGGAGAATGGTGTGAACCGGAAGGTAGAGCTTGCAGTGAGCCAAGATGGTGCCACTGCACTCCAGCCTGGGCAACAGAGCAAGACCCGTCTCAAAAAAAAAGAAAAAAAAAAAAAGTACTGAAAATCGATCACTTATGCATACACCTTAAAAAATCTAAAAAAACTAGCCGGGCGCGGTGGCGGGAGCCTGTAGTCCCAGATACTCGGGAGGCTGAGGCAGAAGAATGGCATAAACCCGGGAGGCGGAGCTTGCAGTGAGCTGAGATCCAGCCACAGCACTCCAGCCTGGGCCACAGAGCCAGACTCCATCTCAAAAAAAAAAAAAAAAAAAAAAAAAAAAAAAAATCTGAAAGAGCAAATTAAATATTAAAATATTAAGTAATAAAAATTAGAACAGAATGCAATCAAACTGAAATCAGGAAATCAATAAAAAACAAGTCAATGAAACCAAACTAGTTCTGTGAAAAGATCCATACATCAATAAGCCCCTACCTTTCAGGTTAACAAAAAAAGAAATAAGACACAAATAACTCACATCAGAAATGAAAGCGCAATAATAACTATGGATGCCGTGGACATTAAAAGGATAATAAGAGAATGCAATTAAAAAATGCCCAAAAAATGTAGAGGAAGTGAACCAACTTCTTGAAACACATTTGCCAAAACTCACATAATCTGAATAAGTACATATCTAGTAAAAAAAATTCAAGGCAATAATAAATAATCTTCTAAAAAAGAAGGCTATAGTCCTACATCAGCTCACTGGTGAATTCTACCAACATCTGGGGGAAAAAACTACAATTCTCTGAAGAAAGAAACAAAGTACTTGCTAACTCATTTTACATGGCCAGTACTACCCTAAATCCAAAATCAGAAAGACATTTCAAGAAGCAAAAACTACAAATCAAAATATCTTGTAAATATGATATGAAAATGCTCAGCAAAATACTAGCAAATGAAATACAACCTATTTTGCAATCCAACCAAGTGGGATTTATCCCAGATGTGCAGAGACAGTTTAACTGAAAATCAATTAATGTAACCCATTAAATCAAAGGGCTTAAAAAAATCACATGACGGCAGGCCATGGGGATCACTGTAATCCCAACACTATGGGAGGCTTAGGTGGGCAGATGGCTTGAACTTAGGAGTTCAAGACCAGCCTGGGTAACATGGTGAAACCCTGACTCTACTAAAAATACAAAAATTAGCCAGGTGTGGTGGTGCAGGCCTGTATTACCAGCTACTCTGGAGGCTGAGTTGGGAGGATTGCTCGAGACTAGGAGGCAGAGGTTGCAGTGAGCTCAGAACACACCACTATACTCCAGCCTGGGCAACAGAGTGAAACCAAATCTCAAAAAATATTAGTAATTAAAAAATAAAAGGTTTACAGATTGGGAAGGAAGAAATAAAACTGCTCTCTCCATGGGCAAGATAATGTATGTAGATAATCTGAAGGAAGTGACCAAAAAAAAGGCCTCTTGAAATTTTTAACTCACAATTGCATGATCTAAGAGTAATATGAAGAAAGACAACTGTTTCTTTTATTTTTTGAGATGGAGTTTCACTTGTGTTACCCAGGCTGGAGTGGAATGGTGTAATCTTGGCTCATAGCAACCTCCGCCTCCCAGGTGCAAGTGATCCTCCAGCCTCAGCCTCCCAAGTAGTTGGGACTACAGGCAAGTGCCACCAGGCCTGCCTAATTTTTTTGTATTTTTAGTAGAGACAGGGGTTTCATCATGCTAGCCAAGCTTGTATCCAACTCCTGACCTCAGGTGATACTCTCCTTGGCCTCCCAAAGTATTGGGATTATAGGTATGAGCCACTGTGCCCCACCAATTGTTTCTTAAATACCTGCAATAAACTAGCAGAATTTGGTATTAAAAACACAATACTCTTTACATAGCATTCCCAAAATAAAGTAGGTGTAATTCTAGCAAACATGTACAAGATCTATATGAGTAAAATAACAACAATAAAAAAACAAACTGATGAAGATACCAAAGAAGAAATAGAGAAATATTCCTGGAAAAGAACACTCAATTCTAGCAAGTTATTACACTTTGTGGATATAAACCAATATTAATGTTTACATGAAGAGATATATTTGTAGTACGTACTGCCTTAGAATATTGTACAATTTTTTTTTTTTTAAGTATACAGTGTCTTGCTCTGTCTTTGAGACTGCAGGGCAGCGATCAAAGTTAACTATAATCTCCAACTCCTGGGCTCAAACAATGTGCCCATTTCAGCATCCTGAATATCTAGGAGAGGTGTGCACCGCTATACCTGGCTAATTTTTGTACTTTTGGCTATGCTGCCCAGTCTGGTGTTGAACTTTTGACCTCAAAAGATTCTCTCACCTCAGCCTCAAAAGTGCTGAGATTACAGAAATAAGCCACTGCATGTAGCTAAAAAAAATTTTTTTTAGACTTTTTGTGAAGACAGTCTTGCCATGTTACCCAAGCTGGTCTCATACTCCTGGCCTCAAGGGATCCTCTGACCTCAGCCTCTCAAAGCACTGGGATTACAGGTTTGAGCCACTAAGTCCGGCAGTTCTTCTGTGTCTCAACCTCTGTTCACATAGAGCTCTCCAGAACAGACTTTTGTGAGCTATTTTAATTTCTCTAATAATGATTATTTCACCTCTGCCATTTCGTGTTTTGTACATGTATGCAACTTCTTTATCTTGAAGCAACTTTTGAATGTTCTGTCTGCTTTTATTCACCAGGGGAAGAACATTAAGGCATACTTTCTAAAAATTTCTACATTATTAATTTCTGAATGTCTATTTCATTTATATCCCATTTAAAACATTTTCTTATAATATAATATGAAGTTAAATTCATAGAATACGACTATGCCTAATATTCTTTTACATAAAAACCGGATTTGGCTTACCTTTTACATAGAATTTTTGTGTTTATGTGAATAAAATCTGCCTTTAAGTATCAAAACTTATACCAAAACTTATGGTGCTAAAGCTAATTCTAACTTATGAATTACTTTAAGAAATAATGTAGGCTGGGGGTGGTGATTATTAATCCTGTGATCCCAGCACTTTGGGAGGCTAAGGTGGGCAGATCACTTGAGGTTAGGAGTTCGAGACCAGTCTGGCCAACACGGCAAAACCTTTTATCTACAAAAATACAAAACTTAGTTGGGCATGGTGGCACGTGCTGTAATCTCATGTGCCTGTAATCCCAGCTGCTCTGGAGGGTGAGGCAGGGTAACTGCTTGCATATGGGAGGAGGAGGTTGCAGTGAGGTGAGAATGTAGCACTGCCCTCCAACCTGGGTGACAGAACAAGACTCTGTCAAAAATAAATAAATAAATAAATAAAATAAATAATCAATAAATCAAGTAAACATTCCATTCATATTTAAAATAGCTTAAATGAAGAATTATTCACAGTAACATTATTTCTAATTTTCACAATTATTAATTAAACCGGTCAAAGTAGATCACTGACATTATACAATACAGTTCTACTTGTACTAATAGTAACTTCCAAGACATAAGTTAAAAAAAAAACAAAAACAAGAGTCAAAGAGAATATGCTCACTACATACAATTTGAATAAAATAAAGGAAAACAAAAACAAATTATACAAATACATCTGTGAATTTACCTAAACAATTAAAAGATTTTTGTACAATACTCAAACAACTATTAACACTGGTGGCTGCTTTGGAAATAAATATAGTTAAGAGGCAGAGGGAGGAAGAAGTCACAGACCCCCCTTCTTTTCATTCTGTACAAACCATATGCAAAATTATGCAGTATTATAATAACAAAATGAATGTTAAAATATCATTAGTTTCTAAATCTGAAAGACTAGTCAGAAAATCCATCTTTAAAAACCATCTAGTTTTCCTTTAAAATTTTTTATAGTAAATTTTAATTTCTAGCTGGGAGCAGTGACTCATGCCTGCAATCCCAGCACTTTGGGAAGCTGAGGTGGGTGCATTACCTGAGGTCAAGAGTTTGAGACCAGCCTGGCAAATGTGGTGAAACCCCTTCTCTTCTAAAAATACAAAAATCAGCCAAGTATGGTGGCAGGTGCCTATAATGCCAGCTACTAAGGAGGCTGAGGCAGGAAAAATGCTTGAACCTGAAAGGTGGAGGTTGTAGTGAGCCCAGATCACACCATTGCACTCCAGCCTGGGCAACAACAGTGAAACTCTGTCTCAACAACAATAAAAAAATTAATTTATGTGAATAAGACTGGAGCAGCAACTCGCCCATTCAAGTTTTCTACTTCTGGGTAAAATTTCATCATTTATATTCTGCTAGGAAAAAGCTTCTAGATTTTAACAATTGTTATATTTTTATACAGTAGTTCTAAAATACCTTCTATTAACACATCTGTAACCCTGTAGCAAATTTCTTCATTACTTCTAACATTTTTGCTTTTTTGCACCTGTGAGAAATATCCATTTGATCTTTTCAAGGATTCAACTTCTGGATTCATTTAGGCAATTTCTAAATACAAAACTAAAATAAAGTAGGCTTAAGGAGTTACTGTGTTAAAAATATGTACAAATAATACCAAAAGAAGTAACAATAGATGATGACATGCTCCTGTTATCTTATTAAAACGAACAAAAAATAGCCAAGAAGAAAACTAATACATTTAGAGATGTTACTGCATATGTTGCATGCAAACAGCATTTGTGTATACTTACTTTATATATGGGTCTTTAAACATTTCACAACTTGCATTATATGAAAGGTCAAATAACAATCCATTATGTATATATTTAGATACACCCTCCCTGTTTTCTTTATCCATTCATCTTTCAATGGCCATGTAGTTTGTTTCTACATCTTGGCTGTTGCAAATAATCCTACAATTAGTATGAAGTGGAGACACGTGCTGATGTTGTTTCCTTTGGATATACATGAAGTGAATGGCCGGATTATATGGTAGCTCTATTTTTAATGTTTAAAGTAACCTTCCTCTGTTTTCCATAATGGCAGTACCAATTTATATCCCCCACCAGGACTGTATGGTTCATTCTCTTTTCTCCACATCCTCAGTAACACTTTTAACTTTTTGATAACATCCACTGATGTAGTGAGGCTTTGTGCCCCGACCCAAATCTCATCTTCAGTTGTAATCCCCACTAATACCCATGTGTCAAAGGAGAAACCAGGTACATGGGGGTGGTTTCCTCTATGCTGTTTTTGTGACAGTGAGTTCTCACAAGATCTAATGGTTTTATCTCTCTGCTTGACAATTCTGCTGTCTGCCGCCTTCTGAAGAAGGTGCCTGCTTTCCCTCACCTTCTGCCATGATTGTAAGTTTCCTGAGGCCTCCCCAGTCACGCAGAACTGTGAGTCAATTAAACCTCTTTCCTTTCCAAATCTCCCAGTCTTGGGTATGTCTTTATTAGCAGTGTGAAAACGGACTAATATAGCCATCCTAAGATACGCGGTGATATTTCACGATGGACTTGATTTGAAATTCCCTGATTAGTTTTACTAAGCAGTGTGTCATATACTTGTTGACTGTTAGTATACTTTCTTTGGAAAAATGTCTATCCAGGTCCTTTTGCCCACTTTTACTTGTGAGTTACTTTTAGGTTACTGAGTAATATGGATTTTGGAGATATTGGGGTATTAAGCCTTATTGGAATTTATGGTTTCCAAATATCATCTCCCAAACTTCTTGGATGCTTCTACCTTTGCTGACTGCTTTCTTTGCTGTATACAAGCTCTTCAGTTTGATGCAATTTACCTATTTTTACTTTTATTACCTATGTCTTTAGTGCCATATCCAGAAAAATCAATGCTAAGATCAATGTCATGCAGCTTTCCCTGCTGTTTTCTTCTATTATGGTTTTAAGTCTTATGTTTATAAGTCCTCAATTCATTTTGAGTTGCTTTTTGTGTATGGTGTAAGATAAAAATCTAATTCCATTTTTATACATGTAGATGTCCAGCTTTCCCAAAACAACTTACTGAAAAGACTATCCTTTTCCACTGTATTTTCTTGGGTCCTTTGTCAAATATCAGCTGACCCTATGTATGTGGGGTTTTCTTCCAGGCTGTCCATAAAGTAGTATTGGTCTATGTATTTTTTTTACATACCAGTCACTATTTTACCATTTTCATTACTATCGCTTTATAATATATTATAAAATCAGGAAGTGTAATGCCCCAGCCTTGTTTATCTTGTCCAAGATTCCTTTAGCTCTTCAGGGTGTCTTCTGATTCCACACAAATTTTACAATAGTTTTTTGTATTTCTGTGCACATGCCATTGGAATTTTGAGACATCACTTAGTGTAGTTGTACATTATGATAAATACTGATTCTTCTAATCCATGAACATGGAGAGACCTTGCTATTTATTTCTGTCATCTTCAGTTTCCTTCACTGATGTTTAACATAGTCCAGGCTACAGATCTTTCCATTTCTTTTGGGGATGATTTGTTATTAACACACACAAATACTATGATGTTTGTATGTTAACTCTGTATCCTGAAGCTTTAATAAATTTGGTTTTGTTTTCTTTTTAGTTCTAATAATTTTTCCTGGAGGTGATTAGGTTTTTTTTTTTTTTCATCTACAAGATCATGACTTCTGCAAACCAAAACTTCTTTTCCTTTTTCTTCCCAATAAGTATTTTTCTATCTCTTTATCATGCCTAACTGCTCTGGCTAGGACTTCTAGTTCCATGTGGAACAGGAGTAGTAAAAGTGGGCATCCTTGTCTTGCTCCTGATCTTAGTGAAAAAGCTTTCCATTATCCCCAATTGAGTATGATGTTAACTGTAGATCTGTGATATATGGCCTTAATTATGTTGAAATACATTCCTTATGTAATTTATTGAGAATTTTTATCATGTGAAAACATTGAGTTTTTGTCAAATGCTTTTAATCCAGCTACTGAGATAATCATATAATCATCTATCTTTCATCATGTTTATGTAGTATATCACATTGATCAGTTTGTCAATGTTTGCATGATCACTACATCCTACAGATAACGGCCTATTGATCGTACTATGTTAGTCTTTCAATGTGTAACTGAATTTGGATTGGCAATACTTTTTAGTACTTTTATCTCTTGTTAGTATTTTTGCTGGTATTTTATTAAGAACTTACACTGATTTTAGCAATTAATGTCATCATCGTAACAACACAGTAAGGGTAAATCATATGTTTATCCAAAAAGCTACAAAGCCTATTTAACTGGCTATTGAAAGATTATGAAAAAGAAAAGCTCTGCAAATTTTAGAAAATGTAATTATCAGGTGGCAGAAGATACTATAAGGATATGAGAAAACCTAGCTGACAGTCTTTCCTTTACTGGTTAAAAATTAGGAAAATCAAATCTACATATGTATTCACACAATACTACATTTTATACTTCAGCCTACTTATAGAAGATAAACGCTTGTATCAGAATTTTTTAAATTAGGACGACATTCTTATATTAACAAGAAAGGTATCATTGAGATAAAGAATTCCACTGAATATGTCAACTGACATGAAAGCACACTACCCATTTTTCCACTTTTGAGAAGACTGTACTCAGTTTAGACTTCATGTCCCCACTCTGTTATACTGACCTTTACTACACAAAGAACAGGTATAGTCTAATTTTTAAAGATTCAAATATAAAAATTCTGTAACTTCAGTGATTACTCACTGAAGAATTTTTTATATTTGTATCTTTAAAAATTAGATTATATGTCATTTAAAATTCATATATTTCTTTCCTTTGATACAAATTGAGATTATTTCAATATCTTCAACTGTACAAACCATACTAATAGGTAGAATGCATTTAAAATTAGTTTCTCTCTATTATGTGATATGTGTCCACACCCAAATCTCACCTTGAATTGTAGTCCTCATAATCCCCAGGTACCGTAGGAGGGACCCAATGGGAGATATTAATAATTTAATAATGGGGGCAGTTACCCTCATGCTATTCTCGTAATACTGAGTTCTCACAAGATCTGGTGTTTTTATAGGAGGCTTTTCCCTCATTGCTCAGCACTTCTCCTTCCTGTCACCATATAAAGAAGGATGTGTTTGTTTCCCTTCTGCATGATTGTTAAGTTTCTTGAAGCCTCCCCAGCCATGCTGAATTAAGTCAATTAAACCTCTTTACTTTATACATTACCCAGTTTAGGGGATGTCTTTATTAGCAGCATGAGAATAGACTAATACATCAGGCGTGTTTAATGTTAGAATCAAAAATAGTTTCAAGATATTTTACTGTCAAGTATAATTTTCACCAGTTCTTGTCATTTACTGGGGTCATAAAAAATTATCTAACTGGGGCCAAGCACAGTGGCTCACAACTGTAATCCCGGCGCTTTGGGAGGCTGAAATGCAAGGATCACTTCAGCCCAGGTGTTTTGAGATCAGCTTTAAAAACACAGCAAGACCCTATCTATAATAAAAATTAAAATAAACTGGCTTGGATGTTAGTAGTCCAAGTTGCTCCAGGGGTTGAAAGGGAGGATGGCTTGAGTTGAGGAGTTCAAGGCTGCAGTGAACTAAAATTGTCCCCCTAATGTACTCCAGCTTGGGCAACAAGGGACACCTGATCTCTTAAAAAATAAAATAATAAAATTACTTTTCCTATATCAAAAGATTAAGAAAATGTTTTTAAAACAGCAACAACATAATAAATGAAAAAAATACATACCCTAAACTTGGAATGGCACGTTAAGAATTTTTATTCACGACACTCACGAAAAAGATGGGCAATTCTTAACCCATTTATGCCTAGTGTTCCACTATTGGAACGCTAAGCATATGGGGTTTTTTCATATCCTACCGCTTAAGGTCATCGCCAAGGTATGTCTGCAAAAATTCAAAAAATTGCAACCTCCACCACAAATGGATTTAAATGCATTTTGTAAAACAAAATCAATCTGTAGGTTAGAATATCCCAACTTAAAGGTGTATCAACTTTGATTCAGTAAATCTAAGGCCACCGTGTGTATCTTGTGGAGCACAGGGAGAAGTGAGGTAGAGAAACACATAGATAACTCTTAAAAACTTCCCACGAAGCTTGTCACAGCTGAGTTAAAGAACCAGCCAGTTAAATGTTCTGTGTCTTACTGAATCACATAGTAACATTAAGAATGGAAAATACAGCATCTTTCCTGTCTTGCATATAATCCTGCATCAAATCTACTTCTCTACAACACTATTTTCTACTTGTACTAGAAACATAAGGGCAGACCTAAAAAATTACATAGGTGTGTTAATAAGCTTCCCCCACCATGAAATTGTTTGTTTTTTGTTTTTCCTTAAGACAGGGTCTCACTCTGCCACACAAGTTAGGGTGCAGTATCACACCACACTGCAGCCTCTGACTCTTCAAGCAAACCTCCAGCCTCAGCCCTCAAAGTAGCTGGAACTATGGGCACATGCCACTACACTTAGCTAACAATTAATTATACAGACCAGTCTCACATTGTGTTGCCCAGGCTGGTGTCAAACACCTGGGCTCCTGCATCGGTCTCTCAAAATGCTGAAATTAAGACATGAGCCACCATGCCCAACATGGTTATTAAATCTCTCTTTATTTCACAATTTAAATTCAAAACGTTCAGCTACTCATAATACACAGAAATGCTACCAATTTTTGTAAGTCTACCAACTCCACCACAAACTGTTAATCCATATGTTACTACAGTCTTAATACTATATAACAAAATCCGCTACACAAAGCAAAGTATTAAAAAAAAAAGCTGAAATAACTTTAAAAACACAACAGCCTTGAAGTAGTGGTAACTATCATTTCAAATGGTATGATGTTTAAAAGATACCGCAATCTTAAAGAAAAACAGAAAACTTCAATAACAATGACTTATTACAATCATTCATGAATACTTTAAAATAAAAGTAGACATAACATCCAGGGTTAAATGAAAGCTTTTTAAATAAAGGCAAATTATATTAAGTCAAAGCACTGCACACATGGCAAATATTGTATTTGGGAAATAAATAAGTATAGAGGCAAATTATATGAAGTCAAAGCACTGCACACATGGCAAATATTGTATTTGGGAAATAAATTAAAATACAGAGTTTAAGGTAGTTACAGAAACTGCTATATACAAATAGTAAATACAAATCTTAAATTCCTTCATTTGTCTTTAACAATTTGTTCACTAAACAAAATTTCAAACAAATTTAATGAGAGAAAAATACAAAATATATGAAAGAGTGTAATACCCACAACTCAAATTGTCTAGTATATTTATTTCATTTAAAGCCTGATATCTTCAAGTACATTTCATTTCATCTAAAGCATAGGTGACTGTTTTATTTTTGTTCTTAAATTAAAACACTTACCTGGGTTTCATACAAATGGGCAATATGAAATTGAACTGCAATGGATCATGGGAAAAGATCAGTTACAATAGAGTCTAATGTAATAAAGTAACAAAAAGTAGGGATAATATAAAATGTCAGACATAGGCAAATGCTAAAACTATGGAATATATATTTGACTAGCAGTGCAACTTCTGTTTTAAACAATATGCAATTAAACCTAACAAAGATCATGCCAAAAAAAAATATAAAAAATTAAGTAATATTGTAAACAATTTATTTATAACTCTAATAATCATCAAAATCCACAATAGGTAAGTATACGTCATAAAAAGTTCTTAACCGGAGTATTAAGAAAACATAAGCATTTAAGTTTGCATATCTCAATACATGGTATTCAAAATTTTACCTTAAAAACATAATATTTACTCTGTAATCAAGAAATGTTTTTCAATGTGTATGCTTTTCTTTATATTAAATCTTTTATTAACAACTTTTTTTAGGTTATAGATCAAATACTAGTAACAACATAAGGAAACCTAGTTTTCTTTTAATTCTTCAGAAATAGATCACTGTGGTCAAGAACAAACACAAATAGTCAAACTACCTAAAGAGCAAGACTCAAAACAATTTATTTGAAGACTCAAACAAGGCAGACTATTTGGTTTCTTTTTGCAGCCCTTCTTGATGCCCAATTCCCCATCACCAGAGCACACAACAAAATCACAACAGATAATTACAAGTCCAACTATTTGAATTTTATAGTTTTTATTCATTCATGATAAACACCTTTTCTTGTTTTAAGATGTATCTTTTAAAACTTTCAAAATTATAAACAGAATATTTATATTTTTAAAGAAAAGCCCCATAGCAATCATGAAATTCTGACATCCCTTTGTCTCTCCTCCCTTCTGAATCATCCCTCCTTGCTTCTCACACCATTTCTAAATCTCCTAAAAATAAGTTATACCTGGGATGGTTGATGCAATTACCAATTCCTAGCTAAACTCTTTCAGATTTGATTTAGTGAACCTGGGTAAATGTCTGGAAAGCAGCTTTCCAGTAAGTTCCCCATATCTAAAATTGGAGAACAATGCATTAGATAACCATAAATTCCTTTCCATAAGACAAAAATTACTCCAAAATTTTATAATTAACTAAAACAAACTTTCTGAAACTAAATTATTGCTTTGCAAAAGACAAATATAAAATGTAATCAGCCATAAAGTAAAAGAAAAACCTTTTTTTAAAGAAAAAGTATGATTTCAAGATAACCTCTCTCCCCCAAAAAATAAAAACAACAAAAGAAAAAAGTTTTCTTCATCTTCCCTCCCCTTTTCAGAGTTTTCCTTACCACATAAGATCCAGTTAATCAAAATCTCATGTCTCTGAATTGTCGGAGAGAAACTAGATGACAGATTAAGAAAAGGAAAAAAGTACCAGGTGCGGTGACTTGTGACTGTAGTCCCAGTATTGTGGGAGGCCCTGAGCCCAGGAGTTCAAGAACAGCCTGAGCAACATGGAAAAACCCTATCTCCACAAAAAATACAAAAATAAAAATAAAAATAAAAATAAAAATATTAGCCAGGCATTGCATGCCCCTTAAAGTTCCAGCTACTTGGGAGGCTGAAATAGGAAGATCACTTGAGCCTGGTATATAAAGGTTTCAGTGAGCCATGGTTGTACTAAATGCACTCAGCCTGGTCAACAGAGTGAGACCCTGACTCAAATGAAAAAACAAAATTAAAACACACACACACACACACCCCCTCCCCCCCCAAAGAGAAAACCAAAAACCAAAAACTATGTCCCATATCCCCCATATCTGTACCCACCAAACACACACACACACACACACACACACACACACACACACACACACACACCCCAAAGAGAAAACCAAAAACCAAACACTATGTCCCATATCCCCCATATCTGTACCCACCAAATAAATAGAAAAAGATTAGGGGTAATTGGTATCCTAATACTATCTGAACTTAAAATACAAATTTAGGCTGGAGTCCCAGGTCTCTGACCTCACCATCCCATAAAACAAAACATCATCTTTTGTAGGGTAAAAACCTCCACCTTTCATCCTTTCTTTTTTTTTTAAGACTGCGTGTTACTCTGTCACCCGGCCTTAGTGGCACAATCTCGCCTCACTGCAACCTCCGCCTCCTGGGTTCAGGCAATTCTCCTGCCTCAGCCTCCCGAGTAGCTGGGATTTCAAGTGTGCACCACTGCATCTGGCTAATTTTTGTACTTTTAGTAGAGATGGGGTTTTCACCATGTTGGCCAAGCCGGTCTCAAACTACTGACCTCAGGTGATCCACCCACCTCCACCTCCCGAAGTGTTGGGATTACAGGACTGGGCCAGTGCTCCCAGCCCATGTTTCATTCTTGTCTATACATTAAAAAGGAGTGTAACTATGTAACTTGGTATGCTTAATACGGCAATTTTCAATTATAGACTGCAATAGGTAAAAAATTGACATAAAAGGTCTTTAACATTCTAACATTTTTATTACAAAGGAAAATTGCATTATTTAAATTTTTATATTCTTTTTAAACATGGTTTTTCCCTAAAATATTAACTGTAGTCATTCATCTTCAAGAGTTCAAAAAACAAAATTTATTTTTTAAATTACACATTTTTAACTTATTCATAAATTTAAAATCTTTCCATTCATGTTTTGTTTAAAACTGGCTTTAAAAACTTTTGATATTTGCAACATCACCAAGTACACAAGAAAGTTTCAAAAAATAGGCTTACGGTATGTACAAATTCTAAGATATTAAAAGGTGAATTAATTTTGTAATATAAAAACATAGACACTACAAAAGGAGAAAAACTACCTAAAGTAAGTAATCACTATTTGTTAGTGCTCTGTGACATACCAGTCATTTCTATAGTTATCAAATAATAATACTGACTGTCTTTGGGCAAGAAAAATAGTACTCGAATCAACTCAACTCCAGTGACTTAAACTCTCTGAATCAGGCACATGCCTTCTACTTCTTTTCTCAAGAATGAACAAAAACAAAGGTATCAGTAGACAGAAAGGTATCATCAATATTCTTTGCTTGAAAGTATTTTGTTTAAAAATACTTACTTTCCGCACTGGACAAAGTACATGGATTACAGTCAATCAAGGCTAACTGAAAATGCTGCAGGAGAAAAGTAAAAATATTAATGCACTAAATTAAGAGTTGCATAAAATGACATTTTCTATTATAGCTTTTCAATGTCTATCATAATTTAACAAAGCTTACACCAATGCACTACACTAAACCAAATAAAATTACTATAATTCCAAATTTATTGTTGAAAATGTAAGTGTTAATCAAGTTATTTCCCCAAGATAGTTAAGAATGGAGGCTGTATGGAAGAATTTACTATATTTATATTTTTGTTTTATTAAAAAACTTCAGATATTTGAAGTAAACAAAATATTACGGTATAAATGAGACATGTAATTCAATTCACTATTTTAAAATCTGGAAAATACGATTATATTTTTAGAGCATTATAGCTTATCCAGACCTGAACTTCAGAAACCAACTTAGATAATATGAGAATTAACATAAAGAATAAAACATACCTAGTTTTACTGATTCTTCAATGTCACTGTATATCAAAACATTTAAAACCTGTATGTACAACCTACTGAAACACATCAAGTAACTATTTTCAAATTCACATGTGAAATGTAGTTGTTCTTTGCCAATAACTTTTTTTTTCATTTATTGACAAAAGAAGAAACTGGACCTCAAGCACTAAGCAGGGTGCTTTTAAACATATTTAAAACAGGGTGCTAAACATTTTAAATGTATGTGAATTGTGTATATAAAATATCTAATCAATCATGAAATATTAAAACACTTATATTTCTACTCTAAATATATCATATAAGCTTATGCAGAATGCAAACCAACTTGTAGTTCTGTCCACAGATAGAATGAATAATTGCTAAAATCACACAGTAATTAATGTTTATAATCTATGAACTATTTAACTAAAGATAATAGGCCTTAAAACTCATTTAAATAAGAAATGCACACATCTCTTTCAAACATCCTACAAACTATTCCCATAAATATTCGATTTTCAGAGCCTCCACTAACTTTCAAGAATAATCAACCATGATACCAACAAAGATCAAGCTACTTTAAAAGTCAACTACAAAAAGATCATTACCTACAACGAAAGTATTAAAATTGTACTAAAGATACTAATATTTAATGTTTAAAATGACAATATACATAGTCAAATCATAAGTTGTTTGTAAAAATAAATTATATTCAACGATGTTTAAAAACTAAGTTTCAAGGGAAAAATCAATGTGGGAATCAGAGATCCTAAATACACCTAGTCAAATTGAGAACTGTCAATTAACAAAGAACAAAATTAATGTTTTCTACATGATATTACAATCAAAGAATGATCACAAATAGCATCAAGAGAGTGAACACTAGCTAGTAGACATGGGCTTGGCATCTGTGTTATAATATTTAAGTTAGACTTTTCAGCAAATGGTATTTTAAAAACTAAGTATCTGTATGAAAAAAAAAGTTGGGCCTCTCTTATGTCATATGCGAAAGTTAGCTTAAAATGGATCAGAGACATAAACTTAAGAGCTAAAACTATTAAAGTCTTAGAACAATAAACAGGAAAAACCTTTATGACATTGAATTTGACAGTGATTTCTTGGATATGACACCAGAGACACAGGTAACAAAAAAACAGATTTACTTAGCTTCATCAAAATTAAAAAATTTTGTACATGAATGAACCACAATCAAGATACTGAAAAGAAAAAAAAATGCAAATTATAAACTGGATAAGGAATTAAAATGCACAATACAAAATATGTTACAAAAAGACTGAAAAATTCAAAATAGGCAAAGGACTTGAACAGATATCTTGAATAATACAAATGGCCAATAAATACATGAAAACATCCTCAAAATTATTAGCTATTAGGAGAAATACAAATGAAAACCACAATGTGATACCAATTCACTCCCATTAGGATAGCTACTACCAAGCAAACAAACAGAAATGAAAAAGATTTGTTTTTCTTTTTTCTTTTTTTATTTATTGGCAAAGCAAAGAAGAAATTGGATCTCGAGCACTGAAAACAGGACTCAAACTCTGTGTACATCAATGTTCAAGGCAGCATTATTACAGCAGCTGAAGTGGAATAACACAAATGTTCACCACAGATTAAAGGATTAAGAAAATGTGGTTTAACTATAGAATATTATTCAGCCATATTCATCCCAAAGGAATGGGAAGATTCTGCCAGGGAGTCTGAGGTTGCAGTGAGCTCAGATCACACCACTGTTCTCCAGCTTTGATGACAGAGTGAGACCTTGTCTCAAAAAAAATACAGAAAACAAAAAGGAATTCTGATACATGGCACGACATTGATGAAAACCTGAAATATGCCAAGTCAAATAAGCCAGATATAAAATGACAAACATTGTACAAGTCCACTTATATAAGACACGCAGAGAGTTCTACTGGGAGCCAGAAAGTAGAAGAATAAAGGAACTCCCAGGTACTTGGAGGAAAAGAGAATGGCAAAGTATTGATTTATGGGTAGAAAAGTTTTGTATAGGATAATGTAAAGTTCTGAAAACAAGTGGTAATGGTTACACTGCATTGTAAATAATGCCACTAAAATGTACACTAAAATAGTTAAAAGGATAAATTTCATGTTACGTATATCTTCCACAATAGCAACCAAACAAAAAAGACAAAACCTAAAAGTATTGAGGCTCCATTTAACTTATGAAGTTACCATTTAACTTCGTTTTTTAAAACTTACCACTTGAAACACATTCTGAAATTGGTAACTCATAATCAAATAGGCTTTTAATGATAAATACTTCATCAATCATTAACGAGAGATGATAATATACAAAGGGGTTCAGAATATGCCACCCCAAAATATGCGATTTTGACATAAATATTACTTTGAGCTACAGGCAAATAAGAAACAGGCACAATAAAACTCTCCATCCTCTTTTCTACTTGAAAGGACAGGGTGATTCTTAATTTCTGAAGACAACTCTATACTCTTATAAACCTAAAGGCAGCACAGGAGTAATCTATATAACTTCTCCCAAATATTTACCTTTCCACAATTTGCTTCCCCTAGAAACTTCAAGTCCTTCCGTTTGTCTTGTCAGTTCTCTACAAATTTACTATTCTTTTGGTTACATCTCACAGCAGCCCATATTGTACACTCTTCTGAGTTACTCACAGAAAGAAAATAAAACTTCAGGACCCTCTAAATGTATGATGCCAAGAGGGAAGTTAAACCGTGGAAACTGAGTCACACAGAATGTTTGCAATTCTGTTTCTTATAGTTTCTTGGACAACAGCTCCTGCTCATTGATCTTGTTAAGTAAACAACTAAGAGACACCAGACATTCCCCCTTCCAATCACTCATCTTTGAGATTAATTGTCTCTTTTATCAGCCTAATTCAGACTGGATGGTGCCTAAGACCCCATGACAGTTACGTCTTTGTGTAAAATGTTGAATATACTTTCCTGAAAGATAAAGACTACCTCAACAAATCAGATTTTTGTTAACTCCGCAGTAACCCTTACATAGAAGAAAGCTTTGTCTGTATAAGCGAACCCAAACTTCTACACTTTGGAAAACTAACTTTCCTGGAATCTGTGTTTGCAGGGACCTTAGCTTTGCAATTGAATAAACTCTCCTTAAACATTATGCTGACCTTTTTGATTACTTAGGTTGACACTCATCACAAAGTTCTCTAGTGTATAATGTGCAATGCACACATTAATAAATTTGTTTATTTTTCTCTTGTTAGTCTTTTTGTCAGTCTAATATTCAGGGCCCCATCCAATGAACCTAAAAATAAATGAAGGCAAAAGTCTTTTTTTCATATAAGATCAAAACAATTGCAGACATTAGAAATAAAATGCTCAAAAAAAAATTGGACCATATCAATGTCAATTTCCTAGATGTTACCTTTGAGAAAAACTGATGGGTATAGGATCTTTTTTTGTATTACCTTTTATAATGATACATACATATTTTTGAAATAAAAATAATAAAAGCAAAACTGGGAAATAAAAACCTTATTTCCTGAAGAAAAACCCAACATTTGAACACTGTGAACATTTCTTTTATTTCCCCTTAGTTCTGTAGTTTGAATATTCCATTCAAAACTCATGTTGAAATTTAATTGGTATTGTGACATTATTAAGAGTAGAGATCTTTAAGAGGTGATTAGATCATAAGGGTTCCTTCTCATGAACAGATTAATGCTGTCATCAAAACAGTGGGTTCCTTAGAAAAAGGGTGAGTTTCACCTCATATCTTTCTATCTTGCTTTTAATGTGATGCCTTTCACCATGTTCTGACACAGCAAGAAGACTTTCTTCAGACGTGGTCCCAAGATCTAGGACTTCCTGGCCCCTTGAACTTCAAGTCAAATAAATCTCTTTCTTTATAAATTACCCAGTCTCTAGTACTCTATTGCAGGGGCAGAAATGAACTAAGACACTTGGTTTGCAAACTGAAATGTGGATCCTTAACATGCTAACAGAACAAGAGAATACAGACTATTTTTTAAGTATATGAAGTACTGGAAGCACAGAATACTTATTTTCCTCAACACAAAAAGGAAATCATAATAGCCACACTTCAGACTATACTATATTTTTAAGTAAAATGTGTCTTGAAATCATATTAAATATATGAGAATACAGGCCTTTCCTAAACAAGTCACCACAGGATAGAAACTGGCCTGAAAAGAAAATAATTTGGCCAGGTGCAGTGGCTCACTCCTGTAATCCCAGCACTTTGGGAGGCCCAGCACCTTGGGTGGATCACCTGAGGCCAGGACTTCAAGACCAGCCTGACCAATACGGTGAAGCCCTGTCTCTACTAAAAATACAAAAATTAGCTGGGCATAGTGGCAGGTGCTTGTAGTCCCAGCTACCCGAGAGGCTAAGACAGGAGAATTGTTTGAACCCAGGAGGCGGAGGTTGCAGTGAGCTCAGATTACGCCACTGCACTCCAGCCTGGGTGACAAAACCAAGACTCTGTTTCAAAAAAAAGAAAACAACTTTGTTGTCTGCCTCAGCAAACATCATCTCATCCTCTTAAAAAAAAAATCTTAGGCTAGGATTTAAACCTGCATTATGAAGCCTTTTCTGGATCTCCCCAGGCAATAATTTCTGTTGCCTAGACAGCAGTTTGATCAAAATGTTTTTGTACTAAGTATACAGAAACATTAGAAATAACTCAATAAAATATGATACTAATTTTAAAATCAATTTTAATATAACCATACTCCATTAAAACCAAACAAAAATATCTGTGTACTATTATAGCATTTTTCCTTCACATTCTAGGAAAGCAGTGTATCAAATATACATCTGCTAAATGTAAGCTATGCTAATTAAAGAAGCATTTCTGAATGTTTTCATCATGTTGTTCAGAAGGGGCATAGGATTTAAAACTCCTTTTTTTTGTTTGTTTGTTTTTTTTTTGAGATGGAGTTTCCTGTCACCAGGCTGGAGAGCAGTGGTGGCATCTCAGTTCACTAGAACCTCCGCCTCTCAGGTTGAAGCGATTCTCCTGCTTCAGCCTCCCCAGCAGCTAGGACTACAGGCACACACCACCATGCCCAGCTAATTTTTGTCTTTTCAGTAGATACAGTGTTTCACTCTGTTGGCCAGGGTGGTCTCAATCTCTTGACCTCATGATCCACCTGCCTCAGCTTCCCAAAGTGATACAGGCATGAGCCACTAAGCCCAGTGACAATTTAAAACTTATGAATTGCTTGTTTCTGTTTATTTATCCTTATTTTCCATTTAATATCTCTGACCAAGGTTGCAGGTAATTGACCTCAGAAAACAACACTGTGGGTAAGCGGGGACTACTGTATACTTATATGCTCTACTAATCTTTAAGAATTTCCTTGTAGAAAGGCAGGCATAATGGCACACACCAGTAGTCCCAACTACTTGGGCGTCTGAGGTGGAAGGATCACTCTGGGCAAGGAGTTCCAGGCAGTGTACTATGATCATGCCTGTGAATAGCCACTGCACTCAACCCTGGAAAACAGTGACAGCCAGTCTCTTAAAGTATAATTTCCTTATATAAAATATATTTTAAAATCTCTCATTCTTATTTATGATAAAAAATGTTATTCATCAATGTATACTTTGAGCTTGGTCAGTACTGAGCAAATAAAGCCCTCAAATATCCTTTTCATTTGACAGGTAAACTGCACGCCTACTAAGGCCACGTATTATGCATGTAACAATAAACAAACATAATCCCTCCACCAAAAAGCTCTAGCCAGAGAGAAATATTAAAGTAAATAATTATGCTCATCTGATCAATTCAGCAATGGCAAGAATTTCACATAAAAGTACAAGACATCCAGCACAGATCTAACCACCTACAAAAGGGTGCCTCCTTGAAAAAATGTTATTAAGATAGGACCTGCATAGATAAGTAAAAGTTACCATGAACGAGTTCTAAAAAACGCACTACAGAATAATAAGCATCTGGTAAGGGCCCAAAAAAACATGAAGGAGATAATACGAAATTGTATTGTCTTTTTCTATTCTGAACATAATAATAACAATAATAGAAAACTATTGAAGTGTTTAGGACAAAAAGTGAAAATCTGAGCTCCATTTAAAAATAATCTTCCTTTTTTAACAGACATCACTGCTGCTCCTTAATATTTTTAGTTATATTTCCAGACACATAAAAAGATTAACTCAGATTCCTTGAGTGTCAGGTGTGACCTGGTGAGCTAATAAATCAATTTTCTTTTTTTTTGAGATGGAGTCTCACTCTGTCACCCAGCTGGAGTGCAGTGGCGCAATCTCAGCTCACTGCAAGCTCCACCTCCGGGGTTCACGCCATTCTCCTGCCTCAGCCTCCCTGAGTAGCTGGGACTACAGGCGCCTGACACCATGCCCAACTAATTTTTTTTGTATTTTTAGTAGAGACAGGGTTTCACCTGTGTTAGCCAGGATGGTCTGGATCTCCTGACCTCCTGATCCGCCCATCTCAGCCTCCCAAAGTGCTGGGATTACAGGCGTGAGCCACCGTGCCCAGCCTAAATCAATTTTCTTAAAGGGAAAAAGATTAAACAGACATTTCTCAAAAGAAGACATACAAGCAGCAAACAGGTATATGAAAAAAAGTTCAACATCAATCATTAGGGAAAAGCAAATGAAAATTACAGTGAGATATCACCTCATAACATTTAAAGGTAGCTATTATCAAAAAGACAAAGTATCATGCTGATACAGTTACAGAGAAAAGGGAACCCTTAACAATGCTGGTGGGAATGTAAATTGGTGCAGTCATGTGGAAAAAAGTAAGCAGTTTCTCCTCAAAACTCAAACTACAATATGATCCAGCAATTCAGCTACTGGTATTTAACCAAAGGAAATGAAATCAGCAGCTGAAGAGACATCTGTCAAGTTTATTGCAGTACTATTTACAGTAGCCAAGATATGAGATCAACCTAAGTGTTCATCAATGATGGAACAAGGTAAGAAAATCTGATATATATGTGCATATATGTGTATGTATATATGTGTATATAATACGTACACACACTGTTCTTCCATTTACAAAGAAGAAAGTACCAGTAAGTTATTTCTTCTTTCAAATTAATGTAGTTACAACTCTGATGAGGAAAAAAAAAATGGTACTGCGTATATCGTTTCGCTTAAAGTTGAAGTTTCCAAGAAACTATTTGATGATGGTAAATGAGATCTTAAACTGTGCCGTCATTTATGGCCACACAGATGAACCAGGAGGACATTAAGACAAATACTGCATGATCTCAGTTATTCTAGAACATTGTTAAAAAATCTGATCTCATAGAAATATAGAGTAGAACAGTAGAATCAGAGGCCAGCAAAGACTGGAGGGACAGAATGAAGCAGAGAAATTAATCAAGGGGTACAAAATGACAGGTAGATAAGAGAAATAACTTCTGGTGTTCTACATAGCATAGCAAGCAGACTACAATAAGCAATATTATATAGTGTGTATCTCGAAATAACTAGAAAAAAGATTCCAAATGTCTTTCCATGAAGAAATGTCTGAGGTGATGAATACGCTAAAACTACCCAATGTATACATGTGTCAGAAGCATCACACTGTATCCCATGACTATGTTCAATTATTACGTGTCAATTAAAAATGAAATTTTAAATAATTTTAAAATTAAAAATATTCTGTTAAATATGATACTCTTTTTTTTTATTCAAGGCAACTTAGTAATCCCAAAACGATCTAAGGAATAAGGCCTGAGTTGTTTTGTTATATGCATTTATGATCTCTTACCACAGCAAATTTTTAGAGTTTAAAAAGTCCTCACTAACAACTCTATTTCATGACTTAATAATGTCAATCACAATTGATGTTCCATGAGTTTTAAACCAGACTCTGTCCTTAAATAAAACTATTTTATATTAACATGCAGATAGGGACTGCTGGTCTATGTGCTGTTATATAATTAAAAGCAATTTCAAAGACCACTTGGTTTCTGATCTAGATGTGTCTCCTGTCACATTCATCCATTTGATATTTGTTAAGAACCTACATGATGTCTTAATTTTTTAAGCTTATTTTTGTTATGTTATGTCCAGTACTTACAGTATCCTAAATACTGAAGAACCAAGTAAAATTTTGTTAGATAATTTTATATACCTTACTCACTGTGTCTTAGAAGGTGAATATAGTTATTCTATGTCCACAGATATCATAAGAACCAATTAGGCACCCCGATACAAGGTTACATATTTATTTAAAAGGCAAAATAAAATCAATTTATGTTTTTAAAAAATGCTACAAAAGAAATAAAACATGAGCTTTTTTTTGTCCTGGTTTTGAACATGGGAATGATGCCGTTAATTCTCATCTTCCTTACCCCTTTCATATCTGCCTCTTAAATCAGCATTTATTATTTTCCACTAGCAAATTTTAATGGGACAATAAATACCTCAGTACGCTCATCACCAATAATCCTCATTTTCAAACACAAAGGATTTAAAAAATCCAAAAGCTTCTAACGTTGCGTGTTCAAATAAATTAGCATATATAGAGATAAGCAAATATTGAGTAAACTTCTATACAATCTTTTTCCGGCTTTACTGAGGTATGTATATATGCCTCAAAACAAACGTGAATATGGATATTTGATGAGGTATCTGTATACCTGAATCAACTAACCTTCAAGTCTGAACTTCCTATTATGAGTTAAAGTAGTTATTGAGTTGGAATTTATAAAGTAAAGCCTAAAATGTCCCTCGGAGTACACTTTGCTGGGAAAACACTTGCTGTTATACAAATATCATAATAGATTCCATCTTTGGCTACATAAACTACTAACCAGCTAAAGAAAACTGGAAACTTTGAAAACGGAGATATGTATTCTAATTCAAACCTTTATTCATTTTAAATGCCAAGTACTTACAGCAATATACAGAAATATCTCTTTCTCAGTTAAATTATTGATGCCTATAATAATCCCAACAATAGAAAAGGAATATTTTGATTATGAGGGAAAACTTAAGAAATAAAATTTCAGGATGAGATAAAAATCAAGTAAGATATTCAAGCTAAGAGTGAGATTAATGTTGAAAACATCCCAAAACTTTTTAATGCTATACAAATGAAATAAACATCAAAAGGTTGCTGTTGGGTGTTTAAAATAAATGAAAGATGGGCAAAAACAAAGAAAACAGCATATATCTAAGACATTTTTTGCTAAAACCAACACTACTTGAAGGATTTGTTACCCTTTACATCTAACTAAGCAAAGAAAAGCACATATAAGAATGAGTATCTGTTACAACTAAATAACCAGGAACACTTTCAGTGAGTAGATGAACTCATGACAATGAACCCTCAAATTCCTCTCAGCCTAAATATTTAAATACTTCCACTTCATTAAAGTAAGAGCTTTGCATCCATAAAATTCTTTAAGATAACACTGTATTTACTACTGAATTAAGTCATTTCTCCTCTGGTTTTTATATGCATGTTTCATATTTATGAAAAAAAATAATGTATTGTGCTTACTCCTTTCTCTCTCCAATATATTTCCAAAGAACACAACCATAAAACATTGCTGTGGCAAAACAAATACGTTCTGAGAAAATATTACCCTATTTATTTTCTGCTGTAAAACATCTTAGAGCCTTTTACAGACATTATATGTGAGTGTGTGTGTGTATATATATACATACACATATGTACATATATATACACGTATACACATACAATGTGCAGAGAGGATTAAATCTACAAAGTGGCATAGCTGTACTTATTTTCAATTTCAAATCCACAGGTATCTCAAATGGTAAGCAATTTGAAAACGTTGCTCTGAATTTGAGAAAAACTGAAAGTTTGAGAATTTCAGAAAAACTGAAAAATTCCGTTCTATTTTTCCACATCAGTTGCACTTAACCTTGGACTTATGGACTCCTCAATTCCACTTTTTTTCTGAGTAGTGTGAAATCGAATTTACATAGTTTACTTGCAATGATTTTAATGTTTTGGGATGACTATGTTCTATCAGTATCACTCTTTAAAAACATAACTAGCAGAAAGTTTACATAATTGTAAACTTTAAAACGAGGAATAATTGAGTAAGAAACACATGCAGTAAGGCATTAATTCAGCAACTCTGGGTTGACCAGACAAGCACATTCAAACAAAGGTATGAATCTTGACAAGCTCCTGACAGTAATCTCTGAAGTCCTTGGAATATCTAGTCTGACAAGAGTGTCTTTATTTATTTGGGGCTTTGGTTCATCCCAGATAGGTATCCTAATAACTGATTTATGGCAGAGGCCTGGGGCAATACGGTATCAGACCTCCCTCTGTAGGCACTGGAGACTGAGATACTAAGGGAGTCCAACTTGTAAGCTACTAAGGCAGCTTAGTAGGCAGGTCCTCCACAGCTACAAGATCAAATTCTAGTAAAAACTCTGAAAAGCAACAGTCAGTGAGCTCTTCTGGTGGACAATATTCTGTTCATGTTTTCCTAACTTGCTGTAGGGAGAATCAACTGCAGCTTACAGATGTACAATAGAGGACAAACGAAATCTTCCACCTGGTTCTCTCTCTTAGACTCTGCCCTTATACGTCTTTTCCTTTAATAATTTTAACCTGTATCCTTTCACTGTAATAAACTGTAACCATGAATATAAGTGTTATTTGGGTTAAGTTCCTCTAACAAATAACTGAATTTGAGGGTGGTTTGGGGAACCCCAAACAACATAGAGTTTTTAAAAAGCATTCCTTTAGTATTTCTCTGTTAGTGAGTTCAAAGTAAATCCTATTGTTAAGTCACATAAATACCCTCCACCTTTAAAATTAAGATAATCTACAAAAGAGCTGTATTTGGAAAAGGAGAAACATACTTAACAGTCACAAAATCACAAACCTTATTATTTTCTCCAGAAGCTATAATTCTTTCAAAAACAATGCTTTTAACTTAAAGATAAGGCCTATTTTCATTAAAGTCTTGGAAAACATAAAAGAGCTGCACATAGCAAAAAACTAAAAAAATTTTGAGAAATCAAATTTCCACAGAATTAAGATATTTAAACAATAATTTAATTTTTCCCCAAAATCTGCGTATTACCCAAAATCTGTGTATTTACCAACTAGCAGTCCAAAAGCCTGAGAGAGAATATTATATTATACAACTTTGTTATGACATGTTTGCTATTATAGGTGTAGGTTTCTAATGAGGCCTATACAAAACAATAATCAATAGTTAAATCACTGGTATGACATCACTAATTGGCCCGTTCTCTCTTTTTGGTGGCAGCCACTTACATGCAATAATGTTGATGCTCAGAGGAAATCAAAACTTTCACCATCTCCTGATTATATAAAAACTTTTAAAATTAAACAAAACAAAAAGTTTAAGATGCTAAAGTTATCTTGCAAGTGTTCGTATTTATTTTATATCCTGAAACTCAGTTCCAACCTTTTTTCAACCCTTTAGGTTATATCCTCAATTTTCCAAGATTTTTATAGTGCTAAATTCCAACACTTCTCAGAGACATTAAAGTGTGTGTGGGCACACGCACGTGCATGCATACACATACATACATGTGAAATTGTGTATGTGGGAAAAATCTCAACCACCTACCTTTAAACTAGACTTGTAGTCTGTGTTCACTTTGAACATGAGACCAAGTCGTAAATGAATTTCCTTGGCTCGACAAAAGCTGGGGTCAACATAAAGCACATCTTGAAATGCTTTAATTGCCCTGAAAAAAATATAAACATAAGAAACTGTAATTTTTAATACTTATGTATATGTCATAAGTATAAGAAACATTCTAGGTATTCAATTTTAATGAAAGTACCAACTTTATAAAAAACAGTATGAATGAACAGGTATTTATTAGAAAGGGGTAAGAAAGCTCATAATCCTTTTTTTCTCAATTCCATCAACTATTCAAAAATATCTGAATTTTAGTGGAAATTACTACAAATCTTTCTGAAACATCTCAAGGAGGAAGAGCAGGAAAATGTGAAAAGGTGAGAAAGTGAAGTGAGAAAGTTAATCCTGTTTCTGTTCAGCTTCATATAAGCCAACCTTTAAAACTTTATTTCTGCCTTTCATTTTTGGTTTACTCTTTTTTTTTGTAAATGACGAGGTCTCAATCTGTTACCCATGCTGGAGTGTAGCAGGATAATCACAGCTCACTGCAGCCTGGACCCCCTGGGTTCAAGCAATCTTCTTATTTCAGCCTTCTGAGTAGTTGGAACTACAGGCTCATGCAACCATACCTAGCTAATTTTTTCATTTTTTGTAGACCCTTTGATGTCCTGGATGGTCATGAACTTCTGGGCTCAAGGGATCCTCCTGCACCAGCCTCCCAAAGAGCTGAAATTACAGGCAAACACCTGGCCTGTCTGCCACTCTCTAACTACTATTCTAAGTATGTGTAATAATATGGGTAGGGGATCAACTTTTATTTTTTCCACATAGATTTCCTATAGTCTAGCATACTTTGTGGAGCAGATTATTTTAATCCCAGAGCAATATGGTGCTACCTTTGATATAAATCAAGTACTCATGTTCATGTGGGACTGTTTCTGGGTTCTCCAATCTAATTCAGTGTTCATTAGCCTATCAATTCACCTTTGCTTAAATGCTATTATATTGTCTTAATTATTGTTTCTTTTTAAAATGGGTCTCTCCAATAAAGAAAATCCACAGATAAGTAGAGTTTTTTTTTTTACTAGTGAGTTTATTTTTAATATTTTTACTGCTTGAATTATGTAAATGATAACTTCCTCAAAAATAAATACAAGAGCAAAAAGTCTGCTTGAATCTAAATTATTCTCCAAATACTCTGAAAGTAGTAATTTAGAATCTTAAGTGTTTCTAATACAAATGACAATTTTCTATAGAGTATAAAAAGATACAGATACCAGTAATAGCACAAAATAGGATATAGGATACACACATGCCCCAATAGGTTAGTCTGATAACTAATTTCCTACTTCTAAAATTATGTATATTTTTATACATAATTAATATATATTAATTCCAAGATTACACATTTTAAAAGGTAGGGGGATTGGGGAATTATACAGACATCACTTAAGACATTAATCTTTCACTTATATATTAAAGTCATTACTATTTTGTATCTATGTTAGCTTTATCTCTCAATTGATGTTCTTATCTTCAATCTGTGGGAGAACATGAGTTATCACAACTATATGAAAATTAATCAACATGATGCACACTTGTTTATTTCCCCTAAACTGTATAGGATACAGTTTCCCTGTCATTAGTCTTATACTGGACTTCACCTAAGTTAATTCTGGCTGACTAAAATGATTTTATCTATATGCCCAGAGAAATAATTATAAATACTGATTAAAATAACCATCTTCCATCTTTACATGAAGCAAAGTATAATAAATTATTCTACTAACTACAACTTATATCCTTATTTTGAATACATGTCCCTAAATTCTTTACCAGTGTTATCACTGACTTGGGCAGTCAGGGTCAGGTCCCCAGTGAAACCTGACGTTCAAGCCAGAGAAAGCCTGAAGCCTGAAAACTGGGCTGCCAGTTCCAAGTTGAGTCTGTGACCCAGAGTGAGAACTTCCTTGACAACTTTTAGCCAGCCGAAACGTGCTTTTTCTAGGCCACCTTGGACTAATCAGCATGCACTCCCCCGTTCTGAGCCCACACAAACCCCAGACTCCACTACACTTTAGCACTATCCACCTTTGGGTAGCGGATACCCACTTCAGGTCCCCTCTCAGCTGAGAGCTGTTCTGTTTCTCAGTAAAACTTCTCTGCCTTGCTCACCCTCTAGTTGTCCATGTTACCTCATTCTTCGTGGACCCAGAACAAGAACCCAGCACCCGCCAAAGGGCAAGGCATAAAGTGACTGCAGCACTGTAGCCTTCCTGCCCTCTGCCTGCACCAGGCAGCTGCCCCATTTGACAGGAAGCAGCAGTGGGGCCAGGCCAGCCCAGGAACTGTTGTCTGGAGACAGGTAATGGGACTGAACCAACTGGCAGGCACGCAACGCCGTTCATTGGAAGTGTGTGGACTTGGTGAGGGAGCGGTAATTACGTGCTGTAACATTTGTGGGGGCTCAGACACCGGGACTCCCCAAGCCAGAGCTGTAACAAACTGTAACACCCCATTTGGGGCTCTGTAGTTTCTGATATCTCCGCATATTTTCAGTGCCACAGCGCTCCCCTAGTCCAGATGCCCAAGGCGGAAGCCACTGAAGAACTGTTGGTCCAGCCATAGACTTGCACAGAACTCACCCACGTGCCAGCACCTGGAGCTGCCCAACCTGCCAGCACACCTAACTGTATGCCATGGCCAGACCCCATGGTCACTGGCTCACCCACGTCTTGTAACTCTGCACCTGGCTCTCCACTGGTGGGTGTGAGATCTGGGTGGGTACCATGAGCCTAGCACAGCCTGCAGGGCCAACTGGGCAGAGCCAGTCCAGCCATCAGGAACCAAACTTGAGCAGGGGCCGTACTAGCCAAACAGGTCTTGTGAAGCGGCACCCAAAGAATCCTTTGTCGGTACCCTTCCCAATGACAACTGAACAGAAATGTCTTTCGATTTCAATGCCAAAATATGCAGAAAATATGCATTTTTTTGCTTTCAGTGGGAATTTTGTTTGAATTATTAGACTGGGGACCCAGACATCAGGTCTGCTTATACTACTAAATAAATGATTAAATAACAGTGACCAAGAACTAACAGATTTATGACTGATTATACAGGAAGGTTATGAATTAAGTTTAAGATCCCTTAAAACAATATAAACCATTCATGAAAAAAAATCTTTATAGAATCTTTAATGCTCAGTAGCAAACAATTCAGTATTTCCAGACTTGATGTAATTAAATGCCCGAAAAGCAGAGAAGGAAGAAAAACAGATGGCAGGAAAAGCTACCCAGGTTAAAGTTAAATATTCACCTGTGGGAAAACACGTCAAATAGCTGTCAGTGCATATTTAAGAACTTCGTAATAAACATTACGGCAACCTACACATTGCGAATCTTGATCATATACTTATTATCTTCCTTTGGACTGTCACAGCACTCAAATAGGGTAAAACATTAAACAGGAGCATGGCAGTTTATAACCAAGTCACCAGTTATTGGCCAAGAGGAAAGGATGATAGGCTGAACTTGATTAGGAACTCCCATAAAATAAGTGGTACTACTGGAAATGTGTGGTTATAGACATTAAAATCACCATTTACTGGAAACAAATAGTATAAGTCAACTTACCAATGAAATGCATTGTAGTAGAAGTAGACCAAACCAAGGCCATATAAAAATGCAGCATTCTGTTAATATAAAACACAAAACAACCCTTATAAGAGATTTTATATCTATTACACATATTAGTAAGAACTCAAGTAATGAGAAGTTTTAAGTTCTGAATATTTTACCATATATTATAATATTTTTCTCTACTTTTTCTCTAGTTCTCTCCATTTTGTAAATTGGAATCAATTTTCCATTCAATGTTACCAAAAAAGTACTTTTTTTTTTTTTTTTAATGCACAGCATTACCCTCTACTAAATGTTAGCACAGACTGTGCATCCCTCATCCAAAATACTTGAGACTAGAGGTGTTCCAAATTTCCGACTTTTCTGGGTTTTAAGTACTTGCATATCCATAGATACCTTGGGGATGGAACCTAAGTTTAAACACAAAATTCATTTGTTTTCTATATAGCTTATACACATAACCTGAAGGTAACTGTGTACAAAACGCTGAATAGTTTTGAGTATGAAACAAAGTTTTTGTATATTGAACCATCTGAAAGCGAAGGTGTCACAATTTCAGCCACCAAGAGCACAATCTGTGGTTGTTTGGCATCACCATCATTCGTAATCAGGAATTTATATATGCCACTGACAAGCAAATATTTTCTTATACTAATTCACACATAAGTGCTTAAAACAGTAAAAAAAAAAAATGACACAACATTATACAGTGAGAAAACAGTGTCTGGATAACTAAATAGCAAGGTAGCATACAATCATGGGCCATGTTAATGACAGACAACAATATATATACAACAGTGGTCCCACAGGACTATAATTGATTTTTACTGAACCTTTTCTATGTTTAGATATACAAACACCATTGTGTTATAATTACAGTTTTCAGTATTGTAACATGCTACACAGGTTTGTAGCCTATAAACTAGAGGCTATACCATACAGCAAAGCTGTGTAATAAGCTGCATCATTTAGGCTTCTGTAAGTATACCATATGATGTTCACACAATGATGCAACTGCCTAATAATAAATTTGTCAGATTGCATTCCTGTCATTAAGAGGTGCATGAGTGTACCTGTATCAGCTGATAAACTGCAAAAACAACAACAACAGAACAGCAGGCTCTCAGTCTCCACCTATGATGCTGTATTTTGATGAAAAATTTACTGTATACACTGTATTATTTATTTATGTTTTGATATGGAGTCTCTGTCATCCAAGCTGGAGTGCAGTGGCATGACCCAGGCTCACTGCAACCTCTGCCTCCCAGGTTCAAGTGATTATCCTGCCTCAGTCTCCTGAGTACCTGGGACTACAAGTGCCCACGATCACACCCAGCTAATTTTTGTATTTTTAGTACAGATGGGGTTTTACCATGTTGGCCAGGCTAGTATAGAACTCCTGAGCTCAAGAAATCCACCTGCCTTGACCTCCCAGATGCTGGGATTACAGGCATGAGCCACCATGCACGGCCTAAATGGCTTGTTAAATGTTTCTGCAGAATTATCTGCCTCATACACAAATGGCTTTTACCTTGGACGTCTCTTTCATCTTATAAACTGACATGATTTCTTGTTATGAATGCCTGCTGTCCTAGTCCTTCGATGAGTCCATCAGGCATTTTCATCACATTGTCTGTAGACATCTTCCCTGCAGTCTTAAAAATACCACCTTCATCATCACTATTATCACAATCACCTTAATTCAACCAGACTATTCTATTTCACAATTGTTAAAAGAACAACCAGGGCCTCATTATTAATGTTAGAGTCTTGATATACAATTCTTCTAGCTTTATTTTGTGTATTTAAGGAACAGAGATGTCATTTTTTTCTTACTTGACTTAGAATATCCTTCAAAGTTACCACCTTGTTTATTTTCATCTCTGAACACGGTCACAGAGCATAGCTGTGCCAGACATTAAGACAATGATGTCTTTAGTCACTGCATTGCAAGTACAGGCAATAGCATATACAGCATCATTCTTTATGCTAACTCCTTCTGAAGACCTGCCACACTCACATGTCTGTTCATTCATGCCAGCATGCTATTCAAGAAAAATTTTTGTATTTAGTCTTTATTGATCTAAAGATATTCTATACTGCTCACATGGTTGAATTAATGAAGTCACATTTGGAGAAAAGGACATGCCAAAAAGATTATTTCTGAGTAAAATTTCAGCTGAAGGATGAGCAGAGCAGATGTCAACCAGTCCAGCTTCTTGCAATGAGTACAAGCAGCTAGTACAAAATATTTACAAAACCAGTCAGAAAAGATGTTGCTGGTAATCCATGCCTCTCTGTTAGTATAATAATGAACTGGTAAGAAATTCACTCCCTGAACAGAGTACACAAACTGTTGTCAACCACAGTAAGTTCAGATTTATGCATGCTTGTCACATGAACACATGCCAGCAGTTATTTTTAAACTTCTGCAACTAGCTTGTTGAATACTCAACTGTTCTCTTCAGTTTTCAGTTTACTGTAATAACAGCCACTTGTTTGATGATGAGCACACTATCATTGTGTCAGGTATTCAGTGCAACACTGACAGATCCCCTCTTTCAATACACAATCAAAATCTACGTTTTTAACTTTATGCAGTGTTTTCCTATTTCTCATTAACTTCAGTTCATCCTTTCTGCATGTAACTTCAATAGTTTATCCTTCTGTTTCTTCAAGTCACATTGGTGATCATTCCAATGCTATGCTCTTCTATAAATGTTTCATACTTACATCACAGTTCAGTTTCTCTACGTTTCACTTTATGTGCTACAAACATAAATGCTTTCTCTTTTTCTTATCATTTTTACCCAAAAGGGTATCTGCCAGACTTTTGTGATACAGTGTCTTTACATCACTAAGCAGAGAATAAGCAAAAAACAGTGCATATAGGTTTTGGCCCCATGTGGGGCATTGTGGAGAACCTGTCATTGGCACATCCAGTCTACACAAGTGTTATTTTATTACCCTTTGTGGCCTTGCTTATCTGGATTTATCTGGCATGGCTGGAAAAGGTATGTAACAGCTGAAGGGACCTCAGAGTGTCCTCTTCCCTTGGGGATGGTGAATAAACTATGTGCTGTGCACCTGCATTTGGACTAGGACACATCACATGAGGCTGGGTGTGAAATTTTCAAGTTTTCAATTTATGGAGCACACTTTAATATTCAACAGTTCTCTTCAGTTTTCAGTTCACCGTGATAATCTCCGCTTGTTTCATGATAAGCACACAATTATTATGTGGGATGTATTCACAGCAACACTGACAGATGCCTTCTTTCGATATACAACAGAAATCTATACACGATGCTCAATGTGTATAAAAACAATATTTTAAACTCAGAAAAGTCACCTAGCTATTACATTTTTAGATTTTTAGATATCACTAATTCTTTTTGCGGCATGAAACAGGGAGATGGATTCCTGAAGTAAATTATAATTTTCGGTTGCCTTGGCATGCATTTTGAATATAAGCAGAGCTTTTTCATATTTGAAGCAGGACTTAGTTGCCCTTGAGACAGTTTCTAATTTCTCCCTCTTCTACTTCCTCAATATAGTTAATCTACATATCTGCCTTAATCTACATATCTGCCTCCTGGTTACCACTTCCCTATGGAAGAGCTAGATACAACCTACTTGATTTACCCCACTAACCCTTACAATCTACAAGGATGACACAGGTATGTCACCACGACTACCTCAGTCACACTCTGAACTCCTGTAACTTGCTCTAAACCCATGAATTAGAATCACTGAAGGAAACCTGCTTGGGTAATACCCTGAGTCCTAACAAAGGCTTTGGCCCATAGTTCCCTCACACTGTCTCACCTGGGTTGAGCATCCCAGAGAGTTCCCCCTTTCCATGTACCTTGCAAGGCATGTTATCTTTTCTCCGTAATACACTACTTCTGTTATTTCATTTCTATTGTGGTGCCCCATCCTCTGTTTCACCTGACTTTATACCCAAACCAAACTCTCCTCCTGTCAAAACTCTCCTAGAGATGTCTGTCTTGGTAGGAATAAAGTAGACCCTAGTTAAATAAGAGCCACAAGGCTTCTGCCTGAACAGATGCTGCATGGCTTATGACAGGGTTACTTCCCAGTAAACCATGTTAAGTTGGAAGTGTGGCAATACATTTAAATGCACCTAACTTACTGAGCATCACAGCTTAGCCAAGCCTAATGCATGATTAAGACATTTATTTATTTTATTCTATTTTTTGAGATAGAGTCTTGCTTTGTCAACCAGTTGGAGTGTAGTAGCACAATCATGGCTTCGTGCAGCCTTGACTTCTCAGATTCTGGCAATCCTCCCACCTCAGCCTGCTGACTGACTGGGAACACAGGCACATGCCACCATGCCTGGCTAAGTAATTTTGGCAGAGATAGGATTTCACCATATTGCTCAGACTAAGGCACATTTGCATTAGGCACATTTGCTCAGACTAAGGCACAGTCAGGCAAAATCACTGAAAACAAAAATTATTTTATATTAAAGTGTTGAAAATCTCATTTAATTTACTGAATATTATACTAAAAGTGAACAACAGAATGGCTGTATGGTAACAGAAGCTCACTGCTTCTGCTGAATACATACCACTTTCACACCCTCACTATGTCAGAAACTAAGAGTAATCATTGCCAGTAAGGAACTGTCTTTATAGACGCATTTCTTCTGACAGGGTCATCTGGTGAGAAGGACGTCGGATCACAAGTATTGGGCCATCCACCAAAATATAGCAGAATCCTTTGAAAAGCACACTGTATACTTTCATGGCCACCTCTCCTGGATTCCTTTCATGGCAAGGCTAGAACGTATAGGCATTCTCTAGAGACCTCAAAACCAACTCAGATGTCAAGTACTCAAAGCTCACAACATTAAATAGCTGTGGTAATCCTAAGCAAAAAGAAAAGCTGGAGGCATCATGATGCCCAATTTCAAGCTATATTGCAGGGATACATTACTCAAAACAGCATGGTACTGGTCCAAAAATAGATGTTTACACCAACGGAACACAATAGAGAGTCCAGAAATAAAGCCATACACCTGTGGCCATCTGATCTTCAAAAAAGCTGACAAAAACAAGGGGAAAAGACTCCCTAGTAAATAAATGGTGCAGGGATAACTGGTTAGCCATATGCAGAAGACTAAAACTGAACCCCTTCCAGTTTACAGTTACCAAAAGTCATAGTTGATTAAAGACTTTAAATGTAACACACAAAACTATAAAAACTTGGAAAGACAGCTTAGGCAATACCTGGGTAGCCATATGCAGAACACTAAAACTGAACCCCTTCCAGTTTACAGTTACCAAAAGTCAAAGACGATTAAAGACTTAAAATGTAACACACAAAACTATAAAACCCCTGAAAGACAGCTTAGGCAATCCCATCTTGGACATAGGAATGGGCAAAGATTTCATAACAAATATACCAAAGGTAATCGCAACAAAAGCAAAACCTGACAACAGGGATCAAATTAAATGTAAGAGCATCTGCAGAGCAAAACAGAGTAAGCAAAACAAGCAGATTAAATGGACAATCTACAGAATGGAATGAAGTATTTTCAAACCATGCATCTGACAAAGGTGTCCATAAGGAACTTAAATTTACAAGAGAAAAACAACTTCATTAGAAAGTAGGCAAAGGACATAAACCAACATTTTTCAAAAGAAGACATATATGCAGCCAACAAGCATAGGAAAAAAAAAGTTCAGTACCACTAATTATTAGAGAAAAGCAAATAAAAATCAAAATAAGATAACCTCTCACACCAGTCAGGATGGTTACTATTAAAAAGTCAAAGAATAGCAGGTGCTGACAAAGTTGCTGAGAAAAGGGAACACTTATACATCCTTAGTGGGAGTGTAAATAAATTAGTTCAACCACTGTGGAAAGCAGTATAACAATTCCTCAAAGAGCTAAACACGGAACTAACATTTGAGTCAGCAATCCCATTATTGAGTATATACCCAGAGTATATGCTCACTATATAAGTGGCATAAATGATGATTTATGCTATTAATCATTGTACCACAAAGACAAATGCATGCGAATGTCCACTGCAGCACTATTCACAATAGCAAAGATATGGAATCAACCTAAATGCCCAGCAATTAAAGTGTAAAAAAAGAAAATGTGGTGTATATACACCATTGAACATTAAACTGCCATAAAAAGGAATAAGATCATGTCTCTTGCAGGAACATGGATAGAGCTGAAGGCTATTATCCTTACCAAACTAAAACAGGAACAGAAAATCAAATACTGCAAGAGACACTGGGATCTACTTTAGGGTAGAGGGTGGGAGGAAGGAGAGAAGCAGAAAAAGTAACTATTGGGTACTAGGCTTAATACCTGGCTGATAAAACAATCTGAAGAACACGTCCTAGTGACATGAGTTTACCTACGTAACAAAGTTTCACATGTGTCCCAAATCTAAAAGTTTTAAAAAGAGAGAAAGAGAATACAGGCAACATATCAACTGTGTCTACTACATTTTTTTAATAGAAATGGTATTATTCTACCTAGGAAACAACAGTAGTTCAATAAATGTCACTATTTCAACCCTTGATTGATTAACTCATAACATAAAAAAATGTTGGGAATATAAAATATAAACAAACAAGAAATATGTATGCTCACAAATAAATGAAAATCATTATAGCAACTCTTCATCACAAAATGTAATCATTTAAATTAGACTTTGCTTACCAAAATGTTATATGCCTATAACATTTTCTATTTCTTCCTAATTCATCTTCCAAACTTCTTATTGAAGTATAACTAATATATTTTCAAATATCCACTCAGATTTATTACAATTTGCCTAATATTTTTCTTAAAAACAGCTCATACTATATACCTTAACTTATTTTACAAAAATCTTTAACCCTTGCCATGAGAAACAGAAACTCGGCATAAGTAGAAGGCAGTACAAAAATAGAATAAAGTGAACATACCAAAATTCAACTAGCTTCATTTGCCTAGAATTGATTTCAAGAAATAATAAAGACAAAGTTCAGTAAAGAAGAATATTAAAATATAGGTACTAAAACACTTCTTTGTTTTCTCAAAAAAACTAAAAGGGGAAAAAAGAATAATTAAATAGAAGTTGAATACTGCATATCAATAAGAATGATAGTATCTGTGAATGAAAAGTAGAAACAACTGATAGAAGCTCCATAATGACAATATCCATGACACAAGATAAAGCACATGAAACCATGGAGACTGCTTAGATGAAGAACTAGATCTGTGAGTCTAAGGAAACCAACAGAACTAGGAGATCTTGAGACAGAATTCTAAAAAGTAGAGAGCTACAAAGGGAACTTCAGAGACCTGAGGAAGTTTAAACTCTTGTTAAGAAAATTACCAAGATCAGGGAAAAAGCTATTGAAAGGACCAGAAAGAACAATGTCTACAAAACCGAGATCCATAACTACTATCATCAAACAGACTGAAAAAATCTGCACATAGAGAGCAGTGAATTCAAGATCTCACCTAAGTGTTTGGGAATAACTAATATGAGGACTGAGTACTCTTCAGGACTCATCTCAAAATTCTTAAGATAAAACCAGAAGCCAGACTGCATAGAGACATCGGGACTCAAAGAATTACAATATGGCAAGTTGCCTGTCTCTCCTTGTTGCCTTCTACATGTTCCAGACAGGGTACTGCTGAAGGCTCCAACACAGGCCACTAAAAAAATCCTATTACTCCTAGCCAAAACACTAGGAAAAGAATGACATAAAAACTGAAAACTTATCCACAACACTGCCAGAAACCAAGGGGTAAAAAAGTATAATAGCATTCTCCCATACTCCACTACACACAGACATAATAGGGCTGCAATAGGGCTAAGAAGGAAACTGATATTCTTATCCCAATTACCACTAGGCCGCAGACTGCATACCACAACTTCCAAGCACAGTAGTGTCAGCAGAACAAGCCAAAAGCTTATCTTCCATCCTTTGCTGGCAAAGGGAACTGGCACTCTGGATTCTTCTGGAGTATCAACAAAGAGATGAGTAAATCTTTCATTTGCCATAAAGTAGAAGCAGATGATGACACACAGATTCCACTACAGAATATTTTAGGCAAGGCCAAACAAAAAGCTGATGTACACACCCCTTCGTCATTTGTACCAGGCAGTGCTCCAATTTTTCTAACCAGATGGTGTCAGTAGTAACGAAATTGGACTTAATTGTATATCTCCATCTAGCGAAAGTAGGCAGTACTCCATTTCACCCACCAGGATATTATAAAGAGGGCCCTGTGGAGAGATAAACCTTATTTATGTGGGAGAAAAGAACAGGTGCACTGAGGTTATTTGGAACTTTGCAACCTCCTTTTTTATTCCCTTTAGCAAGGCCCAATAGGAAGCTGTGTCACCACATACTCCTAGCATCAACCAGGCAGCATTTGGTAGACCACAGTTGGCTTTATGATTGCCCCAACCTTCCCTTCCATCAGAAGAGCCCAGAAGGGAACTCACCTCAGTTACATCCTCATGCTCTTAAAGATAACAATGCCCAGCTTTTGCCTAACCCTAAGAGAGTATCAACAAACCCCACTAGAAACTTCACTGTGCATACTCACCCACACTTACAAGGCAGCCTGCTTTAAAAATATGTAGAGAGAATGGCTGGATGTGGTGACTCATGCCTGTAACCTCATCACTTTGGAGGGCCGGGCTGGAGAGATCATGCAGTCAGGAGTCTGAGACTAGCCTGGCCAACACAGTGAAACCCCATCTCTACTAAATATACAAAAATTAACTGGGCAAGGAGGGGTGCATCGGTAGTCCCAGCTACTCGGGAGGCTGAGGCACGAGAATCACTTGAACCCAGGAGGCGGAGGTTGCAGTGAGCTGAGACTGCACCACTGCACTGCAGCCTGGGTGACAGATCAAAACTCCATCTCAAAACAAAACAAAACAAAAAAACAAAAACCACCAGAGGCTGGGTGTGGTGGCTCATGTCGGTAATACCATCACTTTGGGAGGCCGAGGTGGGCGGATCACGAGGTCAGGAGATCTAGACCATCCTGGCTAATATGGTGAAACCCTGTCTGTATTAAAAATAAAAAAATTAGCTGGGCATAGTGGCGGGCACCTGTAGTCCCAGCTGCTCAGGAGGCTGAGGCAGAAGAATCACTTGAACCTGGGAGGCAGAGCTTGCAGTGAGTAGAGATGACACCACTGCACTCCTGCCTGGACAACAGAGAGAGACCACCTGCCTCCAAAATAAACCAAAGAAACCAAAAAAAAAAGAGAGAGAGAGAGAGGCAAGAGTACTAAGAGGACTGCATAGGCCCAGGAGTTCAAGAGTAGCCTAGGCAACATACTAAGACCTTGTCTCTAAAAACATAGGAAAAGCTAACGAAGAGAAAACTAACTATGTTCCAGACATTAAAGTGAAAAGCAAATTCAAAAATTATTATAGACTATCAAAAGTAATACTATCCCAATGTACTTACAGACCTAGTATTAAGTAGATAAAAAGACACAAAACTATAACACGGAGAAAATAGTCACAAACCACATATCCCACAAAGTACTCGTAAATAGAATAAAGAATTCTTAAAACTCCAAAGTTTCAAAACAATTCATTAGAGCAAAACACAGACAATTCACTAAAGCACATACATTAACAAAAAATGCACTAACGAGGCAAATAAGCACATGAAAAGATGTTTAATATTATTAGTCACAAATAAAATGCTAATTAAAACCACATTCTGCAACTGGCATGGAAAATCATTGTTTTAAACTGTGGTCTCCTCTCTCCCAAGCAAGCATAAATACTCTCAGAAAATTTCCCCAGAACCACAGTTTCGAAGGTGAGAGGAGGAAACTGGATGTGGACATTCTACATCCTCTATTGTTTCAGAATCTTCACAGAAAGCACACTTTGATCCTATCCCACAAGAACCACTAGGAGTGCCAGAAAGGCTGACCCACCTGGAATAAACTGAGGACAAACAACAGAATGAAGATCACACTGACTGGTGAAAGAATCTTGGTGAATATTTTGAACTCCAAACAGAAGGAGAAACACAAAGAGACCAGTTGGCTCCACAGTACTACAAAGGGCATAATATGCAGTAAGGTCCAAATCTCTGTTGAGATTTTCCACAAGCCTTGATATTCAAGACTGAAAGCAGTCTTTCCCTCGTCTGGAAATCAGCAAAAGGTCAGCATTAAGTTCCAGTAACTAGTTAAGTCTTCCCCAGAATAGGAACATGACAGGGCAGCAATTTAGTTTTGATGCAGCATTTATTATTTTGTGTTCACTGTAAGTTCCCCAAACTAGGTACCACCTACCTACAGGGCAATGAGTTTGTACCTGTCCAATGTTTTAGCTCCGGTGCTCACTATGAGTCTTCTCCATAATGGGAAAAAAGAACAGTCCAGTGTTTAATTTGCAATTCTAAGTAGTAAAGGTCTAAACCACCAAAGAACATTTGCAAAAACTAGAAGAGGAGGCTATTTCCTCAAAGGTGCAGCATCTACACAAAGTCACAATGATTGCAGAAACTGAAGGAAACAGACACAACCAAAACAACAATGCTCCAGCAATGTACTCAAAAAAAGTGAAGATCTATAAGGTGTCAGATGGAGAATTCACAACAATCCTCTTGAGGTTCAGATAATTAGAAGAAAACAGAGAAAGAAAAGTAAATGAAATCTGGACAACAATCCAGGAAAGAAAAAAAAAAGAAAATTGACATAAATAAATAAACAAAAACAAAACAGAAATACCAAAAAGTAAGGAATGCAATAACTGAACAGAAAAAAATAATTAGAAACTTTCAAAAGCAGACTTTGAAAGATGAAGGAAGAATTACCAAGCATCAAGAAAGACCATGTGAAATTACACAATCAAAGGTGCAAAAATAGATGGCTTACAAGAATTTGGGTAACTATCACACAAAAAAGCTTCCACATAATAAACATTCCTGAAGGAGACAGGCCTAGGATGTGTATTTAAGAAAATAATTCCATAATGCTAGAGAAACATGGCACCACCAAGTAAAGCAGCTCAGCAGTAACCAAATAAATTCAATCCAAAAACAAAATACCCAAGGGACATCACAATCGAATTATCAAAACTCAAAACAAAGCAAAATAATACTCGAAATGAAGGGAAAAAAGAAATATCACATTCAATAGAGCCCCAATATGACTTAAAGCAAATTTCCCAAGAGCGAGATGCTATACTCAAAGAGCTGAAAATAACTGCCATTCACAAATACTGTACTCAAAAGGTATCTTTCAAACACGAAAGAATGAAAAAGTCTATCCCAGATAAACAAAACCTGAGGAAATTCATAAACACCAAAACTGTCTTAAATGCTAAAAAAAAAAAGTCTTCAACTTGAAAGAAAAGGAGATTAATGTGTAAAAGACAATATCTCCAGGTATTAAGCTCATTGGCTTAAAAAAAAAGACAAATTCAGAATAACTGAACACTGTAATTGGGGTAAATAAACCATTTATCTCAGTATGGACACTAAAATTGAATCAAAACTATTGAAAACAATGATAGCTACAACAACAAGTGAAGAGGCAATATTAAAAGATTAAACTGTAATGTCCAAGATTCAAAATGTGGAGGGCAGGAATATTAAACTGCAGTTTTTGTAACTTGACATTTCTTTGTAATCACATAAACTGTTAAAATTAACCAGACTTTTTCTATAAACCTCCTGGCAATCACACAGCAAAAAGCTGTACATATACACTACAAATCAATACCACAAAATCAAAACATTCTACTATAGAAAAATCACTTAATTATAAAGGAAGATAGTAAGAGAGAAAAACACAATGATCTACAAAACAACCAGGGAACAAATAATAAAATTGCCTTAGTTAACTTTTGCCTATCAATAAAAATGCTGACTGTTAATTGAATTAAATTATCCAATTAAAAGACCAAGTAGCTGAAAAGATTTTTTAAAACACTAAACAATATGCTGTCTACAAGAAACTTACTTCGCCTATAAAGATACTCAGACTGAAACAAAAATATAAAAAGACACTCCACAAAAGTGGAAAACCAGGAGGCAAAAGTAGCTTTACTTACATCAGGTAAAACAGACTTTAAGTCAAGAGTGGGAAAGAAACCTTAAAAAGGCCATTACACAATGACAAGCGTAGCAATAAAGCAAAAGGATAAAACAATTACAAATATATATGCATCCCAAACTGGAGCACTCAGATTTATGCAACAAGTATTAACAGACCTAAAGAGAAACACCGACTGACACACAATCATGATTTTCAGCAATGGATAGATCATCCAAACAGAAAATAAAGAAACATCACAGGTAAACTGCTCTCTAAACCAACCAAACAGACCTTCTGTAACAGTATATAAGCCTTCCCTTTTTTAACATGTACTTACCCACATATTTTGCTTTTTGACTTTCTGATAATGGCCATTCTGACTTAGGAAGATGGTATTTTACTGTGGTTTTGATGTGCATTTACCTGATGATTAGTGATGGTGAACATTTTTCATGTTTCTTGGCTGCTTACATGTCTTTTTGGAAAATGCCTGTTCATACCCTTTGCCCAAATTTTTATGGGATTGTATTTTACTTGTTTCAATGTTTAAGTTCCTTGTAGTTTTTGGGTATCAGCTTTTTGTCAGATGCATCATTTGCAAATACATTTTCCCATTCTGTAGGTTGTCTGCTTACTATTTCCTTAGATGTGCAGAAGCTTTGCATTCTAGTTAAGTTCTGTTTCTCCAATTTTGGTTTTGCTGCATTTGCACTTGCTCATAAATTATTTACCTAGTACAATCTTCAGAAGAGTGTGTCCTAGGTTTTCTTCCACAATTTTTATAGATACAAGTCTTAGGTTTAGGTCTTCACTCATGTTGAGTTAATTTTGGTACATGGTGAAAGGTATGAGTACAATTTCACTTTTCTGTATGTGGCTATCCAATTTTCCTAACACTATTTATTGAAGAGGGTGTCATCTTCACAAAGCATAGTTTTGCTGACCTTGTCTAATAACAGTTGGTTTGTAGGCATGTAGTTTTATTCTCAGATTCTTTATTCTGTTTCAACAAACTAATGTGTCTATTTTTATACAAGTACCATGATATTTTGGTTACTGTAGGCTTATGGTGTAATTTGAAGTCAAGTAATGAGATACCTCCAGCTTTGTTCTTTTTGCTTAGAATTGCTTTGGCTATTCAGGCTTGTTTAATTTCACATGAATTTTAAGACTGTTTCTCATTCTGGGAAAAAATAACATGTATAATCTGATAGGGATTATGTTGAATCTGAAGCCTACTTTGGGCAGTTAGTCGTTTTAACTATATTCATTCTTCTAATGCAGGATCATGGGATGTTCTTCCACTTGTTTGGGTCATCTTCTTTCACCAGCATTTTACAGTTCTCCTTATAGAGATCTTTCACCTCGCTGGTTAAATATATTCCTGTATATATATTTTTTGTAGCTATTGTAAATAGCAATGCCTTCTTGATTTGATCCTTGGCTAGATCACTATTGATACACAGAAACGTTACTGAATTCTGTTTATTAATTGTGTATCCTGCAACTTTACTGAAAGCATTTATCAAATGTAAAGAGTTTTTAATTTTTAGAATTTTCTGTATACAAAAGCATATCATCAGCAAACAAGGATAATTTCACTTCCTCTTTTCCAATTTGGATGCCTTTATTTTTTTTATCTTGTGTGACTGCTCTCGCACAGACTTCCGGAACTATTTAAAGGTGAAAGTTGGCACCTTTGGCTTGGCCAAACTCTTGGGGAAATGGTTTCAACTCCTTCTCAATAAGTAGGATGTTGGCTGTGAGTTTGTCATATTCAGCCTTTATTATGGGTTGAGGTATGTCTCCTCATGCCTAGTTTATTAAGGATTTTTATAATGAAGCGATGCTGAATTACACTGAGGGCTTTTTCTACATATATTGAGAAAATCTTGTTTTTGTCCTCGATTCTGATTATGCGATGTATCATACTTATTGACTTGTGTATGGTGAACCATCCTTGGGTTCCCTAGGGTAAATCCCACCTGATTACCATTTATAATTGTTAGATATGAGTTCTAAATTTCTCGTCAAAGAGTCAGTATGTCGGTATGTTCAATTCTTTGCCTTCTACGTTTAAACTTAACTGCCTCATAAAGTAACCTTTGTTGATCACCTGCTCCCCCCTGACTCATTCTGATTACCAGCTCCACCCTGACTCATTCAGATTACCTGCATCACCCTAATTCCAATTTCCTGCTCCACCCTAATTCCGATTTCCTGCTCTGCTGTAACCATTTTTCCCACCAAACCACTTACTCTGTCACTCTCTTTAAAATAGCCAATAGGAATTAGTTTAGCCCATGCAATCTAACCTTAGCCCATAGGGAAATGACACAGCAGCAGGGGCCATTTGTGTCAGGAATAAGAAGCCCTTCCCCTCCCTTGTTCAGGTGTGTGGGCACCACTGCTCCATCTGTGAGAGCGCACCCTTCTATAGAAGTAAATTGCCTTGCTGAGAAGAAAATTTTATATTCAAGTGCTATTTCTTTTGCAGCACCGAAACTTATGACTTTATCATTTTAGTATGTTAACAGATTTACTTTGCTAGTCTTTTGTAGAGGACTTTTCCATTTATGTGCATCAGGAATACTGGCCTGTAGTTTCTCCTTGTGCCACTACAGAAAAACCTAAACACCAAAAATACTGTAGAAATTCAAAAACAAATGCACTTATGTTGCACAAAATAAAATCAACATGTAAAAATTACCATTTACATACAGCAATAGCAAATAACCTGAAAAAGATCAATGAACCAGTTCCATTTAAAACAGCCCCTAAAATAAAACACCTAGAAATAAATACTACTAAACTCAAAGATTTCTACAATGAAGACTAAAGGCATTGATAAAGGAAATTGAAAAAGACACACAAAAAGAAAAAAAATTTTCACGTTCACCAAAAACAATCTACAGACTCGATGTAGTGCCTGTCAAAATATCAATGACAGTCTTCACAGAAATAAAAAATAAAAATCCCAAAATTTGTACGCAACCACAAAGATCATAAAGTGTCAGATCAGTCTGATTCTGCCCAGCATTATCACCCCTCCCACTTCTGAAAGGAAAGGATTTTCTGGGGAATATGGAGTAAAGCTGACTCCCCCTGTTAAAGGTTAAAAACGCTTTGCGTAACAGCCTAGTTTTGGCATTGGTTGGCCACCAGAGGGTACCCTTGATCAGAGAATCACCAGCAGGGCGTCTGAAATAATAACAGGGGCAACACATCAGCATGGACACCCAGATCAATTTCCATATACTGATTCCAGGTTAAATATAACCCAAACTCGTCCTAAGTGGCTAGTAATCTGCATAGCTGAATATTATAAGACCCTAGTCGCCCGAGCTGGCCCAAAAGGGATCAAAAAGACTGTATCATGTAAGCCCTTGGAGGAGACTACTAAGCAAAACAGTCAAGAAAAACCGATTTGCAGGCTCCTTTGGAGGAGCTAGAAAACCCTCCCCCGTATGCCCCTCTATACCCGTCCTTAGCGAGGCTTAGACAAGGGGAAGGGCAGTTGTCTTCTGAAGAAACAAGCTCAGAAAGTAGCAGCACATCTCCACAGCAGGAAGAAGTTGCATCCATGCCACCTAAAACTAGGAGGGAAAAACAGGATGAGGAGGCAAAGCATCTTAGGTCCAGCGGTTACCGAGCTCTGCAAATGTGGCTCAGAGAGAAGCGGACACAAGTCTACCTTGATGATCAAGGCCGGGTACAAGGTGGAGAACAAACTTACTCTTATCTCCTCTTCTCCACTACTGACCTTTTAAACAAGACACACCGTAACCCATCATATACAGAAAAGCCACAAGCAATAACTGACACAATGAGAACAATCTTTTTGACTCATAGTCCTACCTGGCCAGACTGTCAGCAATTACTAGTCACTTTATTTAGCACAAAAGAAAGGTACAGAGCGGTGCAAGCAGCCCTCCACTGGCTAGAAAACAACGCACCTGAATGCATAAATGATTCTAGGCAGTATGCGGAAGCCCAGTTCCCTGACACCGGCCCAAATTGAGACCTAAACAACCCTGATCATTTAGAATGCCTACAGAGGCATATGGAGGCACTCCTAAATGGGCCAAAGTCAGAGGGAAGAAAAGCAATGAACACAGGGAAAGTTTCAGAAGTCCTCCAAAAGCCCAACGGGAGTCCCAGCCAGTTCTGTGAGCGGCTGTGCGAAACCCACTGGCTCTACACTCCATCTGACACACAGGCAGAAAATGGTAAATACTGCCTTTGTTAGCCAGTCACAAAGTGACATCAAAAAAAAGCTCCCCAAATTAGAAGGATTGCCAAAGAGGCATGGAGGAACTCTTCAGTGTCTTATAGAAGGCTGGACACAAAGTTTAAAAAAAAAAAAAAAAAGTCTTGCATCTGTTGTCCTAAAGTTAAATATTTAGGTTTTATAACAAGCAGAGGACAAAGGGAGCTCGGTAGTGAGCAGAAAGAGGCCGTGTGTACACTCCCTACCCTCACCACAGGGCACCAAATCAGAGAATTCTTAGGTGCAGCAGGGTTCTGCCGCATTTGGATCCCAAATTTCTCACTTTTAGCTAAGCCTCTATATGAAGCTACAAAGTAGGGTAAGAAAGAGCCCCTCGTCTGGGAGACAGAGCAAGCAAAGGAATTTAAAAAATTCAAAAAAGCCTTAACACAGGTTCCAGCTTTCGGCATCCCAAATCAGACTAAACCTTTCTTCTTGTACGTGGATGAAAAGAAAAGAGACAGCAGTAGGAGTTTCAACACAAATGCTAGGATCATGGCATAGACCTGTGGCCTATTTATCTAAACAAGTAGACACAGTGGCATTAGGCTGGCCACCCTGCTTTAAGGCAGCAGTGGCAACTCTCTTGCTGGCCCAGGGGACTGGCAAATTAACGCTAGGACAGAAGTTAACTATTCAGGTGTCACACACTGTAATAACCCTGTGAGACCAGAGGGGGCATCACTGGCTGTCTAATCCAAGAATGGCTAAATATCAGACTGTTACATGAAAATCCTAATATAAATGTGGAAACAGTGAACACCCTAAATCCAGCTACTCTGTTGCCTATAGAAGAATCAAAAGAATTCCCATCACATTATTGTAAGGATGTACTAGATCAAGTGTTTTCAAGCAGGAGAGACTTGAAAGATCATCCTTTTGAAAATTCAGACCTAGACTATTTTACACATGGTAGCAGCTTCATTTCAGATAGAGTTTGCAGAGCTGTGTATGCGGTAGTGATAAATGATTTTAAGTCAGGTGAGGGAACAGTGGTAGAAGCACAGTCACTGACAACTGGAACCTCTGCTCCCAAAAGGCTGAGCTTATTGCTTTAACAAGAGCCTTATTACTAGCAAAAGGGAGGATAGTTAATAAGTATACTGATTCTGAATATGCTTTTGCTACACAGCATGCTCATGGAGCCATCTAGAGAGAGGACTTCTAACAGGTGCAGGAAAAGAAATAAAAAATAAAAAGGAGATCCTGCAGCTCTTAGATGCTGTTTGGGCACCTAAAAAGGTGGCCATTATACATTGCAAAGATCATCAGACAGACAGATCCTATAGATCTAGAGAAAATAGAAAGGCAGACAGAGAGGTGCGGTGGGTGGCTATGGCAGTCCCACCACAGGAAGAAGAAGGTTTAATGTTACCTCTTTTCCCAAAACCATTACCTTTAGAATACAAGTAGGCTCAATCCCCTGTGAGAACCTTATGGTAGATTTTACTTAGTTACCCCATGTAAGAGGACTAAAGTATTTATTGGTCTTTATATCCACCTATTATGGGTGGGTAGAAGCTTTCCCCAACCAAACTGAAAAGGCCCAAGAAGTAACATGGGCATTACTAGCATATATTATCCCCAGATTTAGGGTGCCTTTGACTATCGGGTCAGATAATGGCCCAGCATTTGTGGCTGAAGTTGTTTAAAACGTATCCCAATTATTAAAAACAAGATGGAAGCTGCATACTGCGTACCATCCCCAAAGTTCAGGAAAAGTCGAAAGGATGAACTGGACAATAAAGCAACTGTTAAAAAAGTTCTGTCAAGAAACCCACCTAAAGTGGGATATGGCTCTGCCCATGGTTCTCCTTCGAATCAGATGCACCCCAAACAAGCAAACTGGATACTCACCCTATGAAATTCTGTTTGGAGGGCATCCCCCTCTTTTTTCCAAATTAAAGGAGATCTCAAAGAAGTACGGGAACTAACAACGAGAAGGCAAATGCAAGCTTTAGGTACAGCTATGAGAGAAGTGCAAAGCTTGGTGCAAGAAAGACTGCCAGTAGGCCTAACTAGCCTAGTTCACCCGTACCAACCCAGGGTCTCTGTCTGAGTCAAAAAGTGGAACCTGTCCATGTTAGGGCACATATGGGATGGGCCTTTTATAGTAATCGTATTTACTCACACTGCTGTTAAGATTGCTGAAGTTGTTCCCTGGAACTGTCATAGCCAGTTAAAGCCAGTTACTGCCCAGGACACGTGGACCAGCCAGCCAGACCCTGATGAACCCACCAAACTAACCCTAAGATGAGGTGCCAACAGAGAACAAACCCAGACCAGTCAACCTCAGACCCAACTGTTAATGAAAAATCGCTGAGCCCTGCTATAGTCACACAACCAGAAGCTGACTATTCTACGCACTGCCGAAGCTTGAGGAGTGTTCAGTAGATAAGTAAAGTAGATATGGGCTGATATTTTAATACTTATTGCTATTCTAGTCATATTTGCTGTACTATTGTTATACTGCTTTCAGAAAGCAATATAGCCTGCCTGTGCCTAGTCTGAAGATGTTACTCTCTGTTTTACTTATATTAACTATTATGTCAAACTTACAAAGCGGTGAAAATACAAATGAGTTTTCCATGTGCACCCACACTACTTGGGTAAGGAACACACAGGTGAAAATCTTTATATATCAAACCCATTATAAGCAAATAGGAACTTCCCTAGGAATTTATGTATATAACCAAATTACTTATTCAACGTGTGATGTTGGTGATAATCAGCCCTATGTCTGCGGTGACCCCGAACTTCTACCTCGAACTTGGTATGACATTCGTGAAAGGTCTGAAAAAGGAACTCTTTACAATTCAACTTGGATACCCTCCATCAATAAACGCAGTGTGTATCTGTATTTAGATGCCTGCTAAATAATAAGAACACTCCTTAAAACTAAAGTAATAATGGCGGCCCCAATCTGTTATGGCAACCCTTGCCCTAGAGTCATGTCAGTGTGTGCCTCTCGTGGTTGCCACATTCCTGACTCCAAAAGAAAGGTGACTGCAACCACTTGTATCCTGTACTGGATTCGTGATACCCCGCAGTCTCAAGACACACATTTCTCCAGAAACCTCTCCATAGATTGGTATAACTATGATAATTGTGTAACAGGAAATTCCTGTAGCCTCACTGAATTTGTTATTTCAAATCAGATTCACCTAATTGGGCAACAGGCACTGAAGTTCCAGTTGGATACAGTGATGAAGCCACAGAAAAGGAGGCGGATCCTAAGCTAGAGAGATTAGGCATTAAATACTCCAGGGTGCAGGCCTACCAACAGCACTGTATAGTTTTTATATTATCAAAAAGACTCAAGCTCACAAACCTCAGCAACGATTTAAAAATTTCAAGTCATTCAGTGAAGATATTAACCAAGTAGTTCCTGAGCCATCTTTAACCACTAAAAATCTGTTTGTGCAGTTAGTTAAGAACATAGCAGGAAATCTAGGAGTTACTTCATAGTATGTATGCAAAAGAACTGACATGGAGGATAGATGGCCTTGGGAGTAAAAGAATTGCTTCCCCAGCACAACTACACTTTAATTCTCTCTGGCACAAATGCTCCAGAATTAATCCCTACTGGCTCTAGTACTTGGCTCTTAAAGGCTTCTATTATAGGAGGATACTGCCTACCTCACTGGGGGACTACCTAGCCACACCCAGCAGGCAAATTAGCCTGTTTAGGGCAACAATACTACAACGAAACTATATGAAAAACTATGGTAGAGAGAAAATAAAACGGGTAAAAATAACTGAAGGCCACTTGTTTTAAACCATTTTCTAGGTTCTCTTCTTGAAATCACTCTTGGGATCAACCAAAAGCACAAAACATGGTAAGCATCAACATGGTAAGCACCTGCACGCCTCTACTTGATCTGTGATCAGTGAGCCTACTGGCGGTTGCCAGAAAAATGGACAGGAGCTTGTGCATTAGGTGTTATTAAACCATTGTTCTTCCTGTTACTCTTGAAGCAAGTAGAAGCTTTAGGGTATTCCTATTTATGATGAGCCTAGAAGTAAAAACAAAGGAGCAGCAGACTTAAAGAAAGATATAGAAATAGGGGACTTGAAAGACACAGATTGCAGAGAGAATAATAAATAATTATGGCCCGGCCATCTGGGTGCAAGATGGATTATAGGGATACTGTACTCCCATCTACATGATTAATCGCATCATTATGTTACATGCATTATTAGAAATTATAACTAATGAAACATCTAAAGCTTTAGATTTATTGGCTGTACAATCTACACAGAATGAGAAATGTAATTTATCAAAACAGACTGGCATTAGATTATCTGCATCTGCAGTAAATTTAACTAGACTAACTGTTGTTTAGAAATTGATGACAACATCTTTGAAACCAATGAGAAAAAACATACAACACACCAGAATCTCTGGGACACATTTAAAGCAGTGTGTAGAGGGAAATTTATAGTACTAAATGCCCACAAGAGAAAGCACGAAAGATCTAAAATTGACACTCTAACATCACAATTAAAAGAACTAGAGAAGCAAGAGCAAACACATTCAAAAGCTAGCAGAAGGCAAGAAATAACTAAGATCAAAGCAGAACTGAAGGAGATAGAGACACAAAAAACCCTCCAAAAAATCAGTGAATCCAGGAGTTGGTTTTTTGAAAAGATCAACAAAATTGACAGACCGCTAGCAAGACTAATAAAGAAGAAAAGAGAGAAGAATCAAATCGACGCAATTAAAAATGATAAAGGGGATATCACCACCGACCCCACAGAAATACAAACTACCATCAGAGAATACTATAAACACCTCCACACAAATAAACTAGAAAATCTAGAAGAAATGGATAATTTCCTGGACACTTACACTCTTCCAAGACTAAACCAGGAAGAAGTTGAATCCCTGAATAGACCAATAGCAGGCTCTGAAATTGAGGCAATAATTAATAGCCTACCAACCAAAAAAAGTCCAGGACCAGATGGATTCACAGCTGAATTCTACCAGAGGTACAAGGAGGAGCTGGTACCATTCCTTCTGAAACTATTTCAATCAATAGAAAAAGAGGGAATCCTCCCTAACTCATTTTATGAGGCCAACATCATCCTGATACCAAAGCCTGGCAGAGACACAACAAAAAAAGAGAATTTTAGACCAATATCCCTGATGAACATCGATGCAAAAATCCTCAATAAAATATTGGCAAACCGGATTCAGCAGCACATCAAAAAGCTTATCCACCATGATCAAGTGGGCTTTATCCCTGGGATGCAAGACTGGTTCAACATTCACAAATCAATAAACATAATCCAGCATATAAATAGAACCAAAGACAAGAACCACATGATTATCTCAATAGATGCAGAAAAGGCTTTTGACAAAATTCAACAGCTCTTCATGCTAAAAACGCTCAATAAATTCGGTATTGATGGAACGTACCTCAAAATAGTAAGAGCTATTTATGAAAAACCCACAGTCAATATCATACTGAATGGGCAAAAACTGGAAAAATTCCCTTTGAAAACTGGCACAAGACAGGGATGCCCTCTCTCACCACTCCTATTCAACATAGTGTTGGAAGTTCTGGCTAGGGCAATCAGGCAAGAGAAAGAAATCAAGGGTATTCAGTTAGGAAAAGAAGAAGTCAAATTGTCCCTGTTTGCAGATGACATGATTGTATATTTAGAAAACCCCATTGTCTCAGCCCCAAATCTCCGTAAGCTGATAAGCAACTTCAGGAAAGTCTCAAGATACAAAATTAATGTGCAAAAATCACAAGCATTCGTATACACCAGTAACAGACAAACAGAGAGCCAAATCATGAATGAACTTCCATTCACAATTGCTTCAAAGAGAATAAAATACCTAGGAATCCAACTTACAAGGGATGTAAAGGACCTCTTCAAGGAGAACTACAAACCACTGCTCAGTGAAATAAAAGAGGACACAAACAAATGGAAGAACATACCATGCTCACGGATAGGAAGAATCAATATCGTGAAAATGGCCATACTGCCCAAGGTAATTTATAGATTCAATGCCATCCCCATCAAGCTACCAATGAGTTTCTTCACAGAATTGGAAAAAACTGCTTTAAAGTTCATATGGAACCAAAAAAGACCCCGCATTGCCAAGACAATCCTAAGTCAAAAGAACAAAGCTGGAGGCATCACGCTACCTGACTTCAAACTATACTACAAAGCTACAGTAACCAAAACAGCATGGTACTGGTACCAAAACAGAGATATAGACCAATGGAACAGAGCAGAGTCCTCAGAAATAATACCACACATCTACAGCCATCTGATCTTTGACAAACCTAAGAGAAACAAGAAATGGGGAAAGGATTCCCTATTTAATAAATGGTGCTGGGAAAATTGGCTAGCCATAAGTAGAAAGCTGAAACTGGATCCTTTCCTTACTCCTTATACGAAAATTAATTCAAGATGGATTAGAGACTTAAATGTTAGACCTAATACCATAAAAACCCTAGAAGAAAACCTAGGTAGTACCATTCAGGACATAGGCATGGGCAAGGACTTCATGTCTAAAACACCAAAAGCAACAGCAGCAAAAGCCAAAATTGACAAATGGGATCTAATTAAACTAAAGAGCTTCTGCACAGCAAAAGAAACTACCATCAGAGTGAACAGGCAACCTACAGAATGGGAGAACATTTTTTCAATCTACTCATCTGACAAAGGGCTAATACCCAGAACCTACAAGGAACTCAAACAAATTTACAAGAAAAAAACAAACAACCCCATCAAAAAGTGGGCAAAGGATATGAACAGACATTTCTCAAAAGAAGACATTCATACAGCCAACAGACACATGAAAAAATGCTCATCATCACTGGCCATCAGAGAAATGCAAATCAAAACCACAATGAGATACCATCTCACACCAGTTAGAATGGCAATCATTAAAAAGTCAGGAAACAACAGGTGCTGGAGAGGATGTGGAGAAATAGGAACACTTTTACACTGTTGGTGGGATTGTAAACTAGTTCAACCATTATGGAAAACAGTATGGCGATTCCTCAAGGATCTAGAACTAGATGTACCATATGACCCAGCCATCCCATTGCTGGGTATATACCCAAAGGATTACAAATCATGCTGCTATAAAGACAGATGCACACATATGTTTATGGCGGCACCATTCACAATAGCAAAGACTTGGAATCAACCCAAATGTCCATCAGTGACAGACTGGATTAAGAAAATGTGGCACATATACACCATAGAATACTATGCAGCTATAAAAAAGGATGAGTTCGTGTCCTTTGTAGGGACATGGATGCAGCTGGAAACCATCATTCTTAGCAAACTATCACAAGAACAGAAAACCAAACACGGCATGTTCTCACTCATAGGTGGGAACTGAACAATGAGATCACTTGGACTCGGGAAGGGGAACATCACACACTGGGGCCTATCATGGGGACGGGGGAGAGGGGAGGGATTGCATTGGGAGTTATACCTGATGTTAATGACGAGATGATGGGTGCTGACGAGTTGATGGGTGCAGCACAGCAACATGGCACAAGTATACATATGTAACAAACCTGCACGTTATGCACATGTACCCTAGAACTTAAAGTATAATAATAATTAAAAAAAAAAAAAAAAGAAATTGATGACAACAGGTAGGCAGTTACGGAAATCACTGCATCAAAGTGAGAAAGTTAGCTCATGTTCCAATCCAAACTTGGAAAGGTTGGACCTCAGACAATCTTTTTAGTGGATGGTTTTCATCTTTTGGAGGATTCAAGACTCTCACAGGAAGTGTAGTACTTTTATTAGGCAGCTGTCCAATACTCCCTTGTTTACTGCGTCTCCTGTTTAGGAACATACAGTTCACTACAGAAGTAGTAGTGGCTAGATACACCACCTCCCAAATAATGGCACTAAATAAGTATCAGCCATTACCCACAGAAGAAAGCTCATCTCATGAGAAGGTGGAGAATTATGAAACTAACGTAGGTTGTTTCTAAAGTAGTTTCCTTTCCCATGTCTCACCCTCTTTACCTCCCATATGGATTGTAAAACACAAATGTATAGGTATGGGATAGAAGAGTTAGGCCTTAAACATCACTTATAAAAATAACTTGTTGAAGTATAATCTGAATTCTACTTAGGCACAGGCAAATGGCGCCACAGAAAATAGTTAAGTTCACCTCCTGGCTGGCTTACTCGTGCTTCTCTCTAGAGATGAGGCCAAAATTCATGCCCCCTAGGTGGATGGCTGGTTAGTCAGTGACGGGGAAGATTCTCTGAAAGATGGAAACAATCTAAGAAGACAGGCACAGCCACAGGGAGGACAGCAAAGGCTGAGAAAAATTTAAGCCAGGTAGCCAATCTGCTCCCACACAGAAGGTAAGTGACGCTAAAAGCAGATACACTGGCAAAGCAACTCCCCATGCAAACAGATGAATTGCCTTTTGACAGGCCTTTGACTCTGTCCTACTATCCTAGCATCATGTGCATCATCAGGAAAAAGGTAAAAGCTTTCTAATAATAGTTTATTTTAAAAGAAAGCTTTTAAAGGGGAGAATGTGAAAGGAAAATAAAATAAAATAAATAATAAAGCCAAAAATAATAAACATAACATAGGAAATAGTTAACATTAAGTACAGGTTACTTAGAAGTTATACATAGGCTAACAAATTTAAGTAGTCCCTCCCAGCATTGCTAACAAGTTGCAGCTGCAAGCTTACTTATCTCAACCTTCCAAGCTTATCGCCTGCCTCCAGACCCCTGCATGTTTCTGTAATTCCTGTTTTCCATTACCCCAGCTCTGTCCAGCTTCGAGGTTGACTGGTCAAGATAACTAAATTGTAAGCTTTCTCAGAACTACCACAGGGTTAATTAATTTATGTCTTTGTCTGAAACCGGTACCCTGCCTCGTTTTCCTGCCTCAAATGACATGTAATGCAAGCCTGCATTCTTTGTCAGGGTCAGTAGCCATTTTGTGTGTGAGTCTGCTATTGGCTCAGGTGCCCAAATTAAATAAAGTTGTCTTTGGTCTCCAAAGGTCTCTTTGTCTTCCTTGGCTGGAGTTTTACTACGACATATGATCACTGGGTCAACACAGATATTTATATGAAAGTCAAATTTTTTGAAACAGAAAAAAAAGAAATACAATAAACCAAAAGCAGTGAGAAGTGAGACACAACAAAAGCAGTGTTAACAGTAAAGTTTACAGCACTAAATGTCCATCTTTAAAATGTATAAATACTACAAATTATTAATCTAATGATGCAACTCAAGAAACCAGAAAAGCAAGAGCACACTCAAACCCAAAACTAGCAGAAGGAAAAAGACCACAGGAGCATTAAATGGAATATAGACTAGAAAAACTAATTACATTAAATGGAATATAGACTAGAAAAATGCATGACTAGAATTGTGTTTGTAGGTGTGTATTAGCTCTTAAACTAATTTTCTTGGCCAGGCGTGGTGGCTCACACCTATAATCTCAGCACTTTGGGAGGCCAAGGTGGGTGGACCACTTGAGGTCAGGAGTTTGAGACCAGCCTGGCCAAGAAAGAATCAACAAAACAAAAAGTGGCTTCTTCTAAAGGGTAAAGAAGAGTGACAAACCAGTAGTTAAACTACCAAAAAAGTAAGGGAGAGACCAGAATAAATAAAACAAGAAATGAAAAAGGGAACACTATAATTGGTATCACAGAAATACAAAACATCATCAGAGACTATTATAAACAACTAGATACTCATAAACTTGAAAAGCTAGAGAAAGGATAAATTCCTGTGAACGTACAACCTACCAAGATAGAATCAGGAAGAGGCATCATCAAAGACTATTATGAACAACTATATATTCAAAAACTTGAAAACCTAGAGAAAGGATAAATTCCTGTGAACATACAAACTGCCAAGACAGAATCAGGAACAGGCAGAAAACCTGAAGAGACAAATAAAAGTAGTGAAATCAGTCAGAAATTACAACGTCTCCCAACAAAGAAAAACGCAGGACCAAATGGATTCATAGACAATGTCTGGGAAGTATGAGGTTGTGGAAGGGAGATGGATGATGAGAAATCAGTTAATAGGTGAAACGTACATTATTTGGGTGATGGATAACATGTTAAATGCCCTAACTTGATCACTGTGCAATCTATGCACGCAACAAAATTGCACATGAACCCCATAAATTTGTACAAATAATTTAAAAAAGCATTAGTACTAATCCTTCACAAACTCTTTCCAAAAATTAGTCCATTTTCACTAACGGATGGAACAACTAGGCAAAAAAAAAGTATGAAGAATACATTAAGACAACATTTTGAACCAACTATACCTAACAAAAATCTATGACACTTCATTACCATTAGCAGGATATACATTCTTCTCAAGCACAAAAAAACAGCTCTTGGACCAGGAGTGGTGGCTCACACCTGTAATCTCAGCACTTTGGGAGGCCAAGGCATGCAGTTCACAAGGTCAGGAGATCAAGACCATCTTGGCCAACACAGTGCAATCCCGCTCTACTAAAATACAAAGAATTAGCTGGATATGGTGGTGCACACCTGTAGTCGCAGCTACTTGGGAGGCTGAGGTAGGAGAATCCCTTGAACCTAGGAGGCAGAGACTGCAGTGAGCCGAGATCTGCCTCTGCTCTCCAGCCTGGCAACAGAGCAAGAGTCTGCCTCAAAAAAAAAAAAAAAAAAAAAGGAAAAAACCCCAGCTTTTGAACAGTCCCTATGATAAGCCATAAAACAAGACTTAACAGTTTTAAAAAGTTTTTAAAATAATATATTCATACAAAGTATCTCTTGTGACGACAGAATATATTGAGTAATAAAACAGAAAATTCACAAATTGTGGAAATTAAACACGTTTGTAAATTTGTGTGTCTAAATTTCCAATGAGTCAAACAAATCAGTAAATACTACATAAGAACTAAAAATACATCTTCACAAAACTGATAGAAAGCAGCTACAAGAATGCTCAGAGGGCAAATTACAGGTATAAATTCCATTGCTAAGAATTAAATCCTACAAGTAAGCTGCTCTTCAAAAAAAAAAAAAAACTAAACCCAAAGCATGTTTAAAAAAAAATAGATATGAGTAAAAATTTAATAAAATATTATCATCTGCAAACACAGATAGTTTGACTTCCTCTCTTCCTATCTGGATGCTCTTTATGTCTTTCTCTACCCGACTGGTCTGGATAGAACTTCCAGTACCGTGTTGATCAGTGGTGGTGACAGGCAGGGCATCCTTGTTCCGGTTTTTTCCAAGGGAAATGGTTTCAGCTTTTGCCCATTCGATGTGATGTTGGCTATGAGTTTATCACAATGGCTGTTATTATTTTGAGGTAGGTTCTGTCAATGCCTCCTTTGTTAAGGGTTTTTAACATGAGGGAATTTTCAATTTTATAAAAACTCATTTCTGTAATCCATTGGAAATGAATTGTATAAATATACACCATGGTATATACTATGCAGCCATAAAAAGGAATGAGATGATGTCCTCTGCAGAAACATGGATGGAGCAGGCGGCCATTATTCTGTTGCTGCACTAAGTGAACTAGTGCAGCAGCAGAAAACCAAATACATATTACTAACAAGGCACCTGAGCGTCCTTGAGGGTAGACGGTGGGAGGATCAAAAATTACCTATTAGGTACTATGCATATTACTTGGGTGACAATATAATCTCTACACCAAACCCCTATGACACTCAGCTTACCTATATAACAAACCTGCACATGTACCCTGAGCCTGACAGTTAAAAAATAAAATACCTAGAAATTAGTGTAAATTTGTTATTTCAACTGTAACAAAATTATAATACTTATACACTGACAATTAAAAAACATTTTGATATAAATGTTAAAAGTTCCAAATAAGTAACAAGAGGGCTGGATATAGTGGCTCACTCCTATAATCTACTTTGGAAGGTCAAGGAGGGTGGATTGCTTGAGCCCAGAAGCTCAACAACAGCCTGGGTTAAGTGTGAGATAAATAAAAATAAATAAATAAATAAATAAAGAAAGAAAGAAAGAAAGAAAGAAAGAAAGATGTCCTCTGTTGATATCATTTCACTATAAGTGTTCATGGAATGTACCATGTAATACTGTTAAGATGATCCTACTCTTAAATTTGAACTACATATCATAATTCCTGGTGGCTTTTGGCACAAACACAAAACTGATCCTGTGGAAAATACACGGTACCTAGAGGAGCCAAAATAACTTTGCAAAAAAGGAACCAAGCTGAAAAAAATCATACTAACCAATCTGAAAACTTACTACAAGGAACACTAATTAAGACATAGTAGCACTGCGATAATGACAGGTATGTATCTAAAATAGAACTTAACAGTCCAGAAAAAAGAAAAACTAAAAAAAATTATTTTTTTAACTATTACACTTTAAGTTCTGGGATGCATGTGCAGAATGTGCAGGTCTATTACACAGATACACATGTGCCATGGAGGATCGCTGCACCCATCAACCCATCTTCTACATTAGGTATTTCTCGTGCTGCTACCCTTCCCCTACCCAACCCGTCAGTTCCCTAACAGACCCCAGCATGTGACATTCCCCTCCCTGTGTCCATGCGTTCTCATTGTTCAACTACCACTTATGAGTGAGAACATACGGAGTTTGGTTTTCTCTTCTTGTGTTAGCTTGCCGACAATGATGAAAACCTTTAAAATTTATGGTAAGTCTGAGGAACTGTCATAGCCAAAAGGAGCCTAAAAGAAGACATGAGAAGTAATAATGTTATACTCAGGATGGGATCCAAAAAAAAAAAAATTAGGTAAAAACTCTGGAAATCTGAATAAAGAATGAACTTTACTTAATGCTACCACATCAAGATTGCATAATAAACTTTAATAACACATGTACCAGATTAACATAAGATGTTATCAACAGGGGATTATGTATAGGCACACTGTGGTATCTTTGAAATAATCTTGCAAAGCTGGAATTGTCAATAAAAAATAAAGTTTACTTTGAAAAAACGAAGACAATGAGTAAAAGTGATGAAAAACAACCAATATATCTTAAAAAGCTTGGTTAAATTCTGTGCAGAAAAAGTACAAGATCAGAAAACGGTGGTAACAGACGGTCCTCTGTTCATATACCCCATAGTAGCGATAACTTGGCAATGATTCACAAGCGACAGTGGCTTTGTGGGAGCTTTGAACTCCAGGTAGAAGACAACAAAACTCTGACACTAAGAATTGTTTGGCAAAAGCAGGCCTGTGCCCAGGTGGCAGTTTTGCCAACAAGGTCCCCAGCTATAGGCCTATCACCCTGCAGCCTCAATCATAATAACACTGAATAGCAACGATCCAGGCACTATACCCAGGGACACAGATGCCACACCATGCCTTGGGTAATGGACTGTGAACCCCAGTACCACAAAGACTCTGAAACTGCTCTGTAACTTGGCTACAGACCTTACTAGCCAGGATAGGGTTTTGCCTAATCAGTGGTTTCCTAGTAAGGCAAAACTCTGTCCAGTATGTGCCCTTGAGATAGGCCTACTACTCTGTCACATTGCACATTTTAAAGCAGCACTGCAATGCAGCTCCACCTACCAGCCATACTGACCAACATCCTAAAAGCCATCCTGTCTAAAAACCCTTAGAAACACCTGCCTCAGACCCTAGTAATAGGTGTCCCAACCACAGACTCTACTATATATCCAGCAGCAGCTGTCTGACCTGACTCCTATCCCAGTCAGTGATTCCCGACTGGGAATCCAGGGTCCAGAGAGGAGGTCTGTAAAGACTGGAAGAGGTATTTGCTCTTTGAATACACATACAGCCAAAATGACACCAGCAAAACCAATTAATAAAGCTCCAGTGACCAAGTACAAAGAAGTAAACTACACGGAAAAGAATTTGAAATAATCACCTTAAAGAAGCTGAATGAGATGAAACATAAGACAGATAAGTAAAAGAAATCGAGAAAACAATGAATGAATAAAATGAGAGCTTTAATAAAGAAATAGAAACCATCAAAAAAAAAAAAAAAACCCTAGACCTGAATGAAGAACACAGTAACAAAATAGAACATTAACAGCCTCAATAGCTGACACAAATATGAATAAGAATCAGCAGGCTGGTATACAACAAGGTCATCTGAAATTAGCTGGTAGTTGTTTCAAGCTGGTGTCTGGAAACAAAAATGAAATTAGCCAGTTAGATGGAAAAAAAAAAAAAAAGTAAAAGTAAAGAGTGCATATGGGACCTACAGGATACCATCAGAAAAACAAACATACATTTTTTTACACAGAAATATATACAATTTCCCAAGGAGGAAAAAAAAGGCTGAAATTAAGAAAAATCAACAAAATAGTAGAACAGGAAGTTCCCTGCTCATATCAAAATTAATTCAAATAATCAAATACCAAAATGTAAAAGCTATAATTATAAAACTCTAAAAGAAAACACTGATAAACATGTATGACGTTGGATTTATTTAACAGATATATTTAAACTAGTTAGTCAGCAGTAAATGTAGAAGCAACAAAAGAAAACATTGTATTTGTACATTTTGACGTTTTCACTAAACATACAGTCAAAATATTTTTTTCCCATCATTTGTTGCATGGACACTTGCTTGTTTCTGCTTTGTGGCTTTTACGTATAATGCTGCAGTGAACATCTGTAGCCTTGCTTTTGTTTGAACATGTAGTTTTATTTTCTTTTATTATATACCTAGGAGTGGAATTGTTTGATAAGATAGTAACTTTGTGAAGAGCTGCTAGGTTGTTTTCTAGAGTAGTCACACCATTTTACATTCCTACCTCAACATTTAAAGATCTGTTTCTCTACATCCTAGCCAACACTTGCTGTCTTTAAAAAATTTTTATCATCCTAGAAAATATGAAGTGGTCTGTAGTTTCGATTCTTATTGTCCTTATGACTAATGTTTGAACATCTTTTCGTTTATTGGCCTTTGGATATGCTTATTTCTGACAAATGTCTATTCTGATTACTTTTCTTCTGTTATCTGAGTTGCAAGAGTTTTAAAATATATGTATTAGTTATTTAATCCTTACATGATTTGCAGATGTTTTCTTATCTTTTGAGTTGTCTTTTCGGTTTTGATAAAATTCTTTGAAGCATCAAAGACTTAAGTTTTGATGGATTCCATCAAAATTTGTCCAGAATAGGCAAATATATAGAAACAGAAGGGAGAGAGACAGAACAGTATGGTGTTTTATTTTAATATCATGAAAATATTTCAAAATTAATTGTTGTGATGGTTGGACAACTCTATGAATACATTAACAACTACTGAATTGTACACTTTCAATGAGTGAATTCTAAGCTATATGCATTATATGTCCATAATGTTTTACCAAAAAAAAAAAATCAAAATAAATTGCATATCAATATATGTTTTGTACTAAGTAGCTTTCATTTTTAATTACATTTCTTTCCCACTCAAGTAATTCATGAAAGCCAGAAATAATTTCATTTGTATTAGGAATCAACACATGGCCTTTCAAAGTCTGTGACTAAAACAGGACTTTCCCTTTACCCACATTATATTATCTATGGCTAACCCTCCCTCATGGCAGTTTCAACTAAGAGTAATATCATGGGTTACATCCTATGACAAGATAAATGTATTTTGAGTATGATCTGCCATAAAGGAAATCAAAACTGTCATTGAAAATTTGTACCAACCTTCCAGTAGTCAGACTGTAAACTGTAATATCTCTGATATGCAGATAATGCTGGAAAAGAAAACATAATTATTAGCCAAATCACATCCCATTTAAAAATCCACTGTAAGACATTAAATAGATATTTTAATATAAGCTGCCCAACATGCCCATCCATTAACAAACAATAAAAATCAAATAACCTAAATTTGATGGCTTACTAATTTAACCAGGTATATAAAACCATGATCAAACGTTACCCATGCACTCGAACAAACATAATATCTTAGCAATTACTTGAATCAATTTGACCTCCTTCAGGGACTAAAAGTAATGGCAATCTTCTAAAGGTATTCCCCACTACGATAAAGTTTTCTAATTTTTCTTAACATGCAATTCACTTTCTACAAAGATAAAAATTCAGTCACCTAAGGCAGAAAATAACTCTTTGTGATGCTTCCCTTTACACAATCAGTAGACTACTATGATCTATAGTTTAATTCCAAGTTAGGATGCCCTATGCCCTAAAACCTACCTAAAGGCAAAAAGGGTACTCAAATCATATAAAGCAGTTGTTACCGACTAACTAAAAAAACGCACAAAAATAAAATCACAAAATAAAAACATAAAAAATAAGTCATATAAGCACATTAGAATTAGTGGAAACATTAACAATGACAAAACTAGGAAAACCCATCACTTTATCCAATCAACTCAGAATCTCTGAAAAACAGCTAAGCAATGATTACATTGCTGGGGACAAGCTTTTAGGATAAACTATTGCAATAAATATCACCCAAAAGTCAAAAATAAATTGAAAAAAATGAAAAAGAAAAAATAAACTGAAAACAGCAGAATGCCAAAAGGGACAGACTGAACATACTGTAATAGGCAGAGGATTCTGTCTTGAACAAACATTTTTACAAATTTCAGAGATTTTTACAATAAAGATGTAAATGTTAGCTGAAATGCTTTCACTGAATTTAACCACAAAAAGTTAAGGTGTGGGGGTAAGCCTATCGAGGAAAACTTGCTTTTTTCAAACACTCATAAAATGACGAGAGAATTTTTAAAAAACCAAATTTAATGCTCAACAGACAGTAGCATATATGAGAATCATCTCACGATATAGGCTACATTTATATTACTGAAATATTTACTTTCAAAACAAAAAAGTGCAAAAAAGTGACATCCAAAAAAGTAGCCTGAAAAGAAAAGATTCGTAGACACTTTCTCAAGAAAAGCAAACTTAAAGTCTCTCTACAGCTGTCTTAAGGGCACTATTCAAAATGGAGAAAATTTTACATAAGAAAATATATCAAGTTCTCGGCAAAAACAGTGAAAATCTATCTTATTTTAGCCTGAACTAATTCTTTCTTACACCATTCCTACTCTACCCCAGCTCAGTAAGATAGGACCACCAGACCCACCAAAATATAGCGTTCTCTCTTGCTCCTGTTTTAGGGCTAGGCTAACTTCTCAATAGATGTAAGCTACCAAAATTTCCCCCACTCAGCTCAGTATTGCAGAAACTATATTAAAAACAAGTGGGGACAGGCACAGTGGCTCACGCCTGTAATCCCAACACTTTGAGGGGCTGAGGCAGGTGGATCACAACGTCAGGAGATGGAGACCATCCTGATTCACACAGTGAAACCCCGTCTCTACTAAAAATACAAAAAGTTAGCCAGGCGTGATGGCATGTGCCTGTAGTCCCAGCTACTTGGGAGGTTGAGGCAGGAGAATCACCTGAATGTGGGAGGCAGAGATTGCAGGGAGCCAAGATCGTGCCACTGCGCTCCAGCCTGGATGACAGAGTGAAACTCTGTCTGGAAAACAAAACAAAACAAAACAAAAAAAACAAGGGCAAATGACAAGACAAGAAGCTGCTTTGCTCTCCCATGCCCACAGTGGCTAACTGGAAACTCTAATCCAGGTGCAGTAGACCAGGAAAGTACTGATGCCCAACAGCCCTTGATCTAAATAACTCTGGGTAGATTCCATGTAAAAGAAGCAAGCAGACTAAAGACCATAGCTCCTACCCAGTGCCTGCTCCTAAAGCACAGGGATCATTTCAAGATTGGTGGCCATTATCTCAGGCTCCAGACCTTGAAAAGCAAAGGTTCAACTCTAGTGGAAAAAGTAGGCTTAAGATCATGGAATACAGTAGTTTCTCTTCTAGTGTGAATTTATTCAGAAAGCATTTGGGGATGTTCAAGCCCAAGAATATCATAGAAAACATGCAGATTTTTACAGATAAGCATCTAGTAGCTCCAAAAGAGCAAGTATCTAAACGGCAGACTGGCTAGAAGTTTTACAGAGAGAAACAAGGAAAGAAATCTCCAGGGTTAGAAAAGTCCTGGGAGATAGACCTCAAGAAGTGTCGCACAAATGAGAAATGTGGGACACTGTTCAGCATAAACACTACAAGTAACAATTATTGGGAAAAAAAGAACAGAAAAAGGAACAGAAAGCCTGAAGAATACCACAGTGGTAAATTCCCACCATGTTACAGGTTATCTATTTCCCTGCTATCCCACATTTGAAACTGAAGAAGCCACCATTCTGGAAGCACCAAAAAGAATGAAGGCAGGCAGGGTGGAGCTACTCTCAGTAACCAAAGGACCAAGGAAAAAGGCAATCCAGCAAGACAGAAAACTGAGAATGTAATCTGTCCACTGCAAACAGTACAGAAAAAGAGTTCCCTCAAACCACCTACTCTACACACAAAGGTCAAGGAGAAAGCACAGACATCTATCATGTATCAGGCTACCTATTGTGTTAATGTGAGAGGATGCCAATAAGGGAGCAAGAATTTATCTGATGGCTAGTAATGAGGCTCACATGTCCTCCGCTGAAAGTAGCCTAGATTTCACACTCACATGGCAGAAACAAGTTGCCTGCACGTGCTAGGGGAGTCAGAGCACCCAGGTGGAAGTCAGGATTTTAACCACTGGCCAGTAATACGGAAGCCTGGAAGAATAATGGAAACCATGTGGGAAGCCAAAACTCTCATTTCAGTTCAGCATTAACAAAAAGCCTAACTCAGTGAAGAATCTGAATTTTAACATTCACCTGGCAGTAAGAAACAGCAATACCATTTACTGCAGATTAATATAAGATCCACCAGCCAGGTGCAGTGGCTCACACCTGTAATCCTAGTACTTTCGGAGGCCGAGGTAGGTGGATCACTGAAGGTCAGGGGTTCGAGACCAGCCTGGCCAACAGAGTGAAACCCCATCTCTACTAAAACTATAAAACTTAGCGAAGTATGGTGACACATACCTGTAGTTCCAGCTACTTGAGAGGCTGAGGCATGAGAATCACTTGAACCCACAAGGCAGAGGTTGCAGTGAGCCGAGATAGCACTACTGCTGGGCAACAGAGTGAGACTCTGCCTGATAGCATAACATAAAACCTTTCAAGATCCAGTCAAAAATCATTCACCATATCAAAAAAAAAAAAAAAGAAAAGAAAAGAAAAAGAAAAAGAAAAAAAAGTAAATCACACTGAATGAAAAAGATGGGAGAAATGTTTGAGTATATGATAACAAATTTTAAACTGGAATAAAAGTGCTTCAAAGAGCAATAAAAAAAGGAAAAATGAGAAAGTCACAGTAAAGAAACAGAAGCTACAAAAGGCAAACCAATGTAAACTTTAGAACTTATAAATGAAATAGTCAAAATAAAGAGCTCAGCTAATAGCCTCAGCAGCACAATGCACACAGAAACATCATTAAACTAGAATACGGAAAGATAAAAAACTACTCAAGCTAAGCTAACAAGAAAAAATAAACTAAGGCAACGAAAGAATGCAGCCTCATGGATTTGTGGGTTATTAATCACAGAACTAAGTATCATTACACTCCACAAGTAATGGAGACAGAACCAGTTGTAAAATGTACTTAAAGATAGGTATGAAATTTCTCCAAATGTGAATGAAAAAAGAGATGTGGATGCTAGCCACAACAAAGCTCCTAAACCCTTCAAGGGCCCTCAGACTAACACAGGGGACTGCCTGGAGATCACGCAAAGGCATTGCTCCAGAGAGGGAGGTCACTTTGGGACCAATGCACTGCTAGAGCACTAAGCAACTGCAAGTAGCTAAAACAACTTGAGGAGCAATAAACTCCAATGACTCACATTTCCCAATATCAAAACTTTCTACAAAGCTACTGTAATGAAAACAGTAGAGCTAACATAAGGACAGAAATAGAGACAATGGTAGAATAGAGCTGAGAACCTGAAAATAATGTTTACATGTATGATCAATTGATTTTTTCACAGAATGCTTAGTCCACTTTTGAATGGGCAGTTCAATTTTCTCATGCAAAAGAATGAGGCTGGTCCCCCAACTCACATTAATATACTAAATGTAATCAATTATTTATTAAATATAAGAAGTAAAACCAAAGAAATCTGGGAGAAAATCTAAAGATTCTTCATGTTCACGAACATGGCAACAGAGAGGGCATCAAAAGCATAAGCAACAACAGATAAACTGAACTTGATCTAAATTAGAAACCTCTACGCAAAGCTCCTTGTCAATAAAATGAAATGAAAACCTATATGATGGGAGAAAATATTTGCAAATCATGTTTAATCATGATTTATTATCGAGAATATACAAAAAACTCCTAGAACTCAGTAACAAAAAGACAAGTAGCTCAACTAAAAAATACATAAAGAATCTGAACAGACATCTATCCAAAGAAGATACATAAATGGCCAATGAGCACCTGAAAAGATACTCAACAGCATTAGTCACCAGGGAAATAATGCAAATCAAAACCACTATGAGACTATCGCTTCACACTGTAATGGTTACAACAGGAGGTGTGGGGAAATAGTAAAAAACAAGTGTTGGCAAAAAACTGGAAATCTCCTCCTTTAATGGCAGGATAGTAATAATGGGTACAGCATCTGTGGAAAACAGGTTTTCTTACAAAAATTACTGTTTTTTCAGTAATAAAAATAGCAATTCCACTGCCAGCTAACTTGTCAAAAGAACTGAAGGCCGGGCACAGTGGCTCACGCCTGTAATCCCAACACTTTGGGAGGCCGAGGTGGCTGGATCACCTGAGGTCAGGAGTTCGAGACCAGCCTGGCCAACATGGCGAAACCCTATCTCTACCAAAAAAAAAAAAAAAAAGACAAAAATTGGTTGGGTGTGCTGGTGGTTGCCAGTAAGCCCAGCTACTCAGGAGGCTGAGGTGAGAAAATCGCTTGAACCCAGGAGGCAGAGGCTGCTGTGAGCCATGATCACGTCACTGCACTCCAGCCTAGGTAACAACAACAAAAAACAATTAAAAGTGGGGACTCAAATAGATGTCTGTATACTAATTTTCATAGCACATTCTGAACAGCCAAAAGGTAGAAAAAAAAAAAAAAAGAAAGCATTCATCCAAGATGAACAGTAAATTGTGGCATACAAGTACAATAAAATATTCAGTAATAAAAAGGAACAAAGTAGTGATACATGCTGCAACATGAATGAAACTTGCAAATATTCTGCTGAGTAAAAACAGCTGACACATACAATATGATTTTATTTATATGAAATATCAATAACAGGCAATCCACAGAGACAGAAAGTAGACTAGTGATTGTAAGGACCTAGCTGAAGAAAGGAAGAAAGAGTAGTGACCAATAAAATAACATTTTAACCAAAGAAATATATACATTGTAAACTGTTTTAAAGAAACCAAACAGGTCGGGCATGTTGGTTCACGTCTATAATCCTGGCACTTTTGAAGGCCAAGGTGCACAGATCACCTGAGACCAGGAGTTTGAGACCAGCCTAGACAACATTGCAAAACCCCATCTCTACCAAAAATACAAAATTAGCCAGGAATGGAGGCAGACACCTGTAATCTCAGCTACTCAAGAGGCTGAGGCAGGAGAATCACCTGAACCCAGGTGGTGGAGGTTGCAGTGAGTCAGATCACACGACTTCATTCCAGCCTGGGTGTCAAAGTGACACTGTGTCTCAAAAAAAAAAAAAAAAAAAAAAAGAAAGAAAAGAAACAAGGATCTATGTCAATGATTTATTGCAGCATTATTCACACTAGCCGAAAGGTGGAAACAAATCAAGAGTCCACAAACACCAATGGATAAACAAAAAAGTGGTACATACATACAAAGAAATATTAATAAGCCTTAAAAACAAATGAAATTCTAATACATATTATATGAATGACTAAATTAAACACATGACAGGTAAAAGAATCCAGACACAAAAGGAACAATAATGCATTATTCCACTTATAACTTACCACGGAAAGATATGTTCATACAGATCAAGGTGTAATATAGGCAAACAAGGGCTGGGTGTGGTGAATACGAATTTATAGCTGAATGGTTAGAGAGTTTTGTTTGGTATGACAAAAAAAAAAAACTTTTGGAAGAGTGGTGATGGCTATGATGTACTTACTGCTAAAGAAATTTAACACTTAAAAGTGATTTAAATGGCAAATTGTGTTATATACATTTTAACATTAAACTTTTAAAAAAAAGAAAAATCATTTTTTCTGGAATAAGTAAAAATCTCTCTCTGGAAGGGATGGGAAAATTCAAAGATCAGAACGACTATCCATAGTCATAGACTATCACATACCTAAAGGACATGAATAATAAAATTTCAGAGTAAGGGTAAGAATAACAGATTTTCTAAATTATCATCAAAACATTTCCAACATGAAGGACATGAGATGCTGATTCACAACGACACATAATAGACTAAAATAGGCCTATTCTAAAACATATCAATTTGAAACTTCGGAACTATAGTTCTATATTCCCAGTTTTTAGAAAATTAGTATTTTCCTAAGTCTTCAATATCCCCACCGCCTGTGACTGTCTAACCCAAATGATCAGGTACATCAATAGGACAAGACTAGTCCCTGCCAAGTCGACTTTCTTGCCTTTCCCTGATTATGATCTAGAAACATTCAAACACATCAGTAAAATTCTCTCTAGTCTTTTGCTTCAGTATTCTGTCCTGACCCCTAATAAAGGGGTTCCACATTCTCTCAGCTCCTGATGTGCTGGGTAAGGCCACTTTCTGTGAGTACCACCTAGATTACCCCTTGTGTGGTGTGCCAGGCCTGCCTCTTCTAGAACCTTTGAGTAAAACAAACCCTTTAATTTCATTTGCCTCATCAAGTATAATGTCCACAGCCGTAATGGAACAATCCTTAGCAACCCCAAAAAGACCACTTACTCCTCTATTTACAACATAAGGACAAAGACTTCCAGGGGTAAGGCACTGAACAACAGGTCACATGAAAAAAATTGTTATTAAAGAACCTCAGACTCCATACCAGCAATTCCAACACCAAGAAAATGGAAAATAACTTCCAAAATTATGAAAAAAAAAAAAAAACTATTTCCATCCTAGATTTAAATATTCAGATTATTAATTTACAGTTGCAAGGGTAAAAGAAAGATATTTCACACAAACATATATGTGAAGTCTCAAAACATTATTTCTCACGAATCTTTCCTTAAGAAGGTACTAAAGAATGTGCTCGTCTAGAAAATATTATACACTGGCTGGACATACGAGGCTTACACCTATAATCCCAGCACTCTGAGAAAAAGGCAGTATGGATTACTCAAGTTCAAGAGTTTAAGGCCAGCCTTGGGTAATGAAACTCTGTCTCTGGAAAAAACACAAAAATTAGCCAGGCGTGGTGACTTGAACCTGTAGTTCCAGCTACCTGGGCAGCTGAGGTGGAAAAATGGCTTCAGCCACAAAGACAGAGGTTGCACTGAGGCGACATTGAGCCAGTGCACCACCACCTGGAAGACAGAGCAAGAACCTGACTCTAAAATATAATGAAAAATAAAAAATTATATACCAACGAAGAAGATATGTGATAAAGAAAACAGGAGAACCAGAACAAAGAAAAAAGGTTCCAAATGGCATCTATATCCCAGATAGAATTTAGGAATACAATGACTCAGGACATACACATACTGATCTACCAACATCTGCTATTCTTGTATTTCTTAATCTGAAAAATGTCCACTTAAACCTGGTTTTGACTATTATATGTGCACACCTATTTTTTTCAAACCACCTCTATTATCCTCTTCACACACTACAAACTAGATCACTAGAAGGCCATCTCACTCCCCACAGAAGTGTTCTAACATGACCATCATTTGAATTGTCCATTCTCTCCCTCATCTTATTTCCTCACAAATTTCTAGTACTTGGTACATATAAGAGCCTACTCAGAGACACTAATTGTAAGAAGTATGTTGTCCTAAAGTCTGTTTCTAAAAATCAGTTTTATTTATGCGGGGGTATTAAGTTTTTCAAAGCTAAAGAATATTCAATCATTCATAAGTAGTTGAAGAAAACAAAATTTCAAGGAATCTATAAACTCTATGCCTAGAACTACCATGAATTTAGTAAGCTCTTATGATTAAAAGTCAATTTTAAAACTCAAATGTTACTTCTTATAGTACTAACAATAAACAACTAGACACAAAAATTTGACACCAAAAATTTAAATATTTACATCTCAGTATAATAATATATTTAATAAAAAATGCAGGATCTGTATGTTGAAACTGTCAAAACAAGAAATTACAGCACAAAACAAATGAAAAGTCATTTCATTTACATGAATCAAAAGAATTACTACAGATAGATAAGATGAACATCTTTCCTAAAATAATTAATAAATTCAACATAATCCAAATGAACCCCCAAGATTGGCTTGTCTATACCTGCAAAAAAGTACTCCCTTGAGTGTGGGCTATTGATAGTGACTTCCTTCCAAACAATATGATATAGAAAGAAGCAAAAAGAGTAACTTTACACTGGAGAAACCTAACAAACAGTGCCTCAGCCAGTAAATAACATTAACATTGTTAAGTCATGTTGACAGTATGTATCTCTGATATGATGTGATAAAAATGCACTTTATCCTTATAACTTTCCTCCTAAAAAAAAATGATAACCTTAGTTTAATCATGAGAAAAACATCACATGATCCCAGTTCAGTGACATTCTACAAAATAACTGACCAATACTCCTCAAAACTACTAGCATCATCAAAAGTAAGGAAAGCCTGAGAAAGTTGCAACAGACAAGAAGATCATAAGGAGACATGACAACTAAATGAAATGAGCTATCCTAGTCAGAACTCTCAAAGAGAAAAAGGAAAACAGGGAAAAACTTAAAAAAAAAATTTTTTTTTAAATTTATTTATTATTATACTTTAAGTTGTAGGGTACATGTGCATAACGTGCAGGTTTGTTACATATGTATACTTGTGCCATGTTGCTGTGCTGCACCCATCAACTCGTCATTTACATCAGGTATAACTCCCAATGCAATCCCTCCCCCCTCCCCCCTCCCCATGATAGGCCCCGGTGTGTGATGTTCCCCTTCCTGAGTCCAAGTGATCTCACTGTTCAGTTCCCACCTATGAGTGAGAACATGCGGTGTTTGGTTTTCTGTTCTTGTGATAGTTTGCTAAGAATGATGGATTCCAGCTGCATCCATGTCCCTACAAAGGACACAAACTCATCCTTTTTGATGGCTGCATAGTATTCCATGGTGTATATGTGCCACATTTTCTTAATCCAGTCTGTCACTGATGGACATTTGGGTTGATTCCAAGTCTTTGCTATTGTGAATAGTGCTGCAATAAACATACGTGTGCATGTGTCTTTATAGCAGCATAATTTATAATCCTTTGGGTATATACCCAGTAATGGGATGGCTGGGTCATATGGTACATCTAGTTCTAGATCCTTGAGGAATCGCCATACTGTTTTCCATAATGGTTAAACTAGTTTACAATCCCACCAACAGTGTAAAAGTGTTTCCACATCCTCTCCAGCACCTGTTGTTTCCTGACTTTTTAATGATCGCCATTCTAACTGGTGTGAGATGGTATCTCATTGTGGTTTTGATTTGCATTTCTCTGATGGCCAGTGATGATGAGCATTTTTTCATGTGTCTGTTGGCTGTATGAATGTCTTCTTTTGAGAAATGTCTGTTCATATCCTTTGCCCACTTTTTGATGGGGTTGTTTGTTTTTTTCTTGTAAATTTGTTTGAGTTCTTTGTAGGTTCTGGATATTAGCCCTTTGTCAGATGATTAGATTGCAAAAATGTTCTCCCATTCTGTAGGTTGCCTGTTCACTCTGATGGTAGTTTCTTTTGCTGTGCAGAAGCTCTTTAGTTTAATTAGATCCCATTTGTCAATTTTGGCTTTTGCTGCCGTTGCTTTTGGTGTTTTAGACATGAAGTCTTTGCCCATACCTATGTCCTGAATGGTACTACCTAGGTTTTCCTCTAGGATTTTTATGGTATTAGGTCTAACATTTAAGTCTCTAATCCATCTTGAATTAATTTTCGTATAAGGAGTAAGGAAAGGATCCAGTTTCGGCTTTCTACTTATGGCTAGCCAATTTTCCCAGCACCATTTATTAAATAGGGAATCCTTTCCCCATTTCTTGTTTCTCTTAGGTTTGTCAAAGATCAGATGGCTGTAGATGTGTGGTATTATTTCTGAGGACTCTGCTCTGTTCCATTGGTCTATATCTCTGTTTTGGTACCAGTACCATGCTGTTTTGGTTACTGTAGCTTTGTAGTATAGTTTGAAGTCAGGTAGCGTGATGCCTCCAGCTTTGTTCTTTTGACTTAGGATTGTCTTGGAGATGCGGGGTGTTTTTTGGTTCCATATGAACTTTAAAGCAGTTTTTTCCAATTCTGTGAAGAAACTCATTGGTAGCTTGATGGGGATGGCATTGAATCTATAAACTACCTTGGGCAGTATGGCCATTTTCACGATATTGATTCTTCCTATCCATGAGCATGGTATGTTCTTCCATTTGTTTGTGTCCTCTTTTATTTCACTGAGCAGTGGTTTGTAGTTCTCCTTGAAGAGGTCCTTTAAATCCCTTGTAAGTTGGATTCCTAGGTATTTTATTCTCTTTGAAGCAATTGTGAATGGAAGTTCATTCATGATTTGGCTCTCTGTTTGTCTGTTACTGGTGTATAAGAATGCTTGTAATTTTTGCACATTAATTTTGTATCCTGAGACTTTGCTGAAGTTGCTTATCAGCTTAAGGAGATTTTGGGCTGAGACAATGGGGTTTTCTAAATATACAATCATGTCATCTGCAAACAGGGACAATTTGACTTCTTCTTTTCCTAACTGAATACCCTTGATTTCTTTCTCTTGCCTGATTGCCCTAGCCAGAACTTCCAACACTATGTTGAATAGGAGTGGTGAGAGAGGGCATCCCTGTCTTGTGCCAGTTTTCAAAGGGAATTTTTCCAGTTTTTGCCCATTCAGTATTATATTGGCTGTGGGTTTGTCATAAATAGCTCTTATTATTTTGAGGTACGTTCCATCAATACCGAATTTATTGAGCGTTTTTAGCATGAAGGGCTGTTGAATTTTGTCAAAAGCCTTTTCTGCATCTATTGAGATAATCATGTGGTTCTTGTCTTTGGTTCTGTTTATATGCTGGATTATGTTTATTGATTTGCGAATGTTGAACCAGCCTTGCATCCCAGGGATGAAGCCCACTTGATCATGGTGGATAAGCTTTTTGATATGTTGCTGAATCCGGTTTGCCAGTATTTTATTGAGGATTTTTGCATCGATGTTCATCAGGGATATTGGTCTAAAATTCTCTTTTTTTGTTGTGTCTCTGCCAGGCTTTGGTATCAGGATGATGTTGGCCTCATAAAATGAGTTAGGGAGGATTCCCTCTTTTTCTATTGATTCGAATAGTTTCAGAAGGAATGGTACCAACTCCTCCTTGTACCTCTGGTAGAATTCAGCTGTGAATCCATCTGGTCCTGGACTTTTTTTGGTTGGTAGGCTATTAATTATTGCCTCAATTTCAGAGCCTGCTATTGGTCTATTCAGGGATTCAACTTCTTCCTGGTTTAGTCTTGGAAGAGTGTAAGTGTCCAGGAAATTATCCATTTCTTCTAGATTTTCCAGTTTATTTGCGTAGAGGTGTTTATAGTATTCTCTGATGGTAGTTTGTATTTCTGTGGGGTCGGTGGTGATATCCCCTTTATCATTTTTAATTGCGTCGATTTGATTCTTCTCTCTTTTCTTCTTTATTAGTCTTGCTAGTGGTCTGTCAATTTTGTTGATCTTTTCAAAAAACCAACTCCTGGATTCATTGATTTTTTGGAGAGTTTTTTGTGTCTCTATCTCCTTCAGTTCTGCTTTGATCTTAGTTATTTCTTGCCTTCCGCTAGCTTTTGAATGTGTTTGCTCTTGCTTCTCTAGTTCTTTTAATTGCGATGTTAGAGTGTCAATTTTAGATCTTTCCTGCTTTCTCTTGTGGGCATTTAGTGCTATAAATTTCCCTCTACACACTGCTTTAAATGTGTCCCAGAGATTCTGGTATGTTGTATCTTTGTACTCATTGGTTTCAAAGAACATCTTTATTTCTGCCTTCATTTCGTTATGTACCCAGTCGTCATTCAGAGCAGGTTGTTCAGTTTCCATGTAGTTGAGTGGTTTTGATTGAGTTTCTTAGTCCTGAGTTCTAGTTTGATTGCACTGTGGTCTGAGAGACAGTTTGTTATAATTTCTGTTCTTGTACATTTGCTGAGGAGTGCTTTACTTCCAATTACGTGGTCGATTTTTGAGTAAGTACGATGTGGTGCTGAGAAGAATATATATTCTGTTGATTTGGGGTGGAGAATTCTATAGATGTCTATTAGGTCTGCTTGCTGCAGAGATGAGTTCAATTCCTGGATATCCTTGTTAACTTTGTGTCTCGTTGATCTGTCTAATGTTGATAGTGGAGTGTTGAAGTCTCCCATTATTATTGTATGGGAGTCTAAGTCTCTTTGTAAGTCTCTCAGGACTTGTTTTATGAATCTGGGTGCTCCTGTATTGGGTGCATATATATTTAAGATAGTTAGCTCTTCCTGTTGAATTGATCCCTTTACCATTATGTAATGGCCTTCTTTGTCTCTTTTGATCTTTGATGGTTTAAAGTCTGTTTTATCAGAGACTAGTATTGCAACCCCCGCTTTTTTTTGTTCTCCATTTGCTTGGTAAATCTTCCTCCATCCCTTTATTTTGAGCCTATGTATGTCTCTGCCTGTGACATGGGTCTCCTGAATACAGCAGACTGATGGGTCTTGACTCTTTATCCAGTTTGCCAGCCTGTGTCTTTTAATTGGAGCATTTAGTCCATTTACATTTAAGGTTAAGATTGTTATGTGTGAACTTGATCCTGCCATTATGATATTAACTGGTTATTTTGCTCGTTAGTTGATGCAGTTTCTTCCTAGCCTTGATGGTCTTTACATTTTGGCATGTTTTTGCAATGGCTGGTACCGGTCGTTCCTTTCCATGTTTAGTGCTTCCTTCAGGGTCTCTTGTAAGGCAGGCCTAGTGGTGACAAAATCTCTAAGCATTTGCTTATCTGTAAAGGATTTTATTTCTCCTTCAATTATGAAACTGTGATTCATAAGTGGCTGGATATGAAATTCTGGGTTTAAAATTCTTTTCTTTAAGAATGTTGAATATTGGCCCCCACTCTCTTCTGGCTTGCAGAGTTTCTGCCGAGAGATCTGCTGTTAGTCTGATGGGCTTCCCTTTGTGGGTAACCCGACCTTTCTCTCTGGCTGCCCTTAAGATTTTTTCCTTCATTTCAACTTTGGTGAATCTGGCAATTATGTGTCTTGGAGTTGCTCTTCTCGAGGAGTATCTTTGTGGCGTTCTCTGTATTTCCTGGATTTTAATGTTGGCCTGCCCTACTGGGTTGGGGAAGTTCTCCTGGATGATATCCTGAAGAGTGTTTTCCAACTTGGTTCCACTTTCCCCCTCACTTTCAGGCACCCCAATCAGACGTAGATTTGGTCTTTTTACATAATCCCATACTTCTTGCAGGCTTTGTTCATTTCTTTTTCTGCTTTTTTCTTTTGGTTTCTCTTCTCGCTTCATTTCATTCATTTGATCCTCAATCGCAGATACTCTTTCTTCCAGTTGATCGAGTCGGTTACTGAAGCTTGTGCATTTGTCACGTATTTCTCGTGTCATGGTTTTCATCTCTGTCATTTCGTTTATGACCTTCTCTGCATTAATTACTCTAGCCATCAATTCTTCCACTTTTTTTTCAAGATTTTTCGTTTCTTTGCGCTGGGTACGTAATTCCTCCTTTAGCTCTGAGAAATTTGATGGACTGAAGCCTTCTTCTCTCATCTCATCAAAGTCATTCTCCGTCCAGCTTTGATCCGTTGCTGGCGATGAGCTGCGCTCCTTTGCCGGGGGAGATGCGCTCTTATTTTTTGAATTTCCAGCTTTTCTGCCCTGCTTTTTCCCCATCTTTGTGGTTTTATCTGCCTCTGGTCTTTGATGATGGTGATGTACTGATGGGGTTTTGGTGTAGGTGTCCTTCCTGTTTGATAGTTTTCCTTCGAACAGTCAGGACCCTCAGCTGTAGGTCTGTTGGAGATTGCTTGAGGTCCACTCCAGACCCTGTTTGCCTGGGTATCAGCAGCAGAGGCTGCAGAAGATAGAATAATTCTGAACAGCGAGTGTACCTGTCTGATTCTTGCTTTGGAAGCTTCCTCTCAGGGGGGTACTCCACCCTGTGAGGTGTGGGGTGTCAGACTGCCCCTAGTGGGGGATGTCTCCCAGTTAGGCTACTCAGGGGTCAGGGACCCACTTGAGCAGGGAGTCTGTCCCTTCTCAGATCTCAACCTCCGTGTTGGGAGATCCACTGCTCTCTTCAAAGCTGTGAGACAGAGTTGTTTGCGTCTGCAGAGGTTTCGGCTGCGTTTGTTATTGCCCTGTCCCCAGAGGTGGAGTCTACAGAGACAGGCAGGTTTCTTTGAACTGCTGTGACCTCCACCCAGTTCGAGCTTCCCAGCAGCTTTGTTTACCTACTAAGCCTCAGCAATGGCGGGCGCCCCTCCCCCAGCCTTGCTGCTGCCTTGCCGGTAGATCACAGACTGCTGTGCTAGCAATGAGGGAGGCTCCGTGGGTGTGGGACTCTCCCGGCCAGGTGTGGGATATGATCTCCTGGTGTGCCTGTTTGCTTAAAGCGCAGTATTGGGGTGGGAGTTACCCGATTTTCCAGGTGGTGTGTGTCTCAGTTCCCCTGGCTAGGAAAAGGGATTCCCTTCCCCCTTGCGCTTCCCAGGTGAGGCAATGCCTCGCCCTGCTTCAGCTCTCGCTGGTCGGGCTGCAGCAGCTGACCAGCACCGATCGTCCGGCACTCCCCAGTGAGATGAACCCAGTACCTCAGTTGAAAATGCAGAAATCACCGGTCTTCTGTGTCGCTCGCGCTGGGAGTTGGAGACTGGAGCTGTTCCTATTCGGCCATCTTGCTCCGCCCCCCCCAAAAAAAATTTTTAATAGAGACTTTAGTTAATATTTAAATATTGCTTCATAACATTGTGACAAATCTATCATCGTAATGGAAGAGCTGAAACGGAAATGGAGTATATACAGAAACTCTCTAATAACTTGTAAAATGTATCATGCACTTGACCATGTCTATAAAAAGTAAAAACATTATAATCATATTGTCAATCACTGTCCTAGATAAAGGCATTAGGAGAGTACTATGGTCAGCCTCCATTTTCAACCTATAAAGTTTAAAATTCATATTCAGAATTTATAAGGAATTTATTTACCTCTTATAATTTTGACTGTCACCTCATGTACTTAAGCTTACCTGTTATATTTTAAGTCATTTAAGCAAGTTCTCAAGATTCTGTCTATTCCATCAGTCGCTGGATCTTATCATTTAAAAAATCTTAACATTTTATGTCTTCTAAATAGGTTATTAAAATTAATGGCTATTAACAATGTCCTTCAATATAGTTTCCCTGTTGAATTTATCTTATCCAAAGCATTGTCCTTATTTTGAGTATTTAAGTTAAGCACCGACCCATGGATAAAATTCCTAGTTCTACTGTAATCCAGGCTTTCCTGAATTCTTAAACAGAGGATGGGACAAGAGTGTAAGGATCATTTATTTTGATTTCTTTATACTGCACAATGTCTGTTTCATAATAATTGCAGTAATTGTCTAATTTATTCTTCTCTTGGTAAACCAAAATTCATGCACTCTTTAAACTAAAATTCATGTGCTTCTTGGGTCCTCATTGGCTCAAGTTGTCCTTGTTTGTCCCACTATGAAACCTTTTAACATCATTATAGGCAAGATCACTGTTTTCCTTTGCCACTTACAAAAACCGTTTACCAACCATTTCAAGAACAACCCCCTTGATGAATACCCAAAGCTTAAGTTTTATCAATCCTTGAACCCAATTTTAGTCTTAAACAGACTTCGAATTATTTTTAATATTTGTTTTGTATTTAAATCTATTCATTTTAGTCTGTTATAAGCTTAAATCCCTAATTTCCTTCAAAGTATTCCTAAGCACCTAAAATTCACTGTTTCATTAAAGCCAGAGAACATCAAACTCATTTGTTAATCACAGATTAAATATACAAACATACTTCTTAAAGTATTAAAATGACTGCCAATAACCAATAATATATTTATATAAAGAAAAAAAATCAAGAGCCAATAATGAAAGTTGACTATTAAAAAGAAAATTCAGAGTTTTATAATCCCTACCATGTTTTTATCTTTAACATAATAGAAATACGAGGAGAAAAAGTGGAGAAAGTACCATATCATTTTTTCTTTAACCTCATGACCTTGCTTCACTTCTTTCAAGTAAAAAAAATGGGGTCGGGCACACTGGCTCATACCTGTAATCCCAGCACTTTGGGAGGTCAAGATGGCAGACTGCTTGAGCTCAGAAGTTCAGGACCAGTGTGGGCAATATGGCAAAACTCCATTTGTACAAATAATCAAAAAATATATATATCCTGGCATGGTGGCACATGCCTGTAGGCCCGAATACTCAGAAGGCTAATGTGGGAGGATGCTTGAGCTGGGGAAGCAGAGATAGCAGTTAGCCATTATTGTGCCACCACACTCCAGACTAGACGACAGAGCCATACCGTGTCTCAAGAAAAAAAAAAAAAAAAAAAAAATGAGGGGGAGGGATGCAGTTAACAAGATATTGGTCAAAGGAAACAAAATTTCAGTGAGATAGCGTAAGTTCAAGGGATCTACTATAAAACACAGTAACTATATTCATATTACATATCTTGAAAATTGCTGAGAGTAAATTTTAAATGTTAACACCAAAATAAATAGCAATTTGTTAAGTAATGCAAACGTTAGTTTGATTTAACAATGCTGCAATGTACACGTTTCGAAACAAGATGTTGTACATGAGAAAGATACACAATTTTTATATATCATTTTACAAATAATTTTTTAACGGGGGAAAAGCAAACTTTACAACAAAAGGTCCTGACTACTGTATACACAGTGCAACAAAAAAATTTTACAACTTCTCCCATTTTTTGAGTTTTAAGAATCTGTAAGAATTTTCTTAGAAATGAAAACAGAAGCAATTGTCAAGAAACAAGGAGGAAGGAAAGGAAGAATGAGAAGCAAGGAAAGAAAGGAAAGAGAAGGAAAAGAAGAGAAATGAGGGAAGGAGGGTGGAAAGGAGGGAAGGACAGAAACAAGGAGGTAGAAGGACAGGGTGGGGGGTGGGAAGGAGAGTGGGAGAGAAATTAGTAATATAAACCACAATCCAAAGGTAAAAATAATACTAAGCAGTGCTAAGAATTCAAGAACATAGTTACTCTCATACATACAGATGTGCAAATATAAATGAGTAAAACCTTTCAAGAGGACAATCTGGCATTAAGCACTCAAAAGTTTATTTAAAAACAAGAGTATTTGTGTGTATGTATTCCTTGCCTCCATAATGCTGGTAATGGATATATAACAACAACTACTGGCACATAAAAATTTTCACTAGGCTTATCAACAGTGATGATTTTGAAAGCATAAAAAGCAACAAAGAGACTAAAATGCTCAATAGGAAAATGTTTTCTGGTTTTAAGACAGAGTGTCGCCCAAGCTGCAGTGTAATGGCACCATCTCAGCTCACCTGCGCCTCCTGGGTTCAAGAGATTCTCTTGTCTTAGCCTCCCAAGTACCTGGGACTACAGGTGTGCACCACCACACCCTGCTCATTTTTGTATTTTCAGTAGAGACGCCATGTTGGCCAGGCTGGTCTCAAACTCTCTACCTCAGCTGATCTGCCCAACTTGGACTCCTAGAGTGCTGGGATTACAGGTGTGAGCCACCATGCCCACCTCAGAAAATGTTTAACTTAACTAATGGAATAAGGGTTTACAAATGTTTTTGTAAATGCAGCCTATAAATCTGAGGTATTTTGGCATGATATTATTCGTATACTCTATTGAGTTTAAGCTACAAACTGGTATGCAGAGTAAAAAAACAAATTTTAAATTTTGAAATGTTTTTATTGACACAATAGACTATCAGGATTTTTATCAAAACTAACAGTTGTCTCTTGGTGGCAAATGTGTTACTGAAGGCTTCATAGAATTTTTCTTAAATACTAAGTCACTAAGCTCAAAACACTAACTACAGATGTCAACAAAACACATAGCAATGGTTTTTTTAGTTATCTGAATACTGTTTTTTTTTTTTTTTTTTTTTTTTAACAAGGAACAGAGTATTTATGTTGTTAAGATAAATGTAACTTTTGTATTTTGTCTTTAAAATAGAAACTAGTAAACAGTATGAAACGGGTAAGACTGAAAAAGCAGCAGAATATAGTAGGAAAAGTAACTTTCAAGTCAGGTCAACTTGAGTTCTATATCTGGCCTTACTTACTATGACATCAAGTCTCTTAATCTTTCCTTGCAGGTCCCAAGCACCTAAACAGTTTTCAATACACAAGCAAGAAATGACTGAGGAATGAAAAGCCATGTACTATAAGAAATTTAAACAAGAAATCAAAGAAACAGAAAAGGGTTAAGAAGGGCTCATGACCCTGGCATGCTTAGTATAATCTTTCCAAATGGAAAATTTTGACTAGATAATATTACTCAACACCACCAAAAAAGAGGCCAGGTGCAGTGGCTCATGCCTGTAATCCCAGCACTTTGGGAGGCTGAAGAGGGAAGATCACCTGAGGTCAGGAAGTCAAGTCCAGCCTGGGCAACATTGCAAAACCCTGTCTCTACCAAAACTTCCAAAATTAGCCGCGCATGGCGGCACAGGCCTGTAATCCCAGCTACTCAGGAGACTGAGACAGAAGAATCGCATAAACCTGGGAGGCAGAGATTTCAGTCAGCCAACATACACCACTGCACCTCAGCCTGGGCAATAGAGCGAGACTCCATCTTAAACACAACAACGAAAAAAACTAAAGCAGAGTGTGATGGTACAAGTCCACACAGAATACACAGGGTTGAAAAGTACTAATAATGTAGGAGTAGAGGTGAAGGATGGTAGCTGTGGCAGGAAAAGAAAGATGACTTCTTAAGATAGACACAAAATAAAAGGACAGATCTCAAGCTATGCTTCTATTTTCTGACTATGCTCTAACTAAAGAAACAGTCTTTCTCCTATCATTCTCAGCTGCTACCCAGTGCTCCTATGCCTTTATAGGAGTAGGTTAATTAGCTATGGAAAAGTAGTAAGCCAACAGGAAGGATGAAAAGAAAATAAGGAAATAAGTCTGTGGGTCACCTTGATTATCATCTGTCTTTGGTGTAGTTTTGGATTTCTTTTTTTTGAGAATATGACTGGAAGTTCATACTTTTACCCTCAAATATGTTATCAAAAGAGCATATATTAACTTTCACATACTTGGCACTATATAAATGGCTAATGTATCTACCTTGTTCTCTTGCACCTTTTTATATTCACAAATGTAATGTTGCCTAAAACACATCTCCACTTAAATGTAGCATTGATACATACTAACATTGGGAAAAAACTCCTGTCCAGCATAAACCACAATAGACCTGCATTCTTATATGCTACTCTCTCCCCAACAGGAAAATATTGTGGTTTAAGAAGAGACAAGGAAGCTGTCAGGATAAGCAGAAAAGCAAAATGACTAACTCTTTTATTCCTACCTCTTCATCTTCTTGAGGTCATCAAATCAAATTGGTAGATCTGCTGAAAACCCTTTTAAATGTATTACTTTTTTGACATTATTAAAATAACATTCTCATCAAGGTCACCAGGGTCTCAGAACTGGCTACATACAACCTCCAAGAAAGTTTTGTTCCTTCTGTTTTTCCAATGTGTTCTGCCACAAATTCTTTAGTTCTCAAAGCTAACAGACCTTTTACTAGTTGCCTAATGCATCAATTCCATAGTTCCGAGAGCATGGGCATGAATATCTGAAAACCTGAGGTGTGCTCACTAATCTGCTATTCTCGGAACTTCTCAATTGCATTTTCCTCCTTGAATAAATCAGACTAATTAGTGACACCACAAATTGTGATCATTCAGAAATCTCTGAAGGTTTTTAAGAAGCAGAGAAGGAAGCTATCTATGACTTTTTAGAACTGTGACTGAATTCTAAACACATTTAATCGGACATTACATGAATATGTTGTGTACTTAACCTTTGAATGCAGGGAAGATAAATAGAAAATCACCTGATGCATATGCAAAAATTTATCAGCTTTACAGAGACATATAATACCATTCTATGAACACAAGTTTATCTCAATATTTTGTCCTTTACTGTCAATAAAAGTACACAGCCACATGATATAGGAAAAATCTGTATTCTTTACAAATTTTTCATGAATCTCTAGCTAAAAGATCATATGACAGATATGCAACAATTTATCAGCTTTCAGAGCTTTAATTGATATTTATTATTTGTGGATTTTATGTTATTCAACTGACTAACATTTATTTGTATACAAAATCAATACTTTTGATGGTTTCACAGTTATTCACAGACCTGCACAGGACAGCAAAAAATTAAAGCCACTGGATACACGCATTCCCCTAACGTTAGAAGAGGTGAGCCTTTCCTTGACTTCATGTGTCAAGTACTCTAAACAAGTAGGCTCTTCCTGCTGTATGCAGTATCATGTTTCTTATTTTTGCTCTTTTGTTAGTAATTTCGCTTTTTAAAATCACTATCCAGCTGGGTGCAGTGGCTCACACCTGTAATCCCAGCACTCTGAGAGGCCAAGGCAGGCATATCACTTGAGGTCAGAAGTTTAAGACCAGCTTGGCCAACATGGTGAGACCCTGTCTCTATTAAAAATATAAAAATTACCTGGGTGTGGTGGCGCACAGCTGTAATCCTAGCTCCTAGGGAGGCTGATGCACAAGAATTGCTTGAACCCAGAAGACATAGGTTGCAGTGAGCTGAGATCACACCACTGCACACCAGCCTCGTTGACAGAGTGAGACTATGTTTAAAAAAATAAAATAAAGTCAGGTGTGGTGGCTCACACCTGTAATCCCAGCATTTTGGGAGGCAAAGGCGGGCAGATCATGAGGTCAGGAGATCAAGACCATCCTGGCTAACACAATGAAACTCTGTCTATACTAAAAATACAAAAAAATTGCCGGGCGTGGTGGTGGACATCTGTAGTCCTAGCTATTCGGGAGGTTGAGGCAGGAGAATGGCGTGAACCCAGAAGGCAGAGGTTGCACTCAAGATCGTGCCACAGCACTCCAGACTGAGCAACAGAGTGAGGCTCTGTCTCAAAAAAATATATAAATAAGTAAAATAAATAAATAAAGTAAAATAATAAAATACAATATAAAATAACAAAATAAAATAAAATACATATAAAAAAATAAAATCACTAACCAATGTATAGTGCCAAAGAGCTATCTGATGCGCCTCAGTACAAAAAGATTGTGATGTGCCTCACAGAAAAATATGTTTTATTCAGGCACAAGTTATAATGCTTCTGGCTTTGAGTTCAATGATAATGAATCAACAATTTAGATTTTAATAGGGATCTTTAAACAGAAATACACATAAAATATAGTTATGTATTGATCAGCTAACAACGCTGTGATCAAAGGTAACAGGAACTTTATCTTGTATTTCCCTTTAGGAACAATAGTACAGTATTTGCTAATTCAGTTTTCACAATGACTTTATAACATTAACCTAAATGACAAGAATCTATATCCATTGTGAAGCAAATTCACTGTTTTATACAGACACACATAGACATACACTGAGTCTAAGTCTGGTGACACAGGCAGCCTATCCCATGCTGCCAATCTGTGATAACAGAAGCCTTGGATCATTGCAAGCTTCAGCCTAAGGCACAGGAAAGCTACCCAGAGCATATGGAGTCTCATCTGTCCATGACCACTTGCACCATAGCTGAGGAACCCTGAAAAGCAGCCCTAAGTTTAACACCCCGGCATTGTAAGCCTTAATGAGCTAAACAGTTGAAATAACACACCACCAGCTCTTTAGTGCATCCTGTTTCTGGTGTGGGACGCAGCTGGGAAAAAAGCAGGGCTGTTTGCCGAGTGCCTCATCATCTCAGGATGTTGTATTCCCAGTACATTCTACAGTCATTCTTGAGAACTACAAGTGAGAAAGAATGGAAAACTGGGTTGGTCCAAGACCACGCTGACTACTATCCTTCATGACACATACGCTATGGTCACTAGTTTGTATAAATATTTCACTTTATACTATAAACAAACAGTATTTCCACATTATAGATTAAGAATTCACATACTTAACAAATTCCCCATGAATTTGTTTCTCTAGGCAACAGAAAAAAAGCTATAATCAAGAATCAGGGAGGGAGAGCACTGGGAAGAATAGCTAATGGATGCTGGGCTTAATACCAAGATGATGGGTTGATCTGTGTAGCAAACAACCATGGCACATGTCTACCTATATAAAAAACCTGCACATCCTGCACAGGTACCCCAGAACTTAAAATAAAAGTTGAAGCAAAGAAACACCGAACTCCTTTTTTAAAAAAACAGATTTTTATATTTTCAAACTACATTAACACTTCGAATTAAAGAAGTATCATCTTCAATTTAAACAGCAACAAAAATAGGCTCACCCATAAATGAAATAACATTATTATTTTTGGAGAAGCCTAACTCAAAGACCTATTATTTGGAAGCACCCATTTTATGTTCTTATACTGTATGTACCAGGGCAGAGCATTACAATTTCACCCAAGAAAGGGAAAGGCAAACAAAAGAAGAAAAAGAAACATAAAGTTTGACATACGTTATTAATCATTCTGGGAATACTAGTAAATATACAGGAACCAAAAACACAGAGCCAAAATTTTTAATAAAAGTGGCTGTCAACACAACAGGTAACAAATTACTTACTTGAAGGAAGAAGAGAGAAAGTTATGAATGGCTGGAATCTCAGTTAGCTTGTAATTGGAAAACTTTCAACTCACCACGAAATAAATATAAAATACAAATGAATGGCTCCGTATTCACTTTCTTTTCTTCTCTATTACAAGTGATCAAGTTAACCTCTATCTCTAAAAACAATGATTCCTTTTTTCCTTTGAGACAGTCTTGCCCTGTCGCACACACTGGAGTGCAGTGGCACAATCTCAACTCACTGCAACCTCTGCCTCTAGAGAGAGTTCAAGCAATTCTCCTGCCCCAGCCTCTGGAGTAGCTGGGATTACAGGCGCATGGCACCACGCCAGGCTAATTTTTTTTTTTTTTTTGAGACGGAGTATTGCTCTGTCACCCAGGCTGGAGTGCAGTGGTGCCATCTTGGCTCATTGCAAGCTCTGCCTCCCAGTTCATGCCATTCTCCTGCCTCAGTCTCCTGCATAGCTAGGACTACAGGTGCCCACCACCACGCCTGGATAATTTTTTGCATTTTTAGTAGAGACGGTGTTTCACTGTGGTAGCCAGGATGGTCTCGATATGCTGACCTCATGATCCACCTGCCTTGGCCTCCCAAAGTGTAGGATTACAGACGTGAGCCACCGCCAGCTAATTTTTTGTATCTTTAGTACAGACAGGGTTTCACCATGTTGGGAGGCTGGTCTTGAACTCCTGACCTTGTGATCCTCCTGCTTCAGCCTCCCAAAGTGCTGGAATTACAGGCATGAGCCACTGTGCCTGGCCAAAAGACTAATTCTTTACATGCCAATATGGACCTGAGAAAACATTTAATCAAGAACTTAAATGTCAGGGTTATTCTTCTCTGACCTTAATGTATTTTGCCCAATGTCTAACCCACCCTGTGCCCAAATCACAACACAACAAAATAACCTTCAAAACAATTTCCTTGGAGTCTTTATTCACTTCACAGACCAAAAATTATACAAGATGTCTTCTCTTCTTTTTAAATAGAAAATGTAACTAAATTCTCAATCTTAAAGCTTTAAGAAATTTAAAAATATACGCCAGCAGCAATGACTCATGCCTGTAATCCCAAAACTTTGGGAGGCCAAGACACGCGGATCACCTGAGGTCAGACGTTTGAGTCCAGCCTGATCAACATGTTAAAACCCCATCTCTACTAAAAGTACAAAAATTAGCTAGGAGTGGTGGCAGGCACCTGTAATCCCAGCTACTCGGGGGAGACCGAGGCATGGGAATCACTTGAACAGGGAGGCAGAGGTTGCAATGAGCCAAGTGAGAGTTGGTGCCACTGCACTCCATCCTGGAGATAGAGCAACACCGTCTCCAAAAACAAAAAAAAAAGTAAGAAATTAAAAATACATATTAAATGACTGCTACACAGCAAAGACAGACAGTCCCTATGTAAATCTGCTTCTCAGTTCAGGGTCTTTGTTTATTAGCTCTCAAGTTTACATATTAAATACACATAAAAAATCTTAAATGCATACTAGAAAAACCTATGCATTTTTCTTCAGCAATCACTTCCTTTGAAATATTACATTTTAGGCCAGGTGCAGTGGCTCACACCTGTAATCCCAGCACTTTGGGAGGCAGAGGCAGGTGGTTCACTTGAGGTCAGGAGTTTGAGATCAGCCTGACCAACATGGTGAAAATCCACCTCTATTAAAAATACAAAATTAGCCGGTGTGGTGGCGCATGCTTGTACTTCCAACTACCTGGAAGGCTGAGACATGAGAATCACTTGAACCCAGGAGGTGGAGGTTGCAGTGAGCCGAGATCATGACACTGCACTCCAGCCTGGGCAACAAAACAAGACTCTGTCTCAAAAAAAAAAAAAAAAAAAAAAAAAAAGGGAAAGAAATATTACATTTTAACCAAATTTTTATCTAAAAGTTTATAAATAAACATGATTATTAGTAAAGTCATCTGCTAAAATGAAGTCCATTTAACAAGCACTAAGAATTCCATTTACCGTTCATTGACTTTCTCTTCTACTACTCCCCAACCTACTACTTATCAGGAGGAAGACGTTAGAGAAACTGAAATAAATCTGTTAATATAAACCATTTTTAAATGACAAAGTTCCAGCTGAAACATATATACCCATAGAGCATGCTGTATCAAATCAAGAGTACATTAATTAGTAAACACTGGCTTAACCTAACAAAAAATGAGGTACATCAGATACTCTACTGCTAAAGCACACGAGTAGCATACCCCCGCCAACTCTTTCCTGTAATCCTAAAATAGTCCACTGTTCTTTCCACTACCCATATGTGCTGGAAAATATCTCTACCTACTCTTTACCAATATGTTTACTTCTATCCAAAAGTTATAAAATATTCATTGGTATGGAAATATAGGTATGAAGTAAAAATGTTATGATTTCCTAAATAAATAATGCTCTTGGTTAGTGGCTTGGTACTATGAAAAGTACACATTTTTTTACAGTTATCTTAAGTAACTTACCTCCACCTATTGCTTTTTTTTTTTTTTTTTTTTTTGGAGACAGAGCCTTGCTCTGTTGCCTAGGCTGCAGTGCAGTGGCGCAATCTCGGCCTCCCAAGTCCAAGCGATTCTCCTGCCTCAGTCTCCCAAGTAGTTGGGAATACAGGTATACGTCACCACACCCAGCTAAATTTTTGTATTTTTAGTAGAGAAAGGGTTTTGCCATGTTGGCCAGGCTGGTCTTGAACTCCTGACCTCGGGTGATCCACCTGCCTTGGCCTCCCAAAGGATTACAGGCATAAGCCACCATGCCAAGCCCTCCACCTATTTCTGAGAAGGAAAATCATCTGACTGAATGAAAAAGATCTGCTGTATACAGGCTCAAACTCAAGAGATGAGCTGTCTGTATTCCTTTAGAATAACACATTGCTACAGATCAGACTTGCAATATTTTCTTACTATAATGAAAAATTTTGAAGAAAATCAAGACAAAAATGAGAAATACTATTCCCCTGATCTTTCTAAAATGTCCACGTTTGTATAATATAGACAAAGATAACAAACTTACTGTTGTTCTACTGTGGTAGCATTTTTAAAAACATGATTTTCACAAGGGTAAGCAAAATAGCAATACACATGTAGGATATTATACATTTTACTCAATAAACTAATTTACTGCATATTTATATGAAATCACATAAAATTTTCACATCTCTATTTAGTCTAAATTCTTTCTCATTGATTACTATGTTTATTAGTTTATTAGATGAAAGTAAAAATCAGTAGTATCCCTGAAGAAAGAAAAAACATTACAACTACAGTGCAAACATAAGTCAAGCAAGACATCTAAAAAGAGAATAACAGTACCTTTTGAATAATCTTCCAGCAATAGGTTGAAGTGACCTAATTGGCAAAAGAAGTCAGAGTCCACTTTTCCTTCAGCTTTTAAGATTAAAGATTCGTAGCAGCGAACAGCCTAGAAATAAACATTATAAACATTAAGAAAAAGGCATGTCCTTCCTGGAAGAATACATACAACTGCATGAGATTCTTAAAGAAATCAAAGCAACCGTAAATGTATGTCATTTCTTCCACAGGCATAGGATTAAATCCAGCATTTCAGACAGGAAATAACTTCTCTTAATAAGTTACTAATGAAGAAATTAGATCCCAAAGATTCTTGGTGAATTTTGAAGTCTTCATCAGTATACCCATATTAAAAGGAGATGACAGAAGTCAAAAGTAATTATGGGCTGACAGGACAACTGTATCAGTTTCATTAAAAAGGGCTAACTTGAAGATAAATCTTTTGACTCCAGCTGTTTAGAGGATCTAAAGTGACCCTGATGGACAGTGGAAGAAATCAACATGGAATTCCTTGAATAAAAATTTATTGACTTAAAAAAAAAAAAGAATTTACTAATGAAGCCAATAGTCATGATCTAACAATATATCATATGCTAAATAAAATAAACTAGGAGCTCATTAATAACTTTATATAAAAGTTGCACATCTAAATTCTTACTATTGTCCTTATTTATACAACAAAACTACTCTCAAATAAGCACTGGAAGAACATTATTGACTCCGGTAGCCATTAATCACATGAAATTTTTGAACATTTGGAATGTGGAGAGCCCATATTGAGATGTACTGTGTTTCAAAGATTTCACACAAACTTTGGTGGGGGGTGGTTATGGGTTCAGATCAAGTCTTTGAACTTTCAGGAGTTTGTAGGAGGAAAAACTGAATAAAACGTTACTAAAACATCAAAACAGCATCCTGGAATTTTGCTGCAAATAGAGTTGTTACTAACCACAGATTTTGAAAAACTTAACTTCTTCTAACCACAGTCTTAATAACATGCAAACAGCTTGTTATTTGCAAAGGAAAAGATGCTCAGTATTTTCAAGAATAAATGAGTTACATGTAATGCAGAACAAAATGAAAAAATCTCAAAGTAAGTTGAAGGAAAGGAGCAAGGCTAAAGCACAGTATATTTTTCACAATCTCACTTACGTAATATTCTAAAAAAGTAAACAATCTTTAGTGTCAGAAAGCAGATCAGTGATTACTTATAATTGCTGTCTCCTCTTTCTGAATTACTAAACCACTGCCTGAGTTTACTTGTACTAAGGCCCCAGTGTGCCAGGCCCAATACCAAGTACTTTACATAAATGTTCTTCCTTAACACAAAATGCAGCATCTGGAAAAGAGGACTTCAAGTAATTGCAGCATGAAAAGGATAGTGAATGCGCTCTACAAAAAAGAAGGGGTAATCAAAGCACTTTGGGAGGCCAAAGGCAGGTGTATCACGAGGTCAAGACATAAGAGACCATCCTGGTCAACATGGTGAAACCCCGTCTCTACTAAAAATACAAAAATTAGCTGGGCACGGTGGTGCGCCCCTATAGTCCTAGCTACTGGAGAAGCTGAGGCAGGACAATCACTTGAAGTTGGGAGGTGGAGGCTGCAGTGAGCCAAGACTACGCCACTGCACGCTAGCCTGAGCAAAAAAGCAAGACCCCGCCTCAAAAAAAAAAGGGAGGATGAAAGGGAATAAAGGCAAAACATAGGAAATTTTATATTTTAACATTTTGCTAACATTCACAACAGCAAAAAGTTTCACAGTTTAGTCCACAAGTACCCTCTTCTCTATGCAAATTTTCTTAAAACACATATCCACATATCTAAAATGTCTAATTCTCCACCAAACAGTACTAGACCTGAAAACAGGTAAGTGTAACCATATTATACTAAGTCACTTTTTTCAGTCAACAAAAACTGACCCCAAATAAACGTATATATTGTATTTAGCAGGAACTTCAAAGTAGCTATTACAAATATATTTAAAGAATTAAACAGTGGGCAAATACAGGAGACTGAGGTTGCAGTGAGCTGTGATCATGCCACTGCAATCTACCCTGGGTGACACAGCAAGAGTCGAAAAAAATAAAAAAGAAAAAGAGGGCAAAGGACAAGAACAGATCAAAAGAAGACACATAATAGTCAAAAAGCACATTTAAAAACTGTTCAACATCACTAATCATCAAAGAAATGCAAATCAAAACCACAATGAGATATCATCTTACACTAGACAGAATGTCTATCATTAAAAAGATGAAAAAAAAAAGAGATACTGGCAGGGATACAGAAAAAATGAATCTTTACACACTTTCATAGAGTATTAGCACACTCTATGAAAAACCATACGGAGATTTCTCAAACTACTAAACACAAAACTACCATTCAATCCAACAATCCCATTACATAGTATATACCCAAAGAATAAGAAATCATTATATCAAAATGATAACTGCATTTGTATGTTTGGTGTAGCTCTCTTTACAATAGCAAAGATAGGAAATTACTCCAATGTCCACCAATGGATGACTGGATAAGGAAAAAGCGGCATATATAAAATTAAATACTATTCGGCAATTTAAAGAATGAAAATATGTCTTATGCAACAACAAGATGGAACTGAAGGTGAATATCTTAAGTGAAACAACTCAGAAACTGAAAATCAACACTAAATATTTACTACATCAATATAAATGATCAAATCCAAAAAAAGAAAATACTGAACAAAAACAGAGCTTCAGAAACCTTTTGAGATTATGTTGAGCGTTACAATCTTAATATAACTGGAGTCCGAGAGAAAAAATGGGAGAATAAAATAACTATCATCCAGGCTGGACACAGTGGCTCACACTCGTAACCCCAGCACTTTGGGAGGCTGAGGTGGGTGAATCACAAGGTCAGAAGTTCAAGACCAGCCCAGCCAAAATGGTGAAACCCTGTCTCAACTAAAAACACAAAAAATTACCTGGGCATAGTGGTGGGCGGCTGTTATCCCAGCTACTTGGGAGGCTGAGTAAAGAGAATTGCTTGAACCTGGGAGGTGGAGATTGCAGCAGGCAGACATCGCGCCACTGCACTACAACCCAGGCAACAGTGCGAGACTCCATCTCAGGAAAAACAAAAAACAAAAAACAAAAAAACCAAAAAAAAAGAACTATCATAAAAAATTCTATATTTCATTATACTATACTTTTATTAAAAAGTAGAATCATATTCCCAGATAAACAAAGGTAAAGAACTAACTGATGACAGACATACCTTACCACAAAGTAGTATTGTTTCACACAGGAAAAAAATTAAAATAGCAGGTAGTAATGTGAATTCCCAAGGCAATAACATGGTTGTGGGATGAGCAAGGAGTGCTGGGCCAACTACTAAGTTTGTACATAAGGAATACACCCCTTGATAACTGCTAATCTGTTTTTGTATCTCTCTGGATTTACAATTTGGGAGAAAGTAAGACTTGCTACAAAAACAAACGAGGGATTTCATTACCACTACACTTACCTTGTAAGAAATGCTAAAGGTAGTCCCACAAGTTAAAGAAAAATGATGTTAACTAGCACACAAAACCATCTGAAAATACAAAATGAAGGTAACATATAGACAAATATAGTAACCTATAATATTGTAATGCAGATGAAAAAATAATGAATAAATCTGGCATCAAATTTTTTAAAGCATAAAAAAAATTCTAAAAATATATGTTAATGGATCCCTGAAGGACAGATATAAAGAGCAGTTTTTATATGCAAATGAAATTTAGTTCTAACAACTGACAAAAGATGATTGTTGGCCGGGTGTGGTGGCTCACACCTGTAATCCCAAAGCTTTAGGAGGCCAAGGCAGGCGGATTACCTGAGATCAGGAGTTCCAGACCAGCCTGGCCAACATGGCGAAAGCCTGTCTCTACTAAAAAATACAAAAATAGCCGGGTGTGGTGGCAGATACGTGAAATCTCAGCTACTCGGGAGGCTGAGGCAGCTTGAACCTGGGAGGCGGAGGTTGCAGTGGGCTGACATAGCACCACTGAACTTCAGCATGGACAACAGAGGGAAATTGCATCTCAAAAAGAGAAAAACAAAAACAAAAAAAAAACAAAGATAGTTATAACTTTATGAAGCTTTATGTTACTGCCATGGTAACTACCAAGAAAACATATAGGACATATGTACAAAGTGAAATGAAGAGAATTAAAACTTGTCACCACAAAAAAATCCAATGAAACACAAAGGAAGGCAGAAAGAGAGGAAAAGAGAAATAAAAAGGCCACAACATAGAAAACAAACAACAATGAAAGAAAATGGAACTAGTAAGTCCTTTCTTGTCAATAATTACTTTAAATAGAAACAGATAATGCACCAGCCATAATACATAGAGGGAATAACTGGATTTAAAAAAACAACTATAAATTGTCCAAAAGACACTCACTTTAGACCTAAGGACACACACAGGCTAAAAGTGTAAAAATGGGAAAAGATACTGTATTCTATTCTCTGAAGAGGGCAAGAGTGGCCATCCTGGGACTATAGGTACAGGTCACCATGTCTAGCTAATTTCTTAGTTTTTGTAGAGATGGAGTTTTGCCATGTTGCCCAGATTAGTCTTGAACTTCCGGACTCAATTGATCTATCAGCCTCCATCTCCCAAAGGGATGGAATTACAGGCAAGAGTCACCATGCTAGGACAAGTAAAGATTACAATAAAATGAGATCAGGGAGTAAAAGAACAGGAAAGTAAATTACTTCAAACATCTGCTAAAAGCTAAAGTCTGATTTTAAATCTGAATTCTGAATAAAATTACAAGATGCACTGCTGCCATATGAATCAAATAATCTCCAAGTAACAACTCTGTCCTATTAAGAAACAGCATGCAAACTTTTATTTTCATAAGCTAACCTTTACTGTGAACTTTTAAAACCCTTCACACATTTATTCTACACTGATGTTCCGGTGTCAGTCATCCTACCACTTAAAGGACTATTTGTTCAATCTAAACTGAGAGGTCTTACTTCAATATGACCTTCATAAAAGTTTTCCATTCATGGGACTCTCAAATTTGTTTTGCTCTGAGTTGTGGTAGCAATTTACAAGCCAATCATGTGAAGATTCAAAGCAAGTTCCTAAAATATGCCAGTCATTTTATGCCAGTCATTGACTAATTTATAAAATATGTATGTTTAGGTCTTAATCTGTCAAATGAAACAATCTTACATTCTTTAAAATACAAATTAGCTCTCTAGATAGCCATTAAGAAAAAATGGGACCGTTCATTAGCATCACAGTAAGTTGCAATGCAAAATCAACCTTCAAAACTAAAAATTAATCTATGTCAGAACAAATATATCATACTATGGTTGGAAAGCACTAAAATTTAATTCTGGCTTACAGCATTATGCCTATAAATAAATTTTGCAACTGAGTCACAGAAATTCATGTCAGGCAAAACAATCTTATTTGGCGTAATAATACCAAATGTTCCCTAGTTAGCTCAATTTGACTCTTTTAAAAGCTAGCTATTTAGTAATAAAAGCAAGCCAGGTGCAGTGACTCATGCCTGTAATCCCAGCACTTTGGGAGGCAGAGAAGAGCAGATCGCCTGAGGTCAGGAGTTCCAGACCAGCCTAGCCAACATGATGAAACCCTGTCTCTATTAAAAATACAAAAAATTAGCCAGGTATGGTAGTGGGCACCTGTATTCCCAGCTATTTGGGAGGCTGACACAGGAGAATTGCTTGAACCCAGAAGACATAGGTTGCAGTGAGGTGAGACTTCACCATTCCACTCCAGCCGGGGCAACAAGAGTGAAACTCCATTTCGGGGGAAAAGAAAAGTAAAGTAAACCAATCCCAGAAAAGTGCCTAGTTATTCTCATGTAGTTTGGAACTGTGCCTAGATATCAAAATATGTTCTATAATTGCCTCAGATAGGTATGTCTGATGTTGTACCAAAATTTTATATTAGCATTCTTACAACAAGGCCTACTTAATACTTTGTCCAGTAATATATAAACAGTAACAACCATAACTTTTTAGAAGACAACTTCCAAACTATAAAATACTTTTACCTCATACCCCAAATTAAAGACTTAATTCTAAATAACAAAATGTGACATTCTTTCTATAGTTGTTTTTAAACTCAAAACACTATTTTTAGAACTGGAAATGAATATATGTTACAAGTTAGCAAGCAAAACACATATAATGCAAGATCTTAAATATCACTATTCAAATATTACAGTGTGAAAAACCACTCAAAGCATTTTAATAGGTGTTTTTCCTGTTACTGTCTCTAGCATTATATTGAAGGCATACTGTAATAGTAACATTCTATTTGACAGAGTGAAACTGTATCATAATACAAACAAAATCAACCTAAAAGGCTTTCCAACATGAAATAAAAGTTACTACTGCTAAAATCTGTTTTTCACTTAATTGAACTGTATATTATTTAAATATGTTATTAAGCTTCCACCAAAGACGTTTTTGCTGAAAAGTATTTACACTAATTCAGATGACAAATTTATAAAAATTCCTAAATTACAGAATTTTAAGGGAATACATTGTTATAACCATCCTAGCGGTTTGATATACGGGTTTATGTATAAGGTTAAAAAAAAAATCAGAGAAACTAGTCACTGGGATAGGGCATCCTCAATGTCCAGAAAACTTGACAGGAAAAAAAAAAAAAAGATATTTATAACAATACTTTAAACCATTAGAAGCTTGTAAAACAATACTGACATTTGTAAAATCTATAAATAAAACTTTTATAGAAAACATAAATATGAATAAAAACTGAAATAACAGTGATACAGATCATTCTAAGAATTTTTTAAAGAAACAGTGATGACAGGCAAAGCTCTGTGAGAAAGGGAAAAAAAATTTTATTATACATACTACAGAATAATTTGTATTGGAGAACAGGTGCTATGGTTTGAATATGTCTCCAAAGTTCATGCGTTGAAAACATAATCCTCAATGCAATGGTGTTGTGAAGTGGGACCTTTAAGATCTGACAACATCATGAGCAGGTTGCTCTCAAGGATGGGTTAATGTCATCATAGTGAGGATAAGTCCATTACAGAATCAAGTTAAGCATCCCTCACCCTCATCCCTTGCACTGTCATACACTTTCTTGCCCTTCCACCTTCTCCAAAGAATGATGCAGCACTAAAGCCCTCCTGAAACGCAGCCCCTTGATCCTGGACTTCCCAGTCTTCAGAATCCTGAGCCAAATGAAGTGAAATTGAGTTAGTGTTTTTTTTATTTCAAAAAAGTCACTGCAGTTTAACATAGGGCATTACTCAGTGTTTTATGAAGCTACAGTTCTCCCCAAACATAATGAAACCACTTTCTCAAATTTAAAATGTTACTGTAATTAAAGTTGGAAAGGATAAACATGTTAAAAAAAATTCCTTAAAATTTAAACCCCATATTATCTATCTGAAAAGTTCATTCCAAACTTAACTTTAAAATTAACCACAACCCACTGAGAATTCATCCAAACTCCAGCATATGAAGATTTAAAGTTCTCAGCGAGTATTTTCCCACATTATCGCAGAAAACATCAAATTACTTTCATTTCATTGTAACTATTTTAAACACTAAGGCAGATCAAGAGTCACTGTTGCTTAAATCATATCATTGATACTATAACACGTTTTTCATAAAGCGATTTTCACTTGCATAAATAATCAAAGTTTAACTTATGTTTCATTTATCAGTCAAATGAAGTGGATTTACTAACATATATATACACATTATACACATATATATATATTACATTTTAGTTTTCTGGTCATTATTTGTCCCCAAAACAAACATGCAAAAGAGATTACAGGTAAAAGAACTTAGTATCTGTACTGAATTAAACTACAAAAGTAAAACGTTTTGGCAAGTAAAGTGTTCATCTTGAGAAAAAAATTAGTATTTCCTTCTCAAATGCAATAACAAACCGAAATTCCTAACTACTGCTTTTAGCATCTAAAAGATGGCGCGATTGTTGTACCGTCTTATTTCATGGGACCAACTGACAACATACAAATACTTTAACAAGATTTTGGTAAGAGGATAAAAAAAGATACACAGAGGAATATTCCAGGGTCTTTATGCAACAATCACACGGGAGTAACCAAACGTGCTGCAATTAATAAGCACATGTAGGTTTAAGAATGCTGCTATCTATGTTGGGGATAACGCAAGAATTCTACTTTTAAATAATCGTAATTTTTATTAAGCAACGTGAAGCTACACCAGCGCTCCTTAAAGTCTACTCATTGCTAAGGTTTCCGGGTTAATACCTCCTCCCTCTCCCCAAGCTTTCCCCCTTATTGCTCCTCCCACTTTTTACCCGCCATCTTGGCTGATACGAGCAGCCATTAACTAAACGACAGTGCCAACTTTTCAGACAAACAACGAATTCTTCGTGCTGTGAGCCTGCCACCTAAGAAACAAGGCTCCTGAGTGGAAAAAGCACACACATTCATGAAATCACATTTGCAGCATTGTGAATCCTAAAAAAGTAAACAAATCACTGAACTTCAGGCTAAAAATACACGCATCAGTTTATAGGTTAACTACTGCAAACTCTTCACCGCTGTAACTCACTTGCTACTTACACTTAGGACACCAGGGATATTTTTTAAAAAATGTTTAAAATTAGACAGCAAGAGCCAAATGCCAAAAGGCGAGAGGAAGACGCAGGAAGTTATTAATTTTGAAAACTGTACACATTCACAATTTGTGACGCTGAAATTCAGGAACAAAAGGCCCTAAAGTCACAGGCATGTTTGTGTGGACCCGGTTTAGCCCGGTCCCAAAGCGCTCCGTTTTTTTTCTTCAGGGTAGAAAGGAGGCTAGAGCAAGCGGCGAAGTATTCCAGAGTACCGGGAGTGCAAAGGCAAGCAATACTTTTCCGACCCCTTGGCCATGGAGCAGCGCCAAAGTAATCCTGGCTGGGCGATAAGGGACGCCGGGCCTTATCGCCGAGCAAAATGGGGACCAAAGACTCTGTCCGCGCCGGGTTGCTTTACCTTGCCTAGTAGGGTCTTCATCCTGGCGCCATCTTCATGAAGCCTCACGAATCCGAAGAGGCGGCTGTAGAGAGAGATATACAGAGGTTGTTAGTGGTCTGAGAAAGCCAGTGACCCGTCCCTTCCCGAGTCCGAGAACGACAGCGACAGCTTGGTGAGTGCCAAGCTGAGGATGACTCCGTCACCAACATGGGCAAGCTGTGTCCAGGCCTTCCCAGAGAGTACCTCCAGCCAACCAGGCGGGTGATGGAGGTGCGTACCTGTCCATGCCACCAAGCGCCTCCCTTTCCTCAACTGTCAGGCTAAGGGACTCCTCTTCGCTGTCGCGGCTCGCTTTTCCTGCCGCCATTTTCTTTGCCTCATCACCTAAGGCAACAGCGGCGGCACTGAGCGACACTCCGCAGGAATTCATGGAAATGCAACAAATTTCCAAGTCCACGTCGATACCCAACCTTAATGGAGTAATTGAAAAGACGCCTTCAATGGCTGCTTGACACTGTGACGCCAATTTTATCGCTTCCTCAGCGGCTGCAAGGAAAAAAACCTAAGGCAAAGCCGAAAGCAGCCGAAGCACGGGCAGCGGAACTCGGCTACCTGGATCACATCTCGGAAACTACAGGGAAGGCAGAAGCTTGTAGTGCTGGAGAGCACAGCAGAATTTCTTAAAATTACAAACTTTGCCAGCACCAGCACAAAGTTGTAATTGTGTCATGGGCGAACCCCACGCAGCAGCCACGACCTCCCCGCTTCCAACCAGTCAGTTGTAGCCAATCTAGGGGACTCATTCATCTCACGTGATCTTTGTTGACTTACGTCAGGCATGGCTCCACTGTACTCTCTGGCTGCTGGGACCCCGCCCTTCCAGTTCGCCAAGGACCTGGGAACGTGACAGAGGGTGATTCTGATTCTGACTGCCGGTTGGTTGATGGCCATGTCTATCGAGAAAAAGGTAGTCTCTGGGATGGAGTAACCTGTAGGTTGTGCTAGTTAAATGCATTAGGTTTAGAGAATGGAGTGCCGGTGCCGGGTCTTTTTGCAGTTGCGATACACTTGAAGGGGGAAGAGAGCGATGGGAAGAGCGGCGTCTGGGATCTCCGACGGGGCGCAAGTAGGAAAGAGAAAACACCATGGGCTTTAGGAGAATCCGGAATGAGGCTCCCACTGTCACAAGCCTTGCGAATGAGAGACCTTGCAGGGCATGGCAGGGAAGCTGCGCAGGCCCTAAACCTTCACCCTCAGACGACTCAAGACTTTTGGACCCAAGGCCTTGTCACCTAGAGGCTGGTTCTTTGCCCATTTCCTCTCCACTGACCAAGTGTGAAGAGAAAGCGTAATACCTTATTACCTCAGTCGGTAAGCCAGGTTCTAGGGAATCAACGTCGCACCTGTATTTATTAATTCATGATATTATCTAAGCAACAAATGGTGACCCCCGCAAAAAACAGTTACTACACAAATCCAAAATGTTTATTTCTATTGCGATAATTCCGTGAGGTCTCAGTAAGACTAGGAGCTGCTGTGTACAGGAATTAAGAGAACAATAATTAAGACCTTCACACTTTTAAGATGCAGCAACTGATAGAAAAGAAAAAAAAAACATTTTTTGACTCTCAATTGTAACTAAAATTAGAAATAATAAGTTAAAACAATTTATTTCTGAACCCCAAATATCATAGAGGTCTTAATTTGAAAAGTTTATTTTGCAAGACTTACTTCCCCATGATACATTTGCCCAAGGTGGTTGGGGCACAGCTTGCTTTTGTACCTTTTAGGGAGACATCATTGGTTCAGTCAGGTAAGAGTGACAACTCAAGTAGGGGCTTCCAGGTTAGAAGTAGGTAAGAGACAGATCGGGTGCGGTGGCTCACGCCTGTAATCCCAGCACTTTGGGAGGCCAAGGCAGGCTGATGACCTAAGGTCGAGAGTTTCAGACCATCCTGACCAACATGGAAAACCCCGTGTCTAGTAAAAATACAAAATTAACTGGTCGTGGTGGCGCATGCCTGTAATCTCAGCTACTCAGGAGGCTGAGGCAGGAGAATCGCTGGAACCCAAGAGGCAGAGATTGGGGTGAGCCGAGATGGCACAATTGCATTCCAGCCTGGGCAACAAGAGCAAAACTCCGTCTCAAAAAAAAAAAAAAAAAAGTAGATAAGAGACAAAAGATTGCATGCTTTTGAGTCCTCGATCAGCCTTCTACTGAATACAGAATTTAGTCTGGCTAGTGACTCTGTATTTTTACATACATAAATAATAAGGCAGAGAAAGCAATCAGATATTCAGTTGTCTCTTGTGCGCATCAGAAGAATAACTTTCTGTTGTGTCTGTCGTTTGTCCCCAAGGAATTTCCTTGTGGGCACGTTGTGAGGAACGTATGTAGCTTCTTATCTTTGTATCTATCTTATTTAGGAATAAAATGGGAGACAAGTTTAGTGACATAGCTCCCAGCTTGACTTTTCCCTTACTTAGTGATTTTGGGGTCCCAAGATTAATTTTTCTTTCTCATATGATATGGCCTAAGTATATTGCGGAATTGTGTATATTTTTCTATGTAAAGAATCTATAAAAAGTCTCATATATGTTAAACACCTCTGTCAATTACTATTTTCAAAAAGACAAATTGCATAATATTCCATAAAACAAATATTTTACTGCTTATCCGTCCAGTTATTAGGTATTATGAAAATGTTAATCATTAATGGGCATTAGGAGAAATGTTCCTTTATAAGTGAAGATATTGTATCTTTTTTTAAGTAATAAATTTGCCTCCTCCAAAAATGGATATTATGTATTTAAACTTTGATATTTAAATGAGAGGACAATATAGAACTTCCTGACAATAAACTATAACATTAGTGAGAGTTTTGGGAATCCCAACTGATTTTGCTCAGTAACACATGTTTTCATTGTTATTTTGAAACTAATTCTGATTCTATAAGTTAGAGTCTATCATGTTCTCTCCTCATTCCATTTCAGTTGAATCACTACACAGCTGAGAATATTTTCAGTAGCTGCACTATTGAAAATATTATATTAATTGTCATAAGTATATTATTAAGTATATTAATTGTCATAGTAGTGGTCATCGCACCAAGAACTTTTTGATGATATGCATACATTTGCAGAAGCACATTCAAATCATGTGGAATATGGCGTCTTCCAGGAATAAGGCCTACCTGTCTCACTTGAGGCAGGTAATTATTATAAAGTGATAAAGCACATAGAGGTGGGACAGAAATTGCAGTAAAGAAAGAATTTGAACTCTGGGTCTGTACAGGCTGTATCCTTGGAAAAGTTAGCTAATCTCTAACCCAACATTGTATTTCAAACGAAATAGCTACCTCCATCCTCATACCTTCATATGCATTTGGCAGATTATAAATCAGACAGGATATAACCTTAAGGCCTTACATTATTTGTAATTTTTTGGATCTTACCTAGTTTATAAAATGTAACTACAAAATATACAAAAATGTATATACTGATAAAAGACTTATTATTTGTACCCTTTCTAGTTTATAATTTGTCACATGTATGTGAAATGGGTATAAAGCATCCAGATTTAGGTTATTCCCTCAAGAGACTAATGACTTTATATTATTTTTTCCAAAAAAAAAAAATAGTATAACAACACATGGAAGGTAGAGTGGTATAGCAAAAGAAGAAATACCAAAAATAAACATTAATTTTTGGAAAATTAGAGGATATAACTATTTAACCTGATATATGTGAATGCATGTAGCTTATTTTTTAAGTTTATTTATTATACTTTAAGTTCTGGGATACATGCACAGAACGTGCAGGTTTGTTACATAGGTATACATGTGCCATGGTAGTTTGCTGCACCAATCACCCCATCATCTAGGTTTTAAGCCCCTCATATATTAGGTATTTGTTCTAGTGTTCTCCTTTCCCTTGAGCCCCACCCCTGACAGGTCCGGGTGTGTGATGTTCCCCTCCCTGTGTCTGTGTGTTCTCACTCTTCAGTTCCCAATTATGAGTAAGAATATGAGGTGTTTGGTTTTCTGTTCCTGTGTTAGTTTGCTGAGAATCATGGCTTCCAGCTTCATTCATGTCCCTGCAAAGGACCTGAACTCAATTCTTTTTTCGTGGCTGCATAATATTCCATGGTTATATATGCCACATTTTCTTTATCCAGTCTATCATTGATGGGTATTTGGGTTGGTTCCAAGTCTTTGCTGTTGTAAATGGTGCCGCAGTACACATACATGTGTATGTGTCTTTATAGTAGAATAATTTATAATCCTTTGGGTATGTACCCAGTAATGGGATTGCTGGGTCAGATGGTATTTTTAGTTCTAGATCCCTGAGGAATTGCCACACTGTCTTCCACAATGGTTGAAATAATTTACACTTCTACCAACAGCATAAAAGCATTCCTGTTTCTCCACATAATTGCAAGCATCTGTTGTTTCCTGACTTTTTAATGATCACCATTATAACTGGCATGAGATGGCATCTCATTGTGGTTTTGATTTCCATTTCTCTAATGAACGTGAAGTTGAGATTTTTTTCATGTGTTTATTGCCCACATAAATGTCTTCTTTTGAGAAGTGTCTGTTCATATCTTGCACACACTTTTTGATGGGGCTGTTTGTTTTTTTCTTATAAATTTGTTGAAGTTCCTCATAGATTCTGGATATTAGCCCTCTGTCAGATGGATAGATTGCAATATTTTTCTCCCATTCTGTAGGTTGCCTGTCCAGTCTGATGATAGTTTCTTTTACAGTACAGAAGCTTTTTAGTTTAATTAGATCCGATTTGTCAATTTTTGTTTTGGTTTCCATATCTTTTGCTGTTTTAGTCATGAAGTCTTTGCCCATGCCTATGTCCTGAATGGTATTGCCTAGGTTTTCTTCTAGGGTTTTTATGATTTTTAGGCCTTATGTTTAAGTATTTAATCCATTTTGAGTTATTTTTTGTATAAGGCATAAGGAAGGGGTCCAGCTTCAGTTTTCTGCATATGGCTAGCCAGTTTTCCCAGCACCATTAATAAATAGAAAATCCTTTCCCCGTCGTTTCTTTCTGTCAGGTTTGTCAAAGATCAGATGGTTGTAGATGTGTAGTGTTATTTCTGAGGCCTCTGATCTGTTCTATTGGTCTGTATATCTGTTTTGGTATCAGTACCATGCTGTGTTTTTACTGTAGCCTTGTAGTATAGTTTGAAGTCAGACAGCATGATGCTTCCAGCTTTGTTCTTTTTGCTTAGGATTGTCTTGGGTATGTGGTCTCTTTTTTGGTTCCATATGAAATTTGAAGTAGTTTTTTCTAGTTCTGTGAAGAAAGTCAGTGGTAGCTTCATGGGAATAGCATTGACTCTATAAACTACTTTGAGCATTATGGTTATTTTCATGATATTGGTTCTTTCTATCCATTAGAATGGAATGTTTTCCCATTTGTTTGTGTTCTTTCTTATTTCCTTGAGCAGTGGTTTATAGTTCTCCTTGAAGAGGCCCTTAACGTCTCTGTAAGTTTGTTGCTAGGTATTTTATTTTCTTTGTAGCCGCTGTGACAGGGAGTTCACACATGATTTGGCTCTCTGTCTATTATTGGTATACAGGAAGGCTTGTGATTTTTGCACATTGATTTTGTATCCTGATACTTTGCCAAAGTTGCTTATGAGCTTAAGCAGTTTCTGGACTGAGACAATGGAGTTTTTTAAATATACAATTATGTCATCTGCAAACAAAGACAATTTGACCTTCTGTCTTCCTATTTGAATACCCTTTATATTTCTTTATCTTGCCTGATTTCACCGGCCAGAACTTCCAATACTATGTTGAATACGAGTGGTGAAAGAGGGCAATCTTGTCTTTAAGGGAATGCTTCCAGCTCTTTCCTATTCAGTATGATATTGGCTCTGGGTTTGAACAAAGACACAATATACCAGAATCTCTTGAACACAGCTAAAGCAATGTTTAGAGGGAAATTTATAGCACTAAATGCCCACATTAGAAAGTGGGAAAGATTAAAATTGACACCCTAATATCACATTTTAAAGAACTTGAGAAATAAGAGCAAACAAATTCAAAAGAAGGTAGAAGATAAGAAATAGATAAGAACAGAACTGAAGGAGATAGACACACACAAAAAACCATTCAAAAAATCAGTGAATCCAGGAGCTGTTTTGTTGAAAAGATTAACCAAATAGATAGACTGCTAGATAGACTAATAAAGAAGAAAAGAGAGAAGAGTCATATAGACACAATAAAATAGGATAAGGGGATATCACCACTGTTCCCACAGAAATACGAACTACCATCAGAGAATACTATAAACACCTCTACGTGAATAAACTAGAAAACCTAGAAGAATTGGATAAATTCCTGGACAAATAAACCTCCCAGGACTAAACCAGGAAGAAGTTGAATCCCTGAATAGACCAGTAACAATGAGAAAAACTACATGATTAGCTCAATAGACACCGAAAAGGCTTTTGATCAAATTCAACACTCCTTCATGCTAAAAACACTCAAAAAACTAGATATTGAGGGAATATGTTTCAAAATAATAAGAGCTGTTTATGACAAACCCAGAGCCAATATCATACTGAATAGGAAAGAGCTGGAAGCATTCCCTCAAAGACAAGATTGCCCTCTTTCACCACTCATATTCAACATAGTATTGGAAGTTCTGGCCGGTGAAATCAGGCAAGATAAAGAAATATAAAGGGTATTCAAATAGGAAGACAGAAGGTCAAATTGTCTTTGTTTGCAGATGACATAATTGTATATTTAAAAAACTCCATTGTCTCAGTCCAGAAACTGCTTAAGCTCATAAGCAACTTTGGCAAAGTATCAGGATACAAAATCAATGTGCAAAAATCACAAGCCTTCCTGTATACCAATAATAGACCGAGAGCCAAATCATGTGTGAACTCCCTGTCACAGCGGCTACAAAGAAAATAAAATACCTAGCAACAAACTTACAGAGACGTTAAGGGCCTCTTCAAGGAGAACTATAAACCACTGCTCAAGGAAATAAGAAAGAACACAAACAAATGGGAAAACATTCCATTCTAATGGATAGAAAGAACCAATATCATGAAAATAACCATAATGCTCAAAGTAGTTTATAGAGTCAATGCTATTCCCATGAAGCTACCACTGACTTTCTTCACAGAACTAGAAAAAACTACTTCAAATTTCATATGGAACCAAAAAAGAGACCACATACCCAAGACAATCCTAAGCAAAAAGAACAAAGCTGGAAGCATCATGCTGTCTGACTTCAAACTATACTACAAGGCTACAGTAAAAACACAGCATGGTACTGATACCAAAACAGATATACAGACCAATAGAACAGATCAGAGGCCTCAGAAATAACACTACACATCTACAACCATCTGATCTTTGACAAACCTGACAGAAAGAAACGACGGGGAAAGGATTTTCTATTTATTAATGGTGCTGGGAAAACTGGCTAGCCATATGCAGAAAACTGAAGCTGGACCCCTTCCTTATGCCTTATACAAAAAATAACTCAAAATGGATTAAATACTTAAACATAAGGCCTAAAAATCATAAAAACCCTAGAAGAAAACCTAGGCAATACCATTCAGGACATAGGCATGGGCAAAGACTTCATGACTAAAACAGCAAAAGATATGGAAACCAAAACAAAAATTGACAAATCGGATCTAATTAAACTAAAAAGCTTCTGCACTGCAAAAGAAAATATCATTAGAGTGAACAGGCAAACTATAGAATGGGAGAAAATGTTTGGAATCTATCCATCTGACTGAAGTCTAAATCCAGAATCTCCGAGGAACATAAAGAAATTTAGAATGGAAAGACCAAACAACCCCATGAAAAAGTGGACAAAGCATCTGAACAGACACTTCTCAAAAGAAGACATTTATGTCACCAAAAAAATATGAAAACAGTTTATCATCACTGGTCATTAGAGACATGCAAATCAAAACCACAGTGAAGTACCATCTCACGCCAGTTCAAATGGCGATTGTTAAAAGTCAGGAAATAGGTCAGGTGCGGTGGCTCATGCTTGTAATCCCAGCACTTTGGGAGGATGAGACTGGTGAATCATGAGGTCAAGAGATCAAGATCATCCTGGCCAACACGATGAAACGCCGTCTCTACTAAGAATATAAAAATTAGCTCGGCGTGGTGGCACATGCCTATAGTCCCAGCTGCTCTGGAGGCTGAGGCAGGAGAATCGCTTGAACCCAGGAGGTGGAGGTTGCGGTGAGCCATGATTGTGCCATTGCACTCTGGCCTGGCAACAGAGTGAGACTCTGTGTCAAAAAAAAAAAAAAAAGAAAAAAGAAAAAAGGAAACAACAGATGCTGGAGAGGATGTGGAGAAATAGGAAAGCTTTTACACTGTTGATGGGAGGGTAAATTAGTTCAGTCATTGTGGAACACAGTGTGGCAATTCTTCAGGGATTTAGAACTCGAAATACCATGTAACCCAGCAATTCCATTATTGGATGTATACCCAAAGGATTATAAATCATTCTGCTCTAAAGACATGTATGGTGGCAGTGTTCACAACAACAAAGACTTGGAACCAACCCAAATGCCCATCAGTGATAGACTGGATAAAAAAATGTGGCACATATACACCATGGAATACTATGCAGCCATAAAAAAGATGAGTTTATGCTCTTAGCAGGGATGTGGATGAAGCTGGAAACCATCACTCTCAGCAAACTAACACAAGACCAGAAAACCAAACACTGCATGTTCTCACTCTGAAGTGGGAACTGAACTATGAGAACACATGGACACAGGGAGGAGAACATGAAACACAGAGCCTATGAGTGGGTGGGACACAAGGGAAGGGATAGCATTAGGAAAAATACCTAAATGCATGTGCATGCAGGGCTTAAAACCTAGATGACGGATTGATGGGTGCAGCAAACCACCATGGAATATGCATACCTATGTAACCAGCCTGCATGTTCTGCACATGTGTCCCAAAACTTAAAGTAGAATAATAATAATAATAAAAAATGTTGAACATGTACACCATGGAATACTATGCAGTCATTAAAAAAGAATGAGATTTATTTCAGAACAAAGATGCGGCTGGAGGCCACTATTCTCAGCAAACTAATGCAGGGGCAGAAAACCAAGTACTGCATGCTCTTTCCCACTTATGAGAAGGATTTAAATGATGAGAACTTATGAACAAAAAAGGGAACAACAGACACTGGGTTCTAATTGAGTGTGGACAGTGGGAGGATGGAAAGGAGCAGAAAAGATAACAGCTGGGTACTAGGCTTAATTCGTGCATGATGAAATAATTTGTACAAGAAATCCTTGTGACATGAGTTTACCTATGTAACATTCACTTGTATCCTGGAGCCTAAAGTAAAAGTTAAAAAAAATGAACAAAGTAAATTAAGACATTTTAGTAATGGGATATTTTATATGCAATGCCAAAAGAAATTAACAGTAAGAACCTGCAAACTCTCCAGGTGATTTTAACTATAAAAACAGTGGAGAACAATTGCTCTATGGCAGTATTTCCCAAACTTGCCCCCAAATAAGAACCATCTGACATGGTTGTTAAATGTATTTATTGCAGGCCTCTTCCTAGATTTAATAAGCCAATTTTCCAGAAAAAGAGCCTAAAAATGTAGATATTTAATAATTATCCAAAGCGATACTTTAAATGAGGAAAGTTTAGGCAATGCTATTAATATTTTCTTCTCACCCTCTCCATGTTAAAAGCAATTAGCTGAAGTATAAACCACTAACAAAAGCATTATTCAGTTAAATTCAGCCAACAATATTTTTAGTGTACACCTTAAACATTACCCTTGAAAGTCACTTTTAATGTGTGATTTTGAACCTAGAAATCACTGAGAAACTTAAAATAATAAACGTAGAGTAGTTGGTTGCTATACAGATATTATTATTGGGTATTCTCTCAGACTACTTAACTTTCATGTAGTTTTGTAAGAAACACTTTATTAATTTGGGCTGGTTCCTGAAGTTCGCATAAGTCGGCTGGCCTGGTGTCATATCAGATCTATCTCAGAGGCCTGAGAAGGACTAGCTTTTCTTTATCGTGCCCAAGATAGAGGCATTTTAAGCCTCCCCAAAATCGTTTCTTAATGTATCTCAAGAAGGAAAATGTATTCAAGACAGATTTTAAGTGGATACCTTTGAGTGCAAACCAAAAAGTGGTTATGGAAATTATAATGAACAAGTAAAATTGACTAAAGGATGCATACTCAAATACCTACCCTTTCTCTTTTGGTAAAAAGGAGGAAGGCATAGTGAGTATTAAATTGTTTATATAGCTTTATTAAATTTCCTGTTTTTAGCACCATAGTCATTTTACTTATCACTAGTCAGAGAAACAGATTAGTAACTTTACTATGAGCCCTTTGAAGGGAGGCATTTTGTCCTAGTGTATTGAGTTGTATGTAGTTTTTAAATGTTGAGTATTTAGCATAATTCCTAGAGCATAATAAATGAGCAAAATTATTTTTTGAATTAGATACCAATATTGATTGCTTGCCTGAACCTCATTGTTAAAACATACAATATTAATACATGTAAAAGAATGTTTAAAAAATAATTTGTGCTCAATTAGGCTCACACTAAAAATAAACTGTAGTAATAATTTTAAAAATTCTGACAAAAAAGAAAATGATGTTTTCCTCTGAAGTTACAAAAATGAAAGGGTTGAAAAGAGAACCTTTATTTATAGCTTTCTATTATTAATTATTTAATTGTTTTAACCGTGTGCATGTACTAATTTTATTATAGAAAAATGAAAGTTTTTAAGGTCAGTTAAAATGAACATGATTAACGTTATTAAAATTATATAATCACACAGAGATTCTGAAGGGATCTTTTCCCAACCTCATCTCAGAATATTCCCCAATTTTCCTTCAGTTTTATCTCCTAGTGATAGTTGTTAAAATGCCCACAATTCTCCATGTTTTTCATTGAGAGGTGAGATGAAAAAAATTCCTATTTTTAAATGTGAATTGACTAACTTGCTTTGATCAATGGGAGGTTAGCAAATGTGTGGCAAACCATGGCTTGAGAAATATTTGTGTTCACTTGGTTCACTTGTCACTTGTCTCATTTGTTGGGTAATAAAGGACAGGGGATGCACTTGCTGTCATGTATCAGTCAACCACCAGACACACAAGCCATCTAGTCAGTTACTGTCCATCTAAATTCCAAGTGACTGCAAACAAATGAGCACTTCTAGCTGAGGTCAGCTGAGCTCAGACACAGCTATCAGTAATTATCATAGAATTGTGAACCAAATAATTGTCTTGTATAGTAACTAAGTTTGGAATGATTTGTTATCTCTAGCTTGTAACTAAAATACTGTTCAGTTATGGAGTTCTCTACACTAGTCAAAAGGATTCACACAGTTTGTGCAACAGTGTATGTACATATCAATTCTTATTTACATAAATTTTCTACATAAATTATGCTATTCATTATCACATTATAGCCAAAATGCCATCTGTCTTTTGAAATTGTCTTTTTCTCCATTCCCAGGTTGTTAACAGTTTTGTTTTTTTTTTCTTCTAACCTTTATTTTCAGTTCAGGGTTACATGTGCAAGTTTGTTATATAGGTAAACTTGTAACAGGGAGGTTTGTTACACAGATAATTTCATTACCCAGGTACTAAGTCTAGTATCCAATAGTTAATCTTTTCTGTTTCTCGCTTCTCTCCCATTCTCCGTCCTCAAGTAGGCCCCAGTGTCTGTTGTTTACTTCTTTATAAGTTCTCATCATTTAACTCATCTTTTTAAGTTTTGAGGGAGAACACACCATATTGGATTTTCTGTTCCTGCATCAGTTTGCTAGGAATAACGGCCTCCAGCTTTAAGGCATGTTCTTTGCATTTCCTTGCAAAAGACATGATCTCATTCTTTTTATGGCTGCATAGTATTCCATGGTGAACATGTACCATATTTTCTTTATTCAATCTGTCATTGATGGGCATTTAGTTTGATCTCATGTCTTTGTATTGTGAATAGTGCTACAGCGAACATATGCATGTATCTTTATGATAGAACGTTTATATTGCTTCAGGCACATACTCAGTAATGGAATTCCTGAGTCAAATGGTAGTTCTCTTTTTAGCTTTTTGAGGAATTTCCAGTACCTGAAGGAATCAACACTGAAGTCTGAGACAGCAAAGATGGCCTGACCCTCCCTCTGGGAGCTCTGTCCCAGGGAGATTTGAAATCTCTGTTGGCTGGAAAATACCAGCAAAAGTGGCTGGAGACCCTATTTGGGAGGTCTTGCCCAGTGAGAGAAATGGGATTGGAGACCTGCTTAAAACAGCAGTGCGCTGGCCCTGTTTTTATAGACTAGCTGTGTTGTGCTGGAGGTTTACTTTAGCCCCCAGTCACCTTGAATTCTCCAAAGTCTGAAGGCTAGAATGGTTAGGTCACCCAAACTGTAAAGATGGCAGCCCACAATTCCCAGGGAGCTGTGTCCCAGGGAGGTGTGAAACCTTTCTTGGGGGCCAGGTGCAGTGGCTCATGCCTGTAATCCCAGCATTCTAGGAGGCTGAAGCAGTTACATTGCTTGAGATCAGGACTTTGAGACCAGCCTGGGCAACAAAATAAGATTCCATCTCTAGAAAAAATACAAAAATTAGCCAGGCATGGGGCATATACCTGTGGTCCCAGCTACTTGGGGAGGCTGAGCGGGGAGGATAGTTTGAGCCTGGGAGGTGGAGGGTGCAGTGAGCCAAGCACATCACTGCGTTCTAGCCTGGGCAACAGAGCCAGACGCTGTCTCAAAAAAAAAAAAAAAAAAAAATAGGAAAGAAGGAAAAAACAAAAGAAACCTCTGTGAGCTGGAAAATACCAATGGTGGTGACTAGAGACACCTGCTGGGAGATAAGGAAGGAAAGAAGGAGGAGAGAAAGACAGAGGGGGAGGAAGGGAGAGGTGGTGGGAGGGAAAAGAAAGGAAACTTCTGTCAGCTGGAAAATACCAATGACAGTGCCTAGAGATGCCCACTGGGAGATTCCGTCTAGTGAAGAAAAATGGGATGCAGGATCCATGTGAATAAGCAGTCTGACGATGTCTCCATAGAGTTGCCAGCCTACACTGGGGAACCATTACTTGCCTCAGACTTATTGGAGCCCTAAGGCAACAGTGACTGAGGCTGTGAATACAGCAAAAATGGTGGCCAATTCCTCCCATGGAAAGCTCTGTATCAGGGACATATAATGCTGCTGCCAGTGGTTGGCGGGGATTTTAAGCCAGTGGGTCTTATGCTGTTGAGGTGCCATGGAAGTAGGTCCTGCAGACTTTTGCTGATCAAGCCCTTGGATTCAGCCCCTTTCCTAGGGGTATATATGGACTCTAACTCCTGCTTTGCCAGAGTTGCATATGCTTTTGTTGGGAAGTCTACAAAGTCGTGGTATGTAAGGATTTTGTGTCTCTCCATGTGTCTGAGTGGCTGCCCTGCCGAGACTCCACATGGTTCTGTGTGTCTGGCCCTGGTGGAGTGGGTTCATGAGAAGATCTCCTGACCTAACTGTTATGATTCATTGCAGAAGTGTGGGTTCTCAGTATTATTCACTTGTCGCTTCACTGGGCATGGGAGGTTTCCCTGGCTCTGTATCATTCCCAGCTGGGGGCCATCATCCTGCCTTGCTTTTTCTCCATTCTCTATAGGCTGAGTTGTTTCCTTATTATTCCCAATGCAAGTACCTGAATGTTTCACTTGAATAGTTTATTCCTCCTTGCTAAAAGCTTTTTGTATTAAGAATGTCAGTGGCTAATTTTAATTCCACTAAAATATTTTTTATGGTTGGACACAACAGAAACCAGTAAGACTGAAGTACCTTCATGGAAATATTTTATTCATTTTTCTTATCTGATACTATTACTTGAACCCATCTCTACTTCTTTTACTTTGATTCTTACATAACACTTTTAAATTGCTAATTTAATTTTTAAGTAATTTTTAATTCCATAATCACACAGTTGACTTTCTGAAGGTAAACTCTTGTTAAGAACTGAATTGTATCCCAAAGTTTAAATGTTGAAGTCCCAACCCATAACATGACTCTATTTGAAGGCAGAGAGACTTAAGAAGTAATTAGAGTTAAATGAAGTCATAGTTGAGTCCCTACTACAATATAATTTGGTGTCCTTCAAGAAAAAGAAAGGACAGCAGTTACCTATAGTCAAGAAGTAAAGACCAGATAAGGGCACAGAAAGATGAAACCATCTGCAGGTCAAGGAGAAAGGCCACAGTAGAAACAGAACCTGCTGGCACCTTGATCTCTAACTTTCATCCTCCAGATTTGTGAGTGGCTTATCTTCTAAGCCACTATGGAATTTTCTTATGACAGCTGTAAAAAACTAATACAACATTATTCCTTATCTGACTTTGAGGATCTTTTTAATAATGTCAATTAGCTGCTGATATAACTTCTTTTGAACTATATATCCAAATCTTTTCTCACATTTAAAGTAAATCTTTTATTGTTTATATTATTTCTTAATACAGTCTAGATACAAGAGTTCTTGATCAGATACATGATTTTATTATTTATTTATTTATTTTGAGATGGAGTCTCTGTTGCCCAGGCTGGAGTGCAGTGGTGCCATCTCGGTTCACTGCAAGCTCTGCCTCCTGGGTTCATACCATTCTGCTGCCTCAGCCTCCCAAGTAGCTAGGACTACAGGTGCCTACCACCACGCCCAGCTAATTTTTTGTGTGTGTGGTGTTTTTTTTTTTTTTTTAAGTAGAGACAGGGTTTCACCATGTTAGCCAGGATGGTCTCCATCTCCTGACCTCATGATCCACCCACCTCAGCCTCCCAAAGTGCTGGTATTACAGACATGAGCCACCATGCCCGGCCATGATTTTTAAATATTTACTCTAAGTCTTGGCTACTGTTTTATTTTTTTAATAGTGGCTTTGAAGGGCAAACATTTTTAATTAAAAAATCTTTAAATTGTTTAATTTTTAAACAAAATTATATAATTTTAATTTTGACAAAGTGTAACGTATCAATGTTTTTTGGAGTAGAATTTGGGGGTTATACCTTAGAACTCTTTAAAATCTTGAAAACTTTTTTCTATGTTTTTGCCTAAAGGTTTTAAAGATTTGTGATCCATTTTAAGGTGTGTGTGTGTGTTGTGAAGTGAAGGTCTAGATTTTGCATGTGGATATCCAATTTTCTAAGTAATATTTGTTAAAAAGACAGTCTGTTTACATTGATTTTCTTTGCACCATTTAAAAAAAGTGTCCTTAAATGAAACTCATTTCTGAAATTTCAATTTTATTCTATAGATCTACATATCTATTTATGTTACTTGGGGTTTAATCTAAGAAGCAGAAACAGGGAATTTGCTTAGACATTTATGATAGCTGGTTAAACAGTCACTGCAAGTCTTTTCAGTGTGGGAGTCTGAAATTTACAGGATGGTGGTCAGAAAGAGAAGATAATCAACTACTTGAACTTTGTAACTGTGAGTGGATACTCACAGTCATGAATTGATAACCCACAAAGGTGAAGTTAAACTTGTATCTGTTCCTTTTGTCTCTGATGATACGGAAATGCTGTTAAATATAGGACCATTTGTCACAGGGCTAATCACACAAACACCTGGCTCAGGAATCAGAGAAAACTGAAGAAAGATACTGGAGGAGCAGGGACATTTTCAGTGCCAGATGCTGCTTAATGCCAACATTAATCAGCAGATAGCAATGGCATGTAATCTACAAAATAGTCGATCCCTCTCACATCAGACTTCCAACTCTCAGTGGATTACTCCCTTGTAGTCTATGCTAACTGGAAAAAATACAAGAAAAAACTACTGGGATATGTTGTTAAATGTAGCCAGAGTGACACAGAATAGTCCACCCTATTTGTAAATTGGTATGCATGTAAAATATCTTTAACTTCCTCTCTTTAACTCCAAATAAATAAGGCATTATACCTTTTCCTGTTTCCACAAAAGAGTGTATAAGTCCTCTTTGGTATCTATCTTTTCCTTTGATTTGTTTAACTCAACTAAACTAACTTAACAAATAGAGAGATATAAAGTTAACTATTACTAGTATGTTATGCAAGATAATAAGGAGAGGAAAGATGCCATGGCAATGTCAGGAAACTACCCTATATGTTATAAAAAGGGGAGGAACCCTCCATTCTAGGAATCTCTCTTTTTCTTTTTTTTTTTTTTTTTTTGAGACAGAGTTTCTCTTTTGTTGCCCAGGCTGGAGTGCAATGGTGCCTGATCTCAGCTCACAGCAACCTCCGCCTCACGGGTTCAAATGATTCTCCTACCTCAGCCTCCTGAGTAGCTGGGATTATAGGCATGTGCCACCACCCTGGCTAATTTTGTATTTTTAGTAGAGACAGGTCTTATTCACGTTGGTCAGGTTGGTCTTGAACTCCCAACCTCAGGTAATCTGCCTGCCTCGGCCTCCCAGAGTGCTGGGATTACAGGTGTAAGCCACTGCGCCTGGCCCAGTTCCAGGAATTACTCACCACTTTTCCAGAAAACTCATGAATAATCCACCTCTTGTTTAGCATATAATCAGGAAATAACTATAAGTATACTAAATCAGGCAGTCCATGCCACTGCTCTGCCTATGGAGTAGCCATTATTTTGTTCCCATATTTTCCTAGTAGACTTGCTTTCACTTAACTCTGTGCACTCGCCCTGAATTCTTTCTTACATGAGGTTCAAAAACCCTGTATCGGGGTCTAAATAAAGACCACTTTCTGGTAAAAGTTGTAAGGATTGTTGGTTTGCTTTTGGAGTTTTGAGTTTTGTTGGGGTGGGGTACGATGGAATCATGCTGTGTTGCCAAGGCTGACTTTGAACTACTGGACTCAAAATATCCTCCTAATTCAGCCTTCTGAGTAGCTGGGATTACAGATGTGAGCTACCATCCCTGCTTATTTGTAAGTTTTTATGTTGATCTTCATTAATATTATCCTCAATACAGAAAATTTGTGGAGAAGACTGGATAAATTATTATTTACTTTAGAGCAAATAACAACTGTATGCTTCTCTGAATAACAATTTGAGTTATATACTCTAATGCATTACTTTGGGGTAATTCTATGAGAGTCAGGCATAGATGCCAAGGAAAATCAATCTGGGTGCTTATATTTATATCATTCTCTTCCCTTCCTGAAAGAAGAGTGAAAGATATTGCTCTTTGTATAGAATTCTTACTTCATTTTTAACTTTTTTTGAATGTGGAGAGAGATCTTCACAGGAAATTTAAGCTCATTTTGTCAAGCTTTACAATACAAGTATGTGTCCGTGGTTATGGATCTCATCTCTCTTTGGAATGTTACTTAACTTCTGAAGTTAAGTAAATGTTAATATATCTGGAATTATTTTAATTAAAAATCTTCACTTTTATTATTGATTTTTTTCCCAATAAGATTAAGGCTGATATTGCCCTATTTGACAGATAAAGAAGCTGAGACCCCAAAATGGTTAGGTGCCTTACCCAAGGTCTCATACTAATTAGATACCGTATGGCCACTTCTTCTTTGAATATGGTGTCATTTCCCTTAAAGTCAAACTAGAAGTGCCTAGTTCTGGGAAGAAGTTACTGGGATGATGGCTATTTGTCTAATCTCAGGTTACCCTTAAAAGACCCAAGAAATTAGGCCGGGCGCGGTGGCTCAAGCCTGTAATCCCAGCACTTTGGGAGGCCGAGACGGGCGGATCACGAGGTCAGGAGATCGAGACCATCCTGGCTGTCACTGTGAAACCCCGTCTCTACTAAAAACTACAAAAAACTAGCCGGGCGAGGTGGCAGGCGCCTGTAGTCCCAGCTACTCGGGAGGCTGAGGCAGGAGAATGGCGTGAACCCGGGAGGCGGAGCTTGCAGTGAGCTGAGATCCGGCCACTGCACTCCAGCCTGGGTGGCAGAGCGAGACTCCGTCTCAAAAAAAAAAAAAAAAGACCCAAGAAATTGTTCCTACAAATACAACAATTTTCCTCACTCTAGGCATAGTTCAATCTGTGGGTCCTCCTCTGACACTCTTCAAAAACCAGAAATACCAGGAACTGAAGCAGGTAATGCATCAAAGACAGACTTTTCTGTAATCCATGATTTCTGTCTTAGAATGATTATTTTCTACAACTGACTGCTTCCTGGAAAGGTGGTGTGGAAATATCCCCAGGTAACTTTCTATTTTACACCTTCTATGTCCTTGACCTCCTTCCTCATACCTCTGCTTGATCCACTGTTCCACTCACATGGCCTACTGTGTAGATCAATTTAGAAGGTAACTTTCCTTCCTTCCTTCCTTCCTTCCTTCCTTCCTTCCTTCCTTCCTTCCTTCCTTCCTTCCTTCCTTCCTTCCTTCCTTCTTTCCTTCCTTCCTTCTTTCCTTCTTTCTTTTTTTTCCTGGAAACCATCATTCTCAGAAAACTATCACAAGAACAGAAAACCAAACACCACATGTTCTCACTCATAGGTGGGAATTGTACAATGAGAACACTTGGACACAGGAAGGGGAACATCACACACTGGGGCCTGTTGTGGGGTGGGGGAAGGGAGGAGGGATAGCATTAGGAGATATACCTAATGTAAATGATGAGTTAATGGGTGCAGCTCACCAGTTAATGGGTGCAGGTATATCATTTACATTAGGTAAATGATGAGTTACATATGCACATGTATACATATGTAAAAAACCTGCACATTGTGCACATGTACCCTAGAACTTAAAGTATAATAAAAAAGGAAAAGAAGGACATATATCAAGATGCAGGGCCATTTGGGGTTCCACTGAGGGACAAATGTTGGAAAGCATGCCATGGAGACTCAGATGGTTGCATTTCCAAGTGGGATGTCAGCTGGGCAGAACTGCTCTCAAACCACAGCTAGAAGAAGAAGCTGAAACTGAACTTCAGGTTTAATTAAGAATCTGTATGGGACCACTGTTGGCAACCTGACCCAGTGGCATCAGCAGGCAGGATTGCTTCCAGACCACAGCTGAGAGGAGCTGGAGCTTAGAATCAGGGCTCCTTTAGGAACTGCTGCAGGTTGGAGATCAGCAGTCCTGTCCTGGTTTTACAAATATTTATGTCTTCCAGCAGTTACATGAGCCATTGGGATTGCTCCCAGGCTGCATGTGAGAGGGATTGGAGTTGAATTTTGGGGCCCCTTCAGGGTGTGCTGAGGGAATGGAGGTTGTCATGGTTGCCCTCGTAGTTCAGACTGGCTCTGAGGTTCTAGAAGTTCTTTGCATGGGTGTGGTTACTCATAGGCTTCAGCAGAGGGACAGAGTCAAGACAGTACCCCTTCAGTATTTGCTATGGATAGGAGGCCAGCAAGCCCACCCCAGTGGTTAACACAAGTGAGTGTCTCAGCAGTCTCCTGTGCCTTAGCAATAGTTCACTGAGTACAGCAAGAAAGCCTGAGCTTAGACAGCATTCCTTCAGGATCTTCGTGGGAGATGGAAGACAGCATGTTTGTCCCAGTAGCTCAGATGGATGCATCTCTTATCAGTTCTCTGCACATGTGGGATAAATGCTGGAATGCAGTGAGAGGGGCTTGAAATAAGAGAAAACCCTTTCAGGGACTGCTGTGGGATACAGACAAGCAAATCTGTCCTGGTGCCACAGATGGCCAAGCCTTTCTCTTGGTCTTTGTGTGAGCAGTACTAAGCTGGGACCATAGCTGACAGGGGCTGGAGCCAATTTATAGAATAATTTTGGGTCCATTGATGTGGCCAATGTTGGTAGGCAGATGGCTCTACTGTAAGTAATCTCTAATGAACTCTTAGACAGATGATTCTGATTATAGGCTCAAGGGCAAATACAGCTCTAGACAATACCCTTGGGAAAATAGGCCATTTTGGGGCTTGAACCCAGAAGTACAATCGACAGGTGCTGAATAACAATCAGCACTCTGAGAACAACTCTTTTGTAACTTTGAGTATACTAAGGTTCCATAATCTACATAAATCCCAAGGCTCCTTATCTGTTGGTATGTGCCAAATTCTTGTTGTAGGGGATATAGTAGGGTGGCCTCCTGTTCTTCTACAATGCTAATGTTCCTCTGTTTCTTTATTTTTAATCTTTGACATTCTCACAGTTGAAAATGACATCACATGGTTGCTCTGATTTATAGTTGATTGATTACTATTGTAGTTAATTTTTTTTTATATATTTACTTACACATCTATAATTTTTTAATTGATTGTTTCAGTGTTTATCCTATTCTTATATTGAATTGATTTGGTTATAATGACACTGAAAAACTCTATATAAAATTGGAAATTATATGAATAATTATTAGGGATTGGCTAAATAAATTATGGCAGTTTATAAATCACATTATATTCTCATTAAATGACAGTATAGGTACATAATTTTGGAAGGGAAAATACGTTGATAACAATGTTAATGGTAAGGGAGCAGACAAATTATTCCATGCAAACGGAAACCAAAAGCAAGCAGGAGTAGTTATTGTTGTATCAATGAAACAGACTTTAAGGCAACAGCAGTTTAAAAAATACAAAGAAGGTTATTAGAATAATAAAGAGACTGATTGAACAAAAGATATAGGTATCCTAAATATATGTGTGACAAGCTTCAGAGCTCCCAGATTCATAAAACAATTACTTTTAGACTTAAGAGATAGCAACGCAATAATAATGGGGAACCTCAACATACCACTAACAGCACTAGACAGATTATCAAGGAAGAAAGACAAAAAGGACACATATAACATAAACTGAACTCTAGAGTAAATGGACCTAACAGATATTTACAGAACATTCTAACCCCCATACCAGGGAATATACATTCTTCTCATCAGGATGTGAAACATTTTCTAAGATAGACCATACCATATGCCACAAAAAGTCTCAATAAAACTTTAAAATATTGAAACTTTATCATATATAGTCTTAGGCATAACAGAATGACACTAGAAATCAGTTTCAAGAGAAATTTTCAAAACTATGCAAATACATGGAAATTAAACAATCTGCTCCTGAGTATGTTTGGGTAAACAATGAAATCAAGATAGAAATTAATTCTTTTTATTTTTTATTTTATTATTTTTTATTATACTTTAAGTTCTAGAGTACATGTGCACAACATGCAGGTTTGTTACATACATATGCATGTGCCATGTTGGTGTGCTGCATCCATTAACTAGTCATTTACATTAGGTATTTCTCTTAATGCTATTGCTCCCCACTCCTCCCACCCCACAACAAGCCCTGGTGTGTGATGTTCCCCACCCTGAGTCCAAGTATTCTCATTGTTCAGTTCCCACCTATGAGTGAGAACATGTGGTGTTTGGCTTTCTGTCCTTGCAATAGTTTGCTCAGAATGATGGTTTTCATCTTCATCCTGCAAAGGACATGAATTCATCCTTTTATATGACTTCATAGTATTCCATGGTGGATATGTGCCACATTTTCTTAATCTAGTCTATCACTGATGGACATTTGGGTTGGTTCCAAGTCTTTGCTATTGTGAATAGTGCCACAGTAAACATATGTGTGCATGTGTCTTTATAGTAGCATGATTTATAATCCTGCGCACTCTTTTGCTATGCAGAAGCCCTTTAGTTTAATTAGATCCCATTTCTCAATTTTGTCTTTTGTTGCCATTGCTTTTCGTGTTTTAGTCATGAAGTCCTTGCCCATGTCTATGTCCTGAATGGTATTGCCTAGGTTTTCTTCTAGAGTTTTTATGGTTTTAGGCCTAACATTTAAGTCTTTAGTCCATCATGAATTAATTTTTGTATAAGGTGTAAGGAAGGTATACAGTTTCAGCTTTCCACATACAGGTAACCAGTTTTCCCAGAGCCATTTATTAAATAGGGAATCCTTTCCCCATTTCTTCTTTTTGTCAGGTTTGTCCAAGATCAGATGGTCGAAGATGTGTGGTGTTATTTCTGGGGCCTCTGTTCTGTTCCATTGGTCCATCTCTGTGTCTTGGTAGCAGTACCAAGCTGTTTTGGTTACTGTAGCGTTGTACTGTAGTTTGAAGTCAGGTAGCATGATGCCTCCAGCTTTGTTCTTTTGGCTTAGGATTGTCTTGCCAATGCGGGGTCTCTTTTGGTTCCATATGAACTTTAGAGTAGTTTTTTCCAATTCTATGAAGAAAGTCATTAGTGGCTTGATGGGGATGGAATTGAATCTATAAATTACCTTGGGCAGTATGGCCATTTTCATGGTTTTGATTCTTTCTATCCATGAGCGTGGAATGCATGTTCTCCCATTTTTTTGTGTCCCGTTTTATTTCGTTGAGCAGTGGTTTGTAGTTCTCCTTGAAGAGGTCCTTCACATCCCTTGTAAGTTGGATTCCTAGGTATTTTATTCTCTTTGAAGCAATTGTGAATGGGAATTCACTCATGATTTGGCTCTCTGTTTATCTGTTATTTGTGTATAGGAATGCTTGTGATTTTTGCACATTGATTTTGTATCCTGAGACTTTACTGAAGTTGTTTATCAGCTTAAGGAGATTTGGGGCTGAGACAATGGGATTTTCTAAATACATAATCATGTCATCTGCAAACAGGGACAATTTGACTTCCTCTTTCCCTAATTGAATACCCTTTATTTCTTTCTCCTGACTGATTACTCTGGCCAGAACTTCCAACACTATGTTGAATAGGAGTGGTGAGAGAGGGCATCCCTGTCTTTTGCCAGTTTTCAGAGGGAATGCTTCCAGTTTTTGCCCATTCAGTATGACGTTGGATGTGGGTTTGTCATAAGTAGCTCTTATTATTTTGAGATATGTCCCACCAATACCTGGTTTATTGAGAGTTTTTAGCATGAAGGGCTGTTGAATTTTGTTGAAGATCTTTTCTGCATTATTGAGATAATCATGTGGTTTTTGTCTTTTGTTCTGTTTATGTGATGGATTATGTTTATTGATTTGCATATGTTGAACCAGCCTTGCGTCCCAGGGATGAAGCCAACTTGAGCATGGTGGTTAAGTTTTTTGATGTGCTGCTGGATTCAGTTTGCCAGTGTTTTGTTGAGGAATTTTGCATCAATGTTCATCAGGGATATTGGTCTAAAATTCTCTTTTTTTGTTGTGTCTCTCTCAGGCTTTGTTATCATGATGATGCTGGCTTCTTAAAATGAGTTAGGGAGGATTCCCTCTCTTTCTATTGACTGGAATAGTTTTAGAAGGAACGGTACCATCTCCTCTTTGTACCTCTAGTAGAATTCTTCTGTGAATCCAGCTGGTCCTGGACTTTTTTTGGTTGGTAGGCTACTAATTATTGCCTCAATTTCAGAGCCTGTTATTGGTCTATTCAGTGATTCAACTTCTTACTGTTTTAGTCTTGGGAGGTTTAGTCTTGGGAGGGTGTATATGTCCGGGAATTTATCCATTTCTTCTAGGTTTTCTAGTTTATTTGCACAGAGGTGTTTATAGTATTCTCTGATGGTAGTTTGTATTTCTGTGGGATTCGTGGTGATATCCCTTTTATCATTTTTTATGCATCTATTTGATTCTTCTCTCTTTTCTTCTTTATTCGTCTTGCTAGTGGTCTATATATTTTGTTGATCATTTCAAAAACCAGCTCCTGGATTCATTGATTTTTGGAAGGGTTTTTTTTGTGTCTCTCTCCTTCAGTTCTGCTCTGATCTTTGTTATTTCTTGCCTTCTGCTAGCTTTTGAATGTGTTTGCTCTTGCTTCTCTAGTTCTTTTAATTTTGATGTTAGGGTGTCAATTTTAGATCTTTCCAGCTTTCTCTTGTGTGCATTTAGTGCTATAAATTTCTCTCTACACAGTGTCCCAGATATTCTGATATGTTGTGTCTTTGTTTTCATTAGTTTCAAAGAACATCTTTATTTCTACCTTCATTTCATTATTTACCCAGTGGTCATCCAGGAGCAGGTTGTTCATTTTCCATATAGTTGTGCGGTTATGAGTGAGTTTCTTAATCCTGAGTTCTAATTTGATTGTGCTGTGGTCTGAAAGACAGTTTGTTGTTATTTCTGTTCTTTTACATTTGCTGAGGAGTGCTTTACTTCTAACTATTTAGTCAATTTTGTAATAAGTGCAATGTGGTAGAGAGAAGAATGCATATTCTGTTGATTTTGGGTGGAGCGTTCTGTAAATGTCTTTTAGGTCTGCTTGGTATAGAACTGAGTTCAAGTCCTGGATATCCTTATTAACCTTCTCTCTCATTGAGCTGTCTAATATTGGCAGTGGCATGTTAATGTCTCCCATTATTATTGTGTGGGAGTCTAAGTCTCTTTCCAGGTCTCTAAGGACTTGCCTTATGAATCTGGGTGCTCCTGTATTGGGTGCATATATATTTAGGATAGTTGGCTCTTCTTGTTGAATCTGTCCGTTTACCATTATGTAATGGCTTTCTTTGTCCCCTTTGATCTTTGTTGGCTTAAAGTATGTTTTTTTCAGAGACTAGGATTGCAACCCTGCTTTTTTTTTATTTGCTTTCCATTTGCTTGGTAGATCTTCCTCCACCCCTTCATTTTGAGCGTATGTGTGTCTCTACACATTAGATGGGTCCCCTGAATATTGCATACTGATGGGTCTTGACTTTTCATCCAATTTGCCAGGAACGATCACCTAAAATTTGTTTTTAATGAGTGATAACAATGACTCAAGTTATTAAAACCTTCAGGATACAGTAGAAGCAGTGCTAACAGGAAAGTTTTTAGTATTAAATGCTTCCATCAAAAGACAGTGTGCTAAATCATTTTTGTATCACTATAAAGAAATACCTGAGGCTAGGTAATTGATTTTAAAAAGAATGTTAGTTGGCTTATGATTTTGCTGTCTGTACAGGAAGCATAGCATCCCATCTTCTCAGAATCTGCCCAGGTTCTGGCAAGGAATCAGAGAGCTTTTACTCTGATTGGCAGAAACCATTCCTAGGGGATCTATCCCCATGATCCAGTATCTCCCACAAGGTCTCATATCCAACACTGTGGTTACATTTCAACATGAGATTTGAAGGGGACAAACATCTGAATATCCCAAACATACAGAGACATCACAAACTAACACCTAATAGTACAGCTCAAGGAACTGAAGAAACAAGAACAAACAACCTAAAGCTAACAGAAAAAAAGAAACAATAAAGGTCAGAGTAGAATTAAACGAAATTGAAACCAAGAAGACAATACAGAGAATCAGTGAAATGAAAAGTTGATTTATTGAAAAGATAAACAAAATTGATGGACCACTAGTTAGAGTAAACAGGAAGAGACAAGATTCAATTAAGCTAAGTCAGATTTGAAAATGGAGTCATTACAACTGATGACACAAACATCATCTGTGACTAGTATGAACACCTATATGCACACACACTAGAAAATCTAAAGGAAACGGATAAATTCCTGAAAATGTATCATCCTCCAAGTTTGAATCAAGAACAAATAGAAATTCTAAACAGACTGATAAGTAGTGAGATTGAATGAGTAATAACAAATCTTCAGAAGAAAATAGCTCAAGACAGCATGGGTTTATGGCTAAATTCTATTAGACATTCAAATAATTGCTACTAATTCTAATGAAACTATTCTAAATGATCAAGAATGAGGGAATACTTTTAAACACATCCTATAAAGCCAATATCACCCTGATACCAAGGCCAGGAAGGGACAAAACACAAAAATAAAACTCACTGATTAACTTAGATGTAAAAATCCTGTAAAAATTCTAACAAACCAAATCCAACAATACATCACAAACAAAGATCAGGTAGGTTCCATCCTAGGAATACATGGATAGTTCAGTACATACACAAGTCAATAAATGTGATTCATTACACAAACAATTTTTAAAAACCATGCAATTATCTCCTTATACGCAGAAAAATCGTTCATGACAATCCATCATCCTCTATAATAAAAAGTCTTCAACTAGGCATAGAAAAAACATCTCAAAATAATAAATGCCATATGTGACAAACTCATGGCCAACATCATATTTGAATGAAGAAAAGTTGTTCCAATCCTAAAAACTGGGACAAGACAGGAATGCCCACTTTTATCACTTCTATTCAGCACAATACTAAAAGACTTGGCCAAAACAATCGGACAAGAGAAAGAAAGAAAGGGCATCCAAATTAGAAAAGAGGAAGTCAATCTGTTGCCAAGTATATTATCTTACACCTCCAAATCCCTAAACACTACTCTAAGACTCCTAGATTTGGTCAATGAATTCAGTAATGTCCCAGGTTATAGAATCAATGTACATAAATTAGTAGCACTGCTGTACACCAACAACCAACCAAGCCGAGAATCAAATCAGGAACTCAATTTCACTTATAATAGCTACAAAAAATGAAATAAAATGAAATTCCTAGGAAATACTTAAACAAGGAGGTAAAATATCTCTACAAGGCAAACTACAAAGCACTGGTGAAGGAAATTTTAGATGACACAAACAAATATCCCATGCACTGGATTAAAATGTTCAATATTGTTAAAATGAGCATTCTGTCCAAAGCAATCTGTAGATTCAATGGAATTTATATGAAAATACCAATGCTACTTTTTACACAATTAGAAAAAAATTCCTAAAGTTAATGTGGATCCAACAAAAAGCCTGAATAGCCCAAGCAATCCTAGGCAAAAAGATCAAATCCAGAGACATCACATTACCCAATTCCAAGTTATACTGCAAGGCTATCGTAGCCAAAACAGCATGGTACTAGTATGAAAATAGGCATGTAACCCAATGGAAGAGTGGGGAACTCAGATATAAAACAAATACCTACCACCAGTGGATCTTGTACAAAACAGACAAAAAACATACACTGCTGGATAGACAATCTATTCAATAAATGGTACTGGGAAAACTGGAGAGCCACATTTGGAGGAATGAAACTAGATCCGTATCTCTCACAATATATAAAAATTAACTTAAGATGGACTAGCCTTTAATATTATTATAAATACCTTTGTTTTGACCCTATCAATATTTATTTATTTACTTATTTAATTTATTTATTTTTGAGATGGAGTCTTGCTCTGTTGCACAAGCTGGAGTGCAGTAGCACTATCACAGCTCACTGCAACCTCCACCTCCCCGGTTCAAGCAATTCTGTCTCAGTCTACCAGGTAGCTGGGACTACAGGTATGTACCACCATGCTCAGCTAATTTCTTTTTTTTTTTTTTAAAGTAAGAGCAGATGGGGTTTCATTCTGTTAGCCAGGATGGTCTCGATCTCCTGACCTCATGAGCCACCTGCCTTTGCCTTCCAAAGTGAGGAGATTGCAGGCATGAGTCAGCACACCAAGCTTCATTTTATTTATTAATAACCATTTAAAGATTTCTATCAACCTTCTGGAGCAAGTCCTTTGATTTTCTTTCACTTTCCAATTTCATTGTTATTGTTATTCATCTTAATGTTTTATTAAGCATCTGTAGGGAACAGGAGGTAGAGCAAATTTAATAAGGCTTCTTAAGTAGTTGTATGATTCGGCAGAAGTAATGTCACATGAGGTGCCCATGTAAAAGGCGCCTTCTTAACCCCAGCATTTAGCATGACATAGGTAATAGGTATATTCTGTGGAACCATATTCAGCCATCGTAAAGCCATCATATGGCTTGCATGTGAAGCATATTAACTTGCTCATTTGGGTTGCTCCACTTGACATTCTATTAGGGATAATTGAACAGTCCCCTTCTCAGGATCGATGAACCTTACAGTGGCATTTAACCAGTCCAGTAGGCTGGTTGTTCTCTTAGAATTAGACTCCTTTGCATCTGTGTCCCATATATTCATCAGTAATTTGTTAACTGGATTGTAGACATGAATCAAACCAAACAAGCTCTTTCATTCTGTAGCATTTAAAATTAAGGATACTGTTTTTAAAGTTATTTTTAAAATCCATTGTAGTAAAGGTTTTTCTTAAAGCTGATGATACCAATCTACAAAATGTAACAATTTCTTAAGATTATACTTTCTGATTTTAATGGTAGCTTAGTTTTGTCCTTCCCTCACATTGACTATATTTTTGGTAACTACAGGTTTCAGATGTAATTTTTTTTTTGCCCTGGTTTAATTTTTCTTTCTATGAGTAGCTAAGAATCCACTCAGTATTTCTTTAGTCTCATCTTGGCTATTCTAAATAATAACCAAATAATCAAATTTTCACTTTTTCCTTATTAGTTTACATTTCCTTATGCATTCAGTGCACCAATTCCTTGAGAGTAAGAGTATGATTCATCTCTTAATTCCACTGGTAAAATTTACCTTTAGTGACTGAAGGCAACCCAGCTGCAGTTGCACACTGTGAGTGATCACAGGGCCACCCAAGAGTCAACGTTTCTAAATTCCCACCCTTTTATTAGGTAGGAGCAATAGTAATTGTGGTTTTTGCCATGACTTTCATATGACAAAAAGCACAATTACTTTTACACCAAGCTAATATTTTTTTCTATATCCATTTGGTTTTATTTGTATAAATTTTAAATTTTAGAGTCATGTTTAAGGAGCCTCTAAACGATAAAAATGACATTTTCTTTAGAAAAAAACACTCATATTTTATAACCTTACTAAATATACATCTTGCTGTCCTACTATTCTAATTCTTAGTAACCCAGATTCCCAGTGAAAAACCTATGATTAATTATTTTAAATATAACATGACTTTAAAGATGTAAATTACTAGAGATAATAAAGAAAAATTTACCAACTTAATCTTACCAGAGGTTACCAAAGTCAACTGAACTAAAAGGCATTAATCAAGATAGCTTTTATCCATCTGATAAACAGTAACATTATTTAAAGCAATTAATTAGAGCTTTTTCTATAATTTGGTAGGGAAATATTCAACATAACATATATAAACATATAGGTAAAGAGACATATAGATAGCGAATTCTATAAGATTTTTATTTGCCTATTTTTAAAAATCTTTCTTACTTCAGACTGTTATTGTTATAAAATATTATAAGAGTAAACACAAGGTAAAGGAGAAAAGTTACTATCCTAGGCCTTTTCAAATGAGAGAAAAACCTGAAGAAGCAGGGTACAGAAGTCAAACTTCTGAGATATTGATACAGGAGCTAAAAATATTATTTAGACAGATCATTAGGGCAACAGAGTCTTCAGCAAGGTTTCCCTTTTAACAAAAATTGACCCCCAAATAATTCCTTTTCTAACAAACAGCATCCTGAAAAGTCAAGCTGAAGATGTAGATAAGCAAGCTGGAAGCTTGCACAGATGAATACCTGCAGCTGTGCCAATAGAAAAAGGCTACCTGAGAGCGAGGTATGTTCAACATGGAGACTTCATTGACCCTTTTCTTTGTCACCATGTGTACAGTAAAAAAGTAGACAACATGGCAGAGAAGTAATCTCCATATTAAAAGATTAGGGTTGGACTGGCCAGCTTCCTCATATGTTATGCAAATTGTGAACCTTGTTCGACCAATCTTTCACACCTTATGTCTGACAACTCCTCAAGGTAGTCTATAAAACTCTGTGCAATTTCACCACAGAACTGGAAACCCATTTTCTCTGGGACCTTTCTCTCTGCAGCAGAGAGACCTTTTCTCTTTCTTTCGCCTATTAAACTTCAGCTCTGAACCTCACCTTAATGTGCCCATGTATTAGTTTTCCATGGCTATGAGACAACAAACCTGAGCTATTACCCAAGATGAATGACACTGCTTCAATATTAATCTGAAAAATTTCATAAAGAAACAGATTATAGAATTTAAAAATTAAAAACGTATTTCCTTGAGAGACCAAATGCCTTTGGCCAGGTACAGTGGCTCACCCCTGTAATGCTAGCACTTTGGAAGGCCAGGAAGTTGGATTGCCTGAGCTCAGTCAGTTGAGACCAGCCAGGACAAGCTGGCCAGTCCAACCCTGTCTCTACCAGCCTGAGAGGGAGAGATTGTAGTGAGCCAAGATCACACCAATGCACTCTAGCCTCACCAACAGAGTGAAACTCTGTCCCAGAAAACAAGCAAGTAAGCAGGGAAACAGATGTCAAATATTTTTAATACAATCTTGTTCTAACCAATTATTTTATTTGTATTGTGTATTTTTAATATCAATGTCATTTTTAGATTATTACTTTTTATATTTTATTATAGCTAACTTAATCATGTGTCTGTTTTATAAATTTAATTTTTAATAGCATTTTATGACTTACACAAACAATTCACAACATGCATGGACTTTTGGGTTTGTCCTGAACATCCCTTTTTAACAGCCATTTTATTTTAGTGAAAAAATTTGCCATACAAGACTATTCCTTCTTATAATTATTTTTCTTTTAACCTGTCTTACCAAAAATACCTCCCCATATCTACACCTTTATTTCTATTTTATTTCTTGTTACTTTTACTTCATTTCATACCGAACCTTAGAATTAGACAAAATTATTTACCTTTTAATAAGAACATATTTTTAGAAGTAATGTTTTTCTGTAATTTTTAATTGAAAATTACCCAGATATTTAGTTAAATATCTGTGATTTATTTTTTATTTTTTATTTTTTATTTTTTTTTTGAGACGGAGTCTCGCTCTGTCACCCAGGCTGGAGTGCTGTGGCCGGATCTCAGCTCACTGCAAGCTCCGCCTCCCGGGTTCACGCCATTCTCCTGCCTCAGCCTCCTGAGTAGCTGGGACTACAGGCGCCCGCCACCTCACCCGGCTAGTTTTTTGTATTTTTTAGTAGAGACAGGGTTTCACCGTGTTAGCCAGGATGGTCTCGATCTCCTGATCTCGTGATCCGCCCGTCTCGGGCTCCCAAAGTGCTGGGATTACAGGCTTGAGCCACCGCGCCCGGCCAAATATCTGTGATTTAACATTACTTTGGGTTCTAAATTATGATATTTAGAAGCATTTATTCCATAACATTTACCTAATTATTATATTCTAATAGTTTTCTTAGATTATTTATGACAACTATGATAGTCATCATTTAACATTATTTCCCTATCAATCATTTTTATAGCCTGTGAATTTCAGGTCTTTATTTGTAAACATCTGTGTAAAATATATGGCTATTTTTACCAATAACTCAAGATTTAGTTTTTTCCAATAAACTAACAATATTAAATGTTTTATCAAAAATTACATAAGCCATCGGGCCTGGCAGCTAATGCCTGTAATCTAAGAACTATGGGAACAGAGGTTGTAGTGAGCCAAGAATGCACCACAGCATTCCAGTTTGGGCAACAAAGTGAGACTGTTTCAAAACAAAACAAAGAAAAACAAAAAGAAAAATTACACAAGCAAAGACTGTTCTGTTTTGGACTGGGTTTATAGTTTTATAACACTTTGCCAAATTTATACACCGTACAATATTTGACAAGAATAGATATAAAATAACTCTATTAAAAATGAAAAAAATGCTGACAATTCTTAAGACATTTCTATTATTACTTTACCAGTAATTTTAAAACCAACTATTTATCAGAATTTTCTGAAGCCATACGTACTGAGATGTGTTTGGGCTTGTTATTTACTACATATATAAGTACTCCTTCAATTAAGCAAATTTGTTAACTTGCAGTCACTAAGAACCTAACAGAATACATGTATGTACATGTAAACACACATGAATATCCATAGAAACTCATAGAAAAATCCTACAGCTTTTATTTCAGAACTCTCATCACGAGATGCCACAAACTTATCAGTTACCAAAAGAAGTTTAAAACAAATAGTGGGATTTTCCTTTTATCTCAACATTAGTACAAAAGCAACAGCAGACTTCAGCAGAAGAGAAAGCAGAGAGATAGACACAGAACTTAGAACCTTTCTGGTGGCAGGTTGACCTTCAGGCTCTGAATTTTCCTTGGTGTAATTTTCCCATAAGTTTAAAATGTGCACAAGAGCAGACCTAATATGTAGGCAGCTGGAGTGCTAGAAACCCTTGAAGGTTCTCCTATTTACATCACCATTTGGAGGTAGAGGTGCCATAAAACCAAAAAGGGTGCCAGAAAGGGAGTCATTCTTCAGGTCTTTTCTCATCCTTAATTGGTTTTCCACTTTTCTTCTTAAAAAGAAGAACCGAGTTGTGTTGTAGGGCTTAGTGTGAAGGGTCCAAGTTTGCTGGTTGTGGGTGTGACTCAATAGTGTGTCACGACTGAGTCATTCCCACTTGCTTACATATCTCTGCCTATCTATCAAGAGTTCTAGCACCTCCAAGACAGTCCAAAGCATATAATGATCAGCTCCCTATCTGTGCATCCTGGATGAGACTTTTAAATTAAGTTGTTGATAGTTCCCTGTAGGGCCATTGCATATCACTGGAGTTCAAACCCACAGACACTCCATCAATACCTTCAGTCACCAAGGGGTGCCTTTCAGCGGGGAGAAGCAAATTCCCTTGCTCTTCAGAGCTGAGGAAACTCAGTCTCTCATTTGCCTATGAAAACAACAGTTCAGCTCCTTACCCTAATATGCTCACACAAGTCAAATTGAGTTGAATTTTGGAAGGAAAGGCAATAGAGAAGACTCTTTAGAAGGCACTTCTGAGCTAGAATTGGGATTCTAAACAATAACTTCCCGAGAGGGGAAAAAAAAAACGTTCGACTACTTTCTGTAAACTCTCCTCAGTCACTCCTAACTTTGTAGCTCTTGTCTGCCATTACACATGCCGAGGCCAAATCCTCTCACAGTAAAAGGTAATCTCTTCAACCCCCAAAGCCAAAGAGACCAGGCAATGTAATACAAGAAAGCAGAGCTTTAGACTTAAGAAGAATCTCCCCATGACTCTTGAAACTTCACCAACATCACCCCAAAAGAGGGGTAAGGGGAGCATTTGTTCAGAGTTTTTTGAGGGATTTGAGGTGCTAGAAGACTTCTCTAAATTTCTCATTTCTCTTAGTATCAAAGATGGCAAAAAGGAAAGGAAGGGAGAAATAACGTGAAAGAAAAGTAAACAAAAAAGCAATTCTTTTGTGAGACAAGAAGCAAACACAGAGGGTCTAATTGTCTCCCTGACTTTCAGTTCACCATCACTGGGCCTTGTCATGGCTGCAAACATCCCCCAAGGGGCTTATCTCCTTGCTACTATTTTCTGGTGATCTCAATTAAAATCAAGATGCAGCATATACTTCTCAAAATCTTTCAATGGATATAGTGGCAGATCATGGTGGACAAGAGACAGGACAGCACTATATTACAGCTCCCTCTCTGGCAGATAGAGCAGTGTGTGGAGCCTCACGTCATGAATTTTTGCTCCAGAATGACCACAGAAATAATTCAGAAAACCTGGGAGGACCCATAGACCCTCCGAAGGAAGCTGATTTCTCCCATACGACCTGGGAGACACTGAGAATACTGTGAGTGCCCAAATTGTGGAAGTAAGAAAGTGATATTATCCATCTCCAAACACACATCCCTACTGGAAAAACAAAGTCTAGATTATAAGAGACAATTCAGACCTTACCTGGAACTGAGTCAATTTAGAAAGCAAAGCAAAATACAGGGGTAGAGGAAGCAGTGGGAAAAGCCCATGAGTCCCCTAACAAACAATTTCTTCCTGGCATCAATGGAGTCCTTTGAGGGGATGGCCAGAGCCACTGGGAAAAGGACACAGGGAGAAAAAAATGTGCAGCTGAACTGTGTAGCAATTTGAACTAATCCAGAAATCTCCTTGTCAGAACTCGGAGGAGGATGTGAATGTTGTGTGCAGACTCCACAGGCAGGGGAAGAAGGAAAGCAATAATTGCTTTCATAGCTGGGAGGTGGGTAGCCTGGAACAAGTTCTCAGCCCTACTTGCCCACTGCCTGGAAACAGTCTTGGTGATATTGGGGGAGGCATAGTGGGAATGAGAGTGGTCCTTTAGATTGCCTGGGAACTGGTTGAGGCTTGTGACTGCCACTTTTCCCTGACTTTCTTGACAATCTGCATGAAAAAGTGAGACAGCCATGATCCTTCTAGAAATATAACTCCATTCACCTGGGAATTCACCCCATCACTCACTGCAGCAGCAGCAAGACCCACCCAAGGAGAATCTCAACTCAGACACATCTAGTTCTGCCCTCACCCAGTGGTCCTTGCTTACCCATCCTGTTAACAGAGGAAGAAGGGCATATACTTTAAATATCTAGAGCCCCAAACACCACCTGTTACTACCCATACTACCACAGCTGATGCTTTCTGCAAAGGACCCCCTCCAGGCAGGAGGTCAATCAGCATAAAAATAATGTATTAAACTACCGAAGCTAAGAACCATCACAGCTTAAACTACTAAAGCTAAAAACCCTCTAACCCCTGTTACCTTTGCTGAAACAAGTGCTGGTATCCATGACTGAGAGAACCACAGACAATTCACACCCTAGAACTCTGGGTAGACAATGCCTGGTACCAGTGAAGAGCCCAGTAGACTTGCTGGGTGGCTAGGTGTAGAAGAGAGATAACAATCACTAAACTGAGCTCTCAGGAAGCTACGTCCATAAGAAAAAGGGGAGAGTAGTACATCAAAGGAATACCCCATGGTGCTGAGGCAAGCTTAGTCAGGGAGAACCTAATCCAACGGCACTAGAGGAATAAAAGACACACAGAAATTTAGAGGTGTGGAGTGGGAAATCAGGGGTCTCACAGCCTTCAGAGCTGAGAGTTTTGAACAGAGATTTACCTACAAATTTATTGACAGCAAGCCAGTGATAACCATTGTTTCTATAGATTATAGATTAACTAAAGGTATTTCTTAATGGCAAATAAAGGGATGGGCTGAAGTAAAGGGATGGATCTGGCTAGTTACCTGTAGCAGGAACATGCCTTTAAGGCACAGATCACTCATGCTATTGTTTGTGATTTAAGAATGCCTTTAAGTGGTTTTCCTCCCTGGATGGGCGAGGTGTTTCTTGCCCTCATTCCAGAAACCCACAACCTTCCAGGGTGATTGTCATGGCCATCATGAACATGTCACAGTGCTGCAGATATTTTGTTTACGGCCAGTTTTGGGACCAGTTTATGGCCATATTTGGAGGCCTATTCCCAACATGTCCCCCTTCTTTCATTTGCAGAGCAATAAAAGGCAGCTTTGTCACTGTGAATTACTTCTCGCAGGAATCGAGATCCACATCTGCAGAATATTCTAAGACAAACAACACAGATTAAAAGCATAATCATCATTACATCACAGAGCTTCCAAGTGTTTTTATCCATTTTAATGGGTTACTAGCTGCTAATCTCTCTGGAGCTCCTTCAAGCACTCCAGTTCCTGACATTAAGGTCAGATGTGCCTGGGATGCTTTAAATATTTATTAATATCCAAAGACAAGTTTGTAAAGTGTCCTTCTAGATGCTTTTTTATTGTTTCCCAAATTTTGATCTTATTAAGAGCTATTAATAGTTTCCACAAATCCTTACATTTAGCTCCTATAGCAGACCATAGGATTTGAGGTTGAGGTGCCACTATACTGCCATGGTTCCAGATAATAGGAACTATTGCTGCACTTCTTATCATTTCTACCATCTGACCATTTTGTTCAGACCAGCTGAACATAGTGTGGCCCTGGCATGCAGACTGACAGGTGCAATTCAAGCTAAACATCCCCGTAGGGGACCAATTAATAATGATTCCGTAGGAATTGTTGTGCAGCACCTCTGCCTATTGTACAATGCAATCTTCCTAAACAAGTATTTCATTTTTTCTAACTGGGTCCAATCCTTTTTACAAATAGGTTTTTGAGGGCAGTATGCCTCAATTATAGGAGCAGATTTATTGTGGTAAACACTGAGATCAGAAAGCATGCGTAACTGTGTCATAGAGTGATTACATCCAGGCATTATTGCCAGCCAAGATTGATAAACATGCCCAATAAGTATAATTGTTCTCTGTGTCAGCCCTTATTTAAGGAATACTCATAGCAATGGTGATCCCTGCTATCATAGCTACCATTAACTATTCATTGTGACTGGTTGTCCTGCTTTCCTCAGGTTTTCTTCCACCATTTATCACAGCTTTCTTTGTCTTGTTTTTTTCTTTTTTTTTTTTTTTTAGATGGAATCTCACTTTGTCAACCAGGCTGGAGTTCAGTGACACAATCTCAGCTCACTGCAAGCTCTGCCTCCTGGGTTCATGCCATTCTCCTGCCTCAACCTCCCGAATAGCTGGGACTACAGGTGCCTGCCACCATGCCCAGCTAATTTTTTGTACTTTTAGTAGAGACAGGGTTTCACCATGTTAACTAGGATGGTCTTGATCTCCTGACCTCGTGATCTACCCACCCTGGTCTCCTAAAGTGCTGGGATCACAGGTATGAGCCACCACACTCAGCCTGTGACAGCTTCTTGATCCATCCCCAGGTGGATGGCTGTGTTCAGTGGGTGTCGCTTGTGACATTTGGGGTCCTCTTCAGTATCAGTCACAAGTTGGCTGCAACAGGGTGGTCCTCAGGATCCTCCTGGAATCTCTTCCTCAGCACCTGGCTAATGATAAGTTTTCAGGTGTCTTGATGGTATCCAGTTTGGCTCTTGATGTGGTCCTGGAGAAACACAAGCATAACTTCTACCCCAAGTTATTATTTTACCTATTTCCCAACTTTTAAACTAGTTGTTCTACTTCTCTGTCTACCAAACCTTTAAATTTTTTTCCCTGAATAGCTATTTCAGAGGTAGGATGTTTATCAGTAATTTGATTCACTCAGTAAGCCACTTTGCCTTGTGTTTTCAAATCCTTTTGTTTATTTAATTTCACTTTTCCCCATTCCCACATACAGCGCAGTCAGAAGCTGTGCTATACACTCTCCTGACTCTGCTTTCCAGGGAACAGAAGTAGATACAACAATTTGAATTTCCACATTGGAATCTGAATCAATGACTCCTGCTTGTATGTGTACACCTTTTAAATTTAAACTAGACCTTCCTAGAAGTAATGCTATCATCCCCACTGGCAAGAGTCCACAGACTCCTGTTGGAATTTTTTTGTGGGTGTTCCCCAGGCAGAAGGCTCAGAGCTTTGTGCAGCATAATTCTACTGTAGTACTACCAGCTGTGGCAGGGGACAGACATTGTACAGGGTGAAGGAATGGCCTGAGCTGGAAATGCCTCAGTTTGGAACAAGGCTTGGAATGGGCCCCTCATGGCGTTTCCTGAAATTGGGTTCCCATCTTTATCAAACTTGGAGTGACACGGATTAGCCCAATGTTTTCCTTTGTTACATTTTGGACATATTTCAGGCTCAGCAGTTTTCTTTTTTCCCCTATCTGGCAGCCTGACTCGCTCATTTTTTCTATTTTTAAAAAATTTTTAAAATTTTTTTAGTATGACCGTGCTTCCCACAGTTAAAATAAGCTCCAAGAAATGGAGCATTTCCTTTATCCACTCAGTCCTGCCATTGCCTGTGCCAACAAAGTAGCTTTATGCGATTACCTCCGATACCATCACAAGCCTTGATATAATCAACTAAATGTGCTTTCCCTCTAATAGGTGGCAGAGCAGCCTGGTAACTGGGATTAGCATTGTCAAATGCTAATAACTGCAACACTATATCCTGAGCATCCAAATCTGCATTCACCTTTTTAAGAGACTTCTGTAATTGAGCTATAAAATCCATGTATGGTTCTTTTTGTCCCTGTTTTATTGCACTAAAGGAAGGGTATTATTCTCCACCTGAAGTGATTTTCCCCCCCCAACCTCTAAAGCACACTCCTGTAACCTGTTTTATGGCATCATCCTGCATGACCATTGTGCATCTAAACCAGTCCAGCTGCTGAACCCTAAAGGTTGGTTTGCAGTTATATTAATTTAAGGTTGGGCCTAGGCATTGCAAGCATCCTGAATGGAAGCTTCATCTGCCCATCAAGTTTTACATTGTAAGAACTGAGCAGGAATTAGACAAGTTTGAGTAAGAGTGTCCCAGTCAGTAGGAATCATCTGACTGAAAACAGCAACATTCTTTAACAGCCCCATTACAAAAGGAGAACCTGGCCCATACTGATTCATAGCTTCTTTAAATTCTTTCAGTAATTTGAAAGGAAAAACGCTCAAATGTAGCTGTAATATTTCACTGTTGATCAGGTGTGTGTATCCTAACAGAGAACTGCCAAGCCTCTAAATCACTCTCTCATCTAGCTTGCTGGATTTCTGCCTGAACAGAACTAAGAACAGTTGCTAGAGATGCTGCTCGAACAGTCACAACGCCAACTATTTTTTGCCCAGTGTCTTCTGGAAAAGAAATCTCTGGAGGGTCAGGCCACTCTTTTTCTTCAAAATAATAATGAGGGGGTGCAGAAGAGTAGGGATGAACTTCTGCCTCCTTTACCACTTTAGCTTTAGTGGGCAAACAAACCTGCTCTATCACCTCCTCTGTTATTTCATTATACTCTCCTTCCTCCTCCTCATCAGTATGAAAAGGTTCTAAAGTGGAACAAACCAGAGCCCACACTTGTTCCATTGCTACCCTGATGCTTCTAAGCTCCCCTTCTTACTCATCATTGGGATTGCTTTAAGAGTACTTGGGTGTCCTCCAGCTTAGTTCCATGTTCTCCAACCATCACTCCTGCAACCCTTCAACCTGGATTCAAGCCCCCATGTATGGACACCACTTGCCAAAACCAGCTCAGTCAAGCAGACCCTAACCCAGTGACACTAGAGGAATAAAATATACACACAGAGAAATATAGAGGTGTGGAGTGAGAAATCAGGGATCTCACAATCTTCAGAGCTGAGAGCCTTGAACAGAGATTTACCCACAAATTTATTGACAGCAAGCCAGTGATAACTATTGTTTATATAGACTATAGATTAACTAAATGTATTTCTTGTGGGAAATAAAGGGAAGGACTGAAGTAAAGGTATGGGTTTGGCTAGTTATCTGCAGCAGGAGCATGTCCTTAAGGCACAGATCACTCCTGCTATTGTTTGTGGTTTAAGAATGCCTTTAAGCGGTTTTTGGCTCTGGGTGGGCCAGGTGTTCATTGCCCTAATTCTGGTAAACCTACAACCTTCTAGCGTGGGCATCCTGGCCATCATGAACATGTCACAGTGCTGCAGAGATTTTGTTTATGACCAGTTTGGGAGGCAGTTATTGGCCATAATTGGGGGCCTATTCCCAACACCATGGGACAAAAGAATCTAAACAACAGCTTTGAGACCTATACTCTCTCTGACAGAGCTTATCCAGATAAGAATGAATGAGGAAACAAACTCTGCTAATATAACAAAACAAGGTTATCAAGCACCCGCCCCTCCACCCCTGCAAATTACAGTAGCTCACCAGCAATGGATCCAAGCCAAGAATAAATTCCTGATTTACTTTAAAATGAATTCAAGAGGATAGTTATTAAATTATTCAGGGAGTCACCAGAAGAAAACAAAACCCAATGTAAAGATATAAAAAATATAAGAAGTGAAAGGAGACATATTCAGTGAAATAGACAGCATAAATTAAAAAAAAAAAACCTCAGGAAACAATGAATAAACTTATAGAAATGTAAAATGCTCTGGAAAGGCTCAGTAATAGAATCAAACAAGTAGAAGAAACAAATTTAGAGCTTGAAGACAAGGTCTTTGAATTAACCCAATCCAACAAAGACAAAGAAAAAAGAATAAGACAATATGAACAAAGCCTCCAAGAAGTCTGAGATTATGTTGAATGACTAAACTTAAGAATAACTGGCATTCCTGAGGAAGAAATCTGAAAGTTTGGAAAATATATTTGGGGGTATAATTGAAGAAAACTTCCCCAGGCTCACTACAGACCTAGACATCGAAATACAAGATGAACAAAGAACACCCAGGAAATTCATCACAATAAGATCATCAGTCATGCACACTGTCACCAGGTTATCTAAAGTTAAGATGAAGGAAATAATCTTAAAGGCTGTGAGATTAAAGCATCAGTTACAATGTAAATGAAAACCTGACAGATTAACAGCAGATTTCTCAGCAGAAACCTTGTAAGCTACAAGGCATGGGGTCCTATTTTCAGCTTTCTTAAATAAAACAATTAGGAGTCAAGAATTTTGTTTCTAGAAAAAGTAAACTCCATTATGAAGGAAAGATACAGTGATTTTCAGATAAACAAATGCTGAGAGAATTCACTACTATTGAGAACTGCTAAAGGAGCTCTAAATCTTGTAACATCCTGAAAATGCATCAAAACAGGACCCCTTTAAGCATAAATCTCGCAGGTCATAAAAAAAATTTAAAAAAAAAGATGTGCAGTGAAAAAAGCACAATTAATGAAATGGTACTGTTGCAGGAATTAAGGGATAAGAGATATCAATGGGTAAAACGGGATTTAAAAAAGCTAACACCTCTTTCGTAAACTGGAGGCTTCACTTAGGTGCACTGGCCCAGAGGATTAACATCCAGAGGCTGAGTCTCAAACAAAGACAGGGCTTGACTTTTATACATGCAACCGAAGGGGGTTGTCCAGCTAGTGATGGGAAATTTGCAGGCAGGGTGGGCAAGCAAGCTTATAGAAGCAGAACAAAGGCAGTTTATCAAAGAGTGACAGGTGTTGCCACTTAGTCATGTCTTATACCTTCACCATACTGCACAGGTGAGAAAACAGGAACTTACAAAATCCTTACAATCTTGGAGAAGCAATTACAAAAATAGTTATGAGAGCAGAATAAAGAATAATGGTATGGGGAGGTAATTTCATAGAAGGGAAACTGACAAGAAAAACTTGTTTTTGTCATCTCTGCTCCTGAAGCCCATTCCTTCTGGGCCCTGGCTCTGCTGATAGTGCTGCCAGAGTCCTTCTAGAGTCTTGCTTATCACTGGGCCTTAGAGTGAGTCAGCCTAGTACAGAATACTTGTTTTGTTTTGTTTTCTTCTTTTTTACATTCCCTGCTTCAGTATCTCATATCTCAATACTAACATTAAATATAAATGGCCTAAATGCTCTAATTTAAAGATAGAGAATGGCAGAATGAAAAATAGTTCACTAACCAACTATCTGCTGCCCCAAAGAGGCTCACTTAATATATAATGACTCACATAAACTTAAGGTAAATGGGTGGAAAAAGGCATTTTATGCAAATGGGCACCAAAGGTGAGCAGAAGTAGCTAAAGAAGTAGCTAAAGAAGTAGCATTGCCTTTGAAAACTGGCACAAGACAAGGATGCCCTCTCTCACCACTCCTATTCAACATAGTGTTGGAAGTTCTGGCTAGGGCAATCAGGCAAGAGAAAGAAATCAAGGGTATTCAGTTAGGAAAAGAAGAAGTCAAATTGTCCCTGTTTGCAGATGATATGATTGTATATTTAGAAAACCCCACTGTCTCAGCCCAAAATCTCCTTAAGCTGATAAGCAACTTCAGCAAAGTCTCAGGATACAAAATTAATGTGCAAAAATCACAAGCATTCGTATACACCAGTAACAGACAGACAGCCAAGTCATGAATGAACTTCCATTCACAATTGCTTCAAAGAGAATAGAATACCTAGGAATCCAATTTACAAGGGATGTAAAGGACCTCTTCAAGGAGAATTACAAACCACTGCTCAGTGAAATAGAAGAGGACACAAACAAATGGAAGAACATACCATGCTCATGGATAGGAAGAAATCAATATCGTGAAAATGGCCATACTGCCCAAGGTAATTTATAGATTCAGTGCCATCCCCATCAAGCTACCAATCACTTTCTTCACAGAATTGGAAAAAACTGCTTTAAAGTTCATATGGAACCAAAAAAGACCCCGCATTGCCAAGACAATCCTAAGTCAAAAGAACAAAGCTGGAGGCATCATGCTACCTGACTTCAAACTAACTACAAGGCTACAGTAACCAAAACAGCATGGTACTGGTACCAAAACAGAGATATAGACCAATGGAACAGAACAGAGCTCTCAGAAATAATACCACACATCTACAGCCATCTGATCTTTGACAGACCTGACAAAAACAAGAAATGGGGAAAGGATTCCCTATTTAATAAACGGTGCTGGGAAAATTGGCTAGTCATAAGTAGAAAGCTGAAACTGGATCCTTTCCTTACTCCTTATACGAAAATTAATTCAAGATGGATTAGAGACTTAAATGTTAGACCTAATACCATAAAAACTCTAGAAGAAAACCTAGGTAATACCATTCAGGACATAGGCATGGGCAAGGACTTCATGTCTAAAACACCAAAAGTAATGGCAACAAAAGCCTAAGTTGACAAATGGGATCTAATTAAACTAAAGAGCTTCTGCACAGCAAAAGAAACTACCATCAGAGTGAACAGGCAACCTCCAGAATGGGAGAAAATTTTTTCAATCTACTCATCTGACAAAGGGCTAATATCCAGAACCTACAAAGAACTCAAACAAATTTACAAGAAAAAAACAAACAACCCCATCAAAAAGTGGGCAAAGGATATGAACAGACATTTCTCAAAAGAAGACATTCATACAGCCAACAGACACATGAAAAAATGCTCATCATCACTGGCCATCAAAGAAATGCAAATCAAAACTACAATGAGATACCATCTCACACCAGTTAGAATGGCAATCATTAAAAAGTCAGGAAACAATAGGTGCTGGAGAGGATGTGGAGAAATAGGAACACTTTTTACACTGTTGGTGGGATTGTAAACTAGTTCAACCATTATGGAAAACAGTATGGCGATTCCTCAAGGATCTAGAACTAGAAGTACCATATGGCCCAGCCATCCCATTACTGGGTATATACCCAAAGGATTATAAATCATGCTGCTATAAAGACACATGCACACGTATGTTTATTGCAGCACTATTCACAATAGCAAAGACTTGGAATCAACCCAGATGTCCATCAGTGACAGACTGGATTAAGAAAATGTGGCACATATACACCATGGAATACTATGCAGCCATAAAAAAGGATGAGTTTGTGTCCTTTGTAGGGACATGGATGCAGCTGGAAACCATCATCCTCAGCAAACTATCGCAAGAACAGAAAACCAAACACCGCATGTTCTCACTCATAGGTGGGAACTGAATAATGAGATCACTTGGACTTGGGAAAGGGAACATCACACAGCGGGGCCTATTATGGGGAGGGCGAGGGAGGGTTTGCATTGGGAGTTATACCTGATGTAAATGATGAGTTGATGGGTGCTGACGAGTTGATGGGTGCAGCACACCAACGTGGCACAAGTATACATATGTAACAAACCTGCACATTATGCTCATGTACCCTAGAACTTAAAGTTTAATAATAAAAAAAAAGAAAGAAAAATAATTCATTAACCAACTATCTGCTGCCCTAAAGAGGCTCACTTAATATATAATGACTCACATAAACTTAAGGTAAATGGGTGGAAAAAGGCATTTTATGCAAATGGACACCAAAGGTGAGCAGAAGTACCTATTCTTATATCAGACAAAACAAACAAACAAACAAACAAAAAACTTTAAAGCAACAGCAGTGTAAAAAGACAAAGAGGGACATTACAAATAATATAATCTTTGTCCAAAAGGAAAATATCACAATTCTGAACATATATGCACCTAACACTGCAGCTTGTAAATTTATAAAGCAATTCCTAATAGACCTAAAAAAAGAGATAGACAGCAACACAATAATAGTGGGGGACTTCAACACACCACTGACAGCACTAGCCAGGTCATCAAGAGAGAAAGTTAACAAAGATAATGGATTTACACTATTCTCTGAAACAAATAGACTTAAAAGATATATACAGAACATTTCATTCAACAACTGCAGACTATACATTCTATTCAGCATTGCTTGGAACATCCTCCAAGACAGACCATATGATAGGCCACAAAATGAGTCTCAATAAATTTAAGAAAGGTAAAATTATATCAAGCACATTCTCAGAGCACAGTGGAATAGAACTGGAAATCTACTCCAGAAGGATCAAGATAGAAACTAAAAAAATTTTTGAACTGAATGACATATTGACACAGTCTATCAAAACCTCTAGAATACAGTAAAGGTGGTGCTAAGAAAAAATTCACAACCCTAAATGTCTACATGAAAATATTTAAGGTCAAACCTCAAGGAACTAGAGAAACAAAAACAAACCAAACCCAAACCCAGCAGAAGAAAGGAAATAACTAAGATCAGAGCAGAACTAAATGAAATTGAAACAAATGAACAAACAAAAGATAAACAAACAAACAAAAAAAGCTGTTTCTTTGATAGACCATTAGCAAGATTAACAAAAATAGAAGAAGAGAGGATATCTAAATAAGCTGAACAAGAATTGATACAGGAGATATTACAACTGACACCACAGAAATACAAAGGATTATTGAAGGCTACTGTGAACACCTTTATGCACGTAAACTAAAAAACCTGGATAAATTCCTAAAAAGATACAACCCATCTAGCTTAAATCAGGAAGAATTTGATACCTAAACAGATGAATGACAAACAATGAGATTTAAATGGTAATTTAAAGATTACCAAAATGAAAAATCCCAGAACCAGTCGCAATCACGGCAGAATGCTACCACACATTTAAAGAATAATTGGTACCAATATTATTGACACTATTCCACAAGATAAAGATAAAACCCTACCTAAATCACTCTATGAATCCAGTATTAACAGAATACCACAAAGGACACAACCGTAAAATAAACTAATATCATTAATGAACAAATATCCATAATGAATACAGGGATAAAGAAGACCAATATCCCTTATGAACACAGATGCTAAAATTCCTAACAAAATACTAGCAAACCAAATCCAACAATATGTTTTAAAAATCCACCACAATCAAGTGGGTTTCATACCAGTGACGCAGAGATGGTTTAATGTATGCAAGTCAATAAATGTAATACAACACATAAGCAGAATTAAAAACAAAAATCAGTATTTTCTCAATAAATGCAGAAAAATCATTCCATAAAACTCAGCATCCCTTTATGCTTATAACCCTCAGCAATATCTCCATAGAAGGGACACACCTCAGTGTAATAAGAGCCATCTATGATAAACTCACAGACAACATAATACTGAATGGGGAAAAGTAAAAAGCATTCCCTCTGAGAACTTGCATGAGACAAGGATGTCCACTGTCACCACTCCTCTTCAACACAGTATTGGAAGTTCTTGCTAGGGCATTCAGACAAGAGAAAATAATAAAGGGCATGTAAATTGGAGACAGGAAGTGAAACTGTCACTGTTTGCTGATGATGTGGTTGTTTACCTAGAACACCCTAAAGACTCCTCCAGAAAGTTTCTAGAACTGACAAAAGAATTCAGCAAAATTTCTGGATGCAAAACTAATGTACAAAACCCACCAGGTCTTCTTTGTACCAACAGGAACCAAAATGAGAATCAAGTCAATAACTCAACCCCTTTTACAATAGCTACAAAAATAAAATACTTCAGAATATACCTAACCAAGGAGGTAAAAGACCTCTACAAGGAAATCTACAAAGCACTGCTGAAAAAGATTATAAACACAAATAAATGGAAATACATCCCATGCTCATGGATGGGTAGAACCAATACTGTGAAAATAATTATACTGCCTAAAGAAATCTACAAATTCAACGCAATTCCCGTCTAAGTACCATCATCATTCTTCACAGAGCTAGAAAAAATAATTCTAAAATCCATATGGAATCCAAAAAAAAAAAAAAAAAAAAAAAAAAAAGCTCATATATCCAAAGCAAGCCTAAGGAAAATAACAAATCTGAAGGCATCATATTACCTAATTTCAAACTATACCATAAGGCCATAGTCACCAGAACAGCAAGGTACGGATATAAAAATAGGCATATAAACCAATGGAACAAAATAGAGAACCCAGAAATAAACCCAAATACTTAAAGCCAACTGATTTTCCACAAAGCAAGCAAAAACATGAAGTGCAGAAAGGACACCCTCTTAAACAAATGGTGCTGGGATAATTGGCTAGCCACATGTAGCAGAATAAAACTGGATCCTCGTCTCTTACCTTATACAAAAGTCAACTCAAGATGGATTAGGGACCTAAATCAAATACCTGAAACTATAAAAAATCTAAGCAATAACATTGTAAAAGCTATTCTAGACATAGGCTTTAGCAAGTATTTCATAACCAAAACCCCACAAGCAAATGCAATTAAAAAAGATAAATAGCTGAGACTTAGTTAAACTGAAGAAGTTTCATACAATAAAAGGAACAGTCAGCAGAGCACACAGACAACTGTGTGGGAGAAACAAGACAACAGAGTGGGAGAAAATCTTCACAATCTATACATCTGACAAAGAACTAATATCCAGGATCTACAATGAATTCAAACAAATTAGTAAGAAAACAAACAAACAATCCCATCAAAAAGTGGGTTCAGGACATGAATAGACAGTTCTCAAAAGAAAATATACAAATGGTCAATAACTATATAAAAATGCTCAACATCACTAATATTCAGGGAAATACAAATCAAAATCACAACGTGATACCACCGAACTCCTGAAAGAAAGGCCATAATAAAACAATAAAAAGAAACAGTTGATCTTTGCATGAATGCAGTGAACAGGGACCACTTCTATACTGCTGGTGAAAATGTAAAGTAGCACAACCAGTATGAAAAACAGTGTGGATATTCCTTAAAGAAGTAATAGTAGAACCGCCATTTGATCCAGCTATCCCACTACTGGGTATCTACCCAGAGGAAAAGAAGTGATTATACAAAAAAGATACTTGGGCATGCATGTTTGTAGCAGTACAATTGGCAATTGCCAAAACGTGGAACAAAACCAAATGCACATCAATCAATGAGTGGATAAAGACACTGTGTTCTATCTATCTATCTATCTATCTATCTATCTATCTATCTATCTATCTATCTATCTATCTACTACTTATCCATAAAAAAGAATAAATAAATGGCAACCTGGAAGAGATTGCAATTTATTATTCTAAGTAAAGTAACTCAGGAATGGAAAACCAAACATCATGTGTTCCTATTCCTAAGTGGGAGCTAAGCTATGAGGACACAAAGACGTAAGAATGACACGGCGGACTTTCGGGACTCTAGGGAAAACAATAGGAAGCAGGTAAGGGATAAAGGACTAAACATAGGGGTAGTGTATACTCCTCAGGTGATGGGTGCATCAAAATCTCACAAATCACAACTAAATAACTTATTAACGAAACACCACCTGTTCCCCAATAACCTATGTAAATAAAAAAATGTTTTAAGAAGCAAACAGAAAACAAACAATTTTGTTTTGTCTTGTTCTGTTTTTCTGCTGTAAGGAATGTTAGCCACTTAAGAAGTCTTGTTCCTTGTAATTTGGAATTCTTATTCAAATTTGACCAAGTTAGGTACAATTGGTCAAATCCAATAATAAAAAGATGACTACAACAATAAAAACCCAGAAATGTGATTTCTGAGCACTCTAATGGTGATGAGAAATTAAGACAAGCTGGTTCTCAATTTTAAGTTTTAATCCTGAAGGAGAATTTCCAAGATACACACCCCATTTGTGTTACTTACCTAGTAATCAAGACTCAAAGCTGCTCTTTACATTCTTAAAAGTAGTATAAAATGCTCACACTTGGGAGGTTTGCGGCAAGATGTTTGAATGGGAACAACTCCAGTCTGCAGCTCCCAGCAAAACCAATGCAGATGGAAGGAGATCTGTGCATTTCCAACTAAGGAAATGTTGATGCTGATGAACAAGGAAATACCCTGTTCATCTCACTAGGATTGGTTAGGCCGTGGGTGCAACCCATGGAGGGTGAGAAGAAGCAGAGTGGGGCATTGCCTCACCTGCAAAGTGCAAGGAGCCAGGGACCTCCCTCCCCTAGCCAAGGGAAGTCATAAGTGACCCTACTATCTGGCCCAGATACTACGTTTCTCCCACTGCTTTTGTAATCTGTAGGCCAGGAGATTCCCTCGTGTGCCTCTACCATTAGGGCCCTGGGTTTCAGGCACAAAACTGGGCAGCCATTGGGGCAGACACTAATTTGGCTGCAGGCTTTTTCTTTTTTTTCATACCCCACTGGTGCCTGGAACCCCAGTGAGACAGAACCCTTCACTCCCGTAGAAAGGAGGCTGAAGCCAGGGAGGCAAGTAGTCATGCTCAGGGGCCACACTCCCATGGACACCAGCAAGTTAAGAAGCACTGTCTGGAAATTCTTACTGCCAGTAGAGCAGTCTGAAGTCGACCCGGGATGCTCAAGCTTGGTGTGGGGAGGGGCGTCTGCCATTACCAAGGCTAAAGGGGGCCACAGTGATTAACAGCCATGTCATATGGGAGAGCTACAGCTGGCATCTGGCATGGGCCTTCTTCAGGGATGAAGCTGCTAGAGGAAGGAGAAGGCAGGAATCTTTGCTGTTCTGTAGCCTCCACTGGTGATACCCAGGCAAATAGGGTCTGGAGTGGAGTTCCAGACCTGCAGAAGAGGGGCTTGACTGCTAGACGTGCAGAAGAGGTGCTTGACTGCTAGAAGAAAAACTAACAAATAGAAAGTGACAATATTAACATCAACAAAAAGGACCCCACTACACACAGAAACCCCATCCAAAGATCATCAGCCTCAAAGATCAAAGGTAGATAAATACACAGAGATGAGGAAAAACCAGTACAAAAATGATGAAATTTCCAAAAATCAGAATGCCTTTTCTCCTCCAAATGTTTGCAACTCCTCTCCAGCAAAGGAACAAAACTAAAAAGAGAAAGAGTTTGATGATTTGACAGAAGTAGACTTCAGAGAATGGGTAATAACAAACTCCTCTGAGCTAAAGAAGCATGTTCTAAACCAATGCAAAGAAGTAAGAACCTTGACGAAAGGTTACAGGAACTGCTAACTACAATAACCGGTTTAGAGAAAAACATAAATGACTCAAGAGAGCTGAAAAACAGAGCATGAGGACATGGTGAAGCAAATAAAAGTATGAATAACAGAATCCATCAAGTAGAAAAAAGCATATCAGAGATTGAAGATCAGTTCAGTGAAAGAAAGCATGAAGACAAGATTAGATAAAACAAATTAAAAGAGACAAACAAAAGAAATATGAGGCTATGTGAAAAGACCAAACATATGATTGATTGGGGTCCCTGAAAGTGACAGGGAGAATGGAACCAGGTTAAAAAACACTTTTCAGGATATTATCCAGGAGAACTTCGCCAACCCAGCAAGACAGGTCAACATTAACATTCAGGAAATACAGAGAATACCACTAAGATACCTCTCAAGAACACCAACCTCAAGACACGTAATTGTCACATTCTGCAAGGTAAAAAAAAAAAAAAAAAGGAAAAGGCAACCAGAAAGAAACGTTAGGCTACATACGAAGTGAAGTTTATCAGACTAACAACAGATCTTTCTGCATAGACCATACAAATCAGAAGACAGTGGGGCCAATATTCACCATTCTTAAAGAAAAGAATTTTAAACCCAGAATTTTATATCCAGCCAAACTAAGCTTCGTAAGTGAAAGAGAAATAAAATCCTTTCCAGACAAGCAAATGCTGAGGGATTTTGTCACCACCAGGTCTGCCCTACAAGAGCTCTTGAAGGAAGCACTAAGTGCGAAAAGGAAAAACCAGTACCAGTCACTGCAAACAGACTTTAAACCAACAAAGATGAAAAAAGACAAGGAATGGCATTACACAACTGTAAGGGGATCAATGCAGCAAGAGCTAATTATCCTAAATATATATGCTCCGAATACAGGAGCACCCAGATTCATAAGACAAGTTCTTAGAGACCTACAAAGAGACTTACACTCCCACACAATAATAGTGGAAGACTTTAGTACCCCACTGTCAATTATTCAGATCAACAAGACAGAAAATTAACAAGAATAATTAGGACTTGAACTCAGCTCTGGACCAAATGAACCTAATAGACATCTACAGAACTCTCCACCCCAAATCAGCAGAATATACATTCTTCTCAGCACCACTTTAACACTTATTCTAAAATGGACCACATAAATGGAAGTAAAATACTCCTCAGCAAATGCAAAATAATGGAAATCGTAACAAACTGTCTCTCAGACCACAGTACAATCAAATTAGAACTCAGGATTAAGAAACTCACTCAAAAGTGTACAACTACTTGAAAACAGAATAACCTGTTCCTGAATATTTGTTAAATAATGAAATTAAGGCAGAATTAACGAAGTTCTCTGAAATCAATGAGAACAAAGAGACAACATACCAGTATCTCTGGAACACAGCTAAAGCAGCATTTAGAGAGAAGTTTATAGCACTAAATTGACACTGTAACATCCCAATTAAAATAACTAGAGAAACAAGAGCAAACAAATTCAAAAGCTAAAAGAAGACAAGAAATAACTAAGATCAGAGCAGAACTGAAGGCAATAGAGACATGGAAAACCATTTAAAATTCTGTGAGTCTAGGAGCTGTTTTTTTGAAGACATTAACAAAATAGATAGACTGCTAGCCAGACTAATAAATAAAAGGAGAAGAATCAAATAGACACAAGAAAAAATGATAAAGGGGATATCACCACTGATCCCACAGAAACAAAAACTACCATCGGATAATACTATAAACACCTCTAGGCAAATAAACTAGAAAATCTGGAAGAAATGGATGAATTCCTGGACACATACATCCTTCCAAGACTAAACCATCAAGAAGTCGAATCCCTCAATAATCCAATAAGAGGTTCTGACACTGAGGCATTAATTATAGCCCACCAACCAAACAAGTCCAGCACAAGATGGATTTACAGGACTGAATTCTACCAGAGGTACAAAGAGGAGCTGGTACCATTCTTTCTGAAGCTATTCCCAAAAAAATAGAAAAAGAGGGAATCCTCTCTAACTAATTTTATGAGCCTAGCAATTCCAAAACCTGGCAGAGGCACAAGAAAACAAAATTCCAGGCCAATAACTCTGATGAACATCAATGCGAAAATCCTTAATAAAATACTGGCAAACTGAATCCAGCAACACATCAAAAAGCTTATCCACCACCATCAAGTCAGCTTCATCCGTAAGATGCAAGCCTAGGTCAACATACATAAATCAATAACTGTAATCCATCACATAAACAGAACCAAAGATAAAAACCACATGATTATCTCATACATGCAGAAAAGGACTTTGACAAAATTCAACAGCCCTTCATTCAAAAACTAGGTATTGATAGACTATATCTCAAAATAATAAGCGCTATTTATGACAAACTGAAAGCCAATATACTGAATGGGCAAAAGCTGGAATTGAAAAGTGGCACAAGACAAGGATGCCCTCTCTCACCACTCCTATTCAACATAGTATTGGACACTCTGGCCAGAACAATCAGGCAAGATGAACAAATAAAGATATTCAAATAGGAAGAGAGGAAGTCAAATCACCTCTGTTTGCAGATGACATGATTCGATATTTAGAAAACCCCATAGTCTCAGCCCCCAAACTCCTTAAGCTGATAAGCAACTTCAGCAGTCTCAAAATACAAAATGTGCAAAAATCACAAGCATTTCTACACACTAATAATAGACAAACAGACAGTTAAATAGTGAGTGAACTGCCATTTACAATTGCCACAAAAAGGATAAAATACCTAGGAATACAACTTACAAGGGACGTGAAAAACCTCTTCAAGGAGAACTGCAGTGGAGAGGACACAAACACGGGAAAAAAAATTCCATGATCACAGATAGGAAGAATGAATATCATCAAGATGGCCTTTCTGTCCAAAGTAATTTATAGATTCAGTGCTATTCCCATCAAGGTATCATTAGCTTTCTTCACAGAACTAGAAGAAAGTACTTTAAGTTTCATATGGAATGAAAAAAGAGCCAGTATTGCTAAGACAATCCTAAGCAGAAAGAACAAAGCTGGAGGCATCACGTTACGTGACATCAAGCTATACTACAAGTCTACAGCAACCAGAACATCATGTTACTTGTACCATAACAGATATACAGACCAATGGAACAGAACAGAGGCCTCAAAAATAACACCACACATCTACAACCAAGTGATCTTCAACAAACCTGAGAAAAATAAGCAAAGGGGAAAGAATTTCCTGCTTAATAAATGGTACTGGAAAAACTGGCTAGCTGTGTGCAGAAAACAAACTGGGCCCTTTTCTAACACTTTGTACAGACATTAACTCAAGATTAATTAAAGACTTAAATATAAACCTAAAGCCATAAAATCTCTAGAAGAAAACTGAGGCAATAGGCATGGGCAAAGATTTCATGACTGAAACACCAAAAGCAATTGCAACAAAAGCCAAAATCAATTGATGGGATCTATTTAAGCTGAAGAGCTTCTTGTTAACAAAAGAAACTATTGTCAGAGTGAACAGGCAACCTACAGAATGGGAGAAAATTTTTACAATCTATTCATCTGACAAAAGTCTAATATCTAGAATCTACAAGGAACTTAAACAAATTTATAAGAAAATAAAAACACAACTTCATTAAAAAGTGGGAAAGGGGGCCGGGCGCAGTGGCTCAAGCCTGTAATCCCAGCACTTTGGGAGGCCGAGACGGGTGGATCACGAGGTCAGGAGATCGAGACCATCCTGGCTAACACGGTGAAACCCCGTCTCTACTAAAAAATACAAAAAACTAGCCGGGCGCGGTGGCGGGCGCCTGTAGTCCCAGCTACTCAGGAGGCTGAGGCAGGAGAATGGCGTGAACCCGGGAGGCGGAGCTTGCAGTGAGCTGAGATCCGGCCACTGCACTCCAGCCTGGGTGGCAGAGCGAGACTCCGTCTCAAAAAAAAAAAAAAAAAAAAAAAAAAAAAAGTGGGAAAGGGATATGAACAGATCCTTCTCAAAAGAAGACATATGCCACTAACAAACATATGAAAAAAGTCATTGTAAGCCATTGGAGAAATGCAAATCAAAACCATAATGAGATACCATCTTGCACCAGTTAGAATGGTGATCATTAAAAAGTGTGGAAACAACAGCTGCTGGAGAGGATGTGCAGAAATACAAATGCTTTTACACTGTTGGTGGGAGTGTAAATTAGTTCAACCATTGTAAAAGACAGTGTGGCGATTCCTCAAGGATCTAGAACCAGAAATACCATTTGACCCAGCATTCCTATTACAGGGTATATACCCAAAGAATTATAAATAATTCATCTATAAGGAAACATGCACACATATGTTTACTGCAACATTATTTACAGTAGAATAGACTTGGAACCAACCCAAATGCCCATATAAAGACTGTATAAAGAAAATGTGGCATATACACAACCATAGAATACTATGCAGCCATAAAAAAAGAATGAGTTCATGTCCATTTCAGGGACATGGATGATGCTGGAAGCTATCATCCTCAGCAAACTTCCACTGGAACAGAAAACCAAACACTGCATGCTCTTACCTGTAAGTGGGAGTTGAACAATGAGAATGCATGAACACAGCGAGAGGAACATCACACACTGGGGCCTGTTGGGGGGTGGAGGGAAAGAGGAGGGAGAGCATTATGACAAATACCTAATGCATATTCAGCTTAAAACTTAGATGACAGGTTGATAGGTGCAGCAAACCACCATGGCACCTGTATACCTATGTAACAAACTGGCACGTTAAGCACATGTATCCCAGAACTTAAAGTGAAATAAAATAAAACAAAACTCACACTTGTCTTCCTTGTTAAAAGTTATCTAAAATTCCAGATAGTGGGTTCCCACTCTCTACAGTGGTGGAAGCAGGAAAACTTGCCTTCCTTTTTGGAAATAAGTAAAACTCCAGAAAAGGAGTTGTACAGCAAAATGATCTTGACCAAATTTTGTGAGATCAGAGATTCTCCAGAGGTGAGGTGTTTTCAGGCCTCAGAAAATTGTCCTACTCATTTGAGTCATAAGGGTAGCTCAAGCTGGTACCAAACAGCCATAGAAGGTTTGTCAAATATCAGGGGAGCCTCCAGTCAAACAGAATCCCTTTGTGGTTACCAATTGTGAAACCAAAGATTTATCTGAGACAGATCTCTATCAGTTTAGAAAGTTTATTTTGCCCAAGTTAATGACACACCTGTGACATGGCCTTACAAGATCCAGATGATATGTGCCCAAGGTGGTTGGTGTAAAGCCTGCTTTTTTATGTTTTAGGGAGATATGAGATATCAATCAATATGTATAAGATATACAGTAGTTTGATCTTGAAAGGTGGGCCAACTTGAAGCAGGGTCTTCCAGTTCCTAGGTAGATTTTAAAATTTTTCTCTCTTTCGTCTTTCTCTCTCCTTCCTTCCTTCCTCTCTTCCTCACTTTCTCTCTTTTCTTTCTTTCTTTCTCTCTCTTTCTCTTTCTTTCTTTCTTTCTTTCTTTCTTTCTTTCTTTCTTTCTTTCTTTCTTTCTTTCTTTCTTTCTTTCTTCTCTCTTTCTCTCTCTTTCTCCTTTCTTCTTTCTTTATCTCTTTCTTTCTTTTTCCTTCCTTCCTTCCTTCCCTCCCTCCCTTCCTCCCTTCCTTCTTTCCCCTCCCACCCTTTCTCCCTTCCTCCCTTCCCTTCCCTCCTTCCCTGTCTCTGTCTCTCTTCTCTCTCCTCTCTTTTCTCTCCTCTCTCTCTCTCCTTCTCTCTGTCTCCCCTAGCAATAGGGACTTGCCTGTTGTCCATGCTGGTCTCAAGCAGTTCATCTGCCTCACACTCTCAAAGTGCTGAGATTATAGACATGAGCCACTGTACCCAGCTGTTTTAAATATATTCTGATTAGCAATTGACTGAGAGAGTTATTATTTAAAGACATCGAATCAATAGAAAGAAAATACTTGCATTACAATAAAGGACTGTGGAGACCAAAATTTTTTAATTCAGTTGAGTCCCTGGATAGCAGGCTTCAGAGCAAATAGATTGTAAATTTTTCTTATCAGACTTAAGGTCCATGTTGATGATAAATGCTAGTCACCTTTTCCTGAGTTTCAAAAGGAAAGGCCGTATAATGAGGCATGTTTGGCCCTTCCTTCTCATCATGGCCTGAATTAGTTTTCAGGTTAGTTTCGGAATGCCCTTGGCTGAGAGGAAGAGTCCGTTCAGATGGTTGGGGGCTTGGAATGGTTTACACAGTTTTAGTAAAAGAGAGTACTTTTTCCCACATTTTCATTCTGTAATCTACCCAGAGTTAAGCTAAACTTTATAATTTAAGGCCAGTCCTCCAGAAGACTGTGATCACTTCAGATACCAGTCCTTCGTTAAAGCATCCCAAGGGTTGTCTCTGTCTTCTAACCAACTGGCTAAAAATTGGAATGTTCCCATAACTACACTGGAGTTCATCAGTTTGCTAAAATGACATAGAAACTCAAGACAGTGCAATGCTTACATTTACAGTTTTATTGTAGTAAAAGGACATAGAGCAGAATCAGCCCAAAGAAGTAATTCACAAGGTGAAGTCTGATGGAGTTCGAGGTGCAACACTTCTGTCATCTTTAGAGATGTGCTATCCTCCCAACATGAAAGCGTGCCAATACTCAAGGAGTAATGTCAACCAAGGAGGCTCACCTGAGCTTTGGAGTACCAAGATTTTATTGAGGACTCACACAGCTATGATTGATGAAATCATTGGCCATATGTTTAAATCTCCAGCTCCCCTTGTCCCTTCCAGAGGTTGGGTTTGTATCTTACAGCTCAAAGCCCTAACCCTCTAATCAGCCAGTCCCTATCCTGAATCATCTAATTAGCATAAACTGTCCAGTGTAAGCCATCTCAGTATTATAAACAATCAGGCCTGGTCCAGGGGGCCCGCTATGAATAACAAAGACACGCCAATCACTTATGAAATTCCAAGTGTTTAGAAACTACTTCCCAGGAGCTAGAGACAAAGGTCAGCCAAATATTTCATTACACAAAACCAAACACAGTGTTCTAGCTACAAAAGTAAGGCATTCATGCAAACATAATCACAGATGGCAAAATATAAAATTCAGACACTAAAATGTTTCATCCTGACTTAAACTAACATTGTGTCCGTGTCTAGATTAAAAAATAGAAAGCTTGATGTCCAACCGTATGTCTAGGCTTTGTAACAAGTAATGTAAGTAGTAAAAAATATATACATACACATGCTGGAGAAGCCACTTTCATAAATGAGTAAATTTAGGTGTTTTTAAGTCAAGCAAATCTGAGAAATCAATTCTTGGACGACAAAAACTAACAAAATACACCACCCACCACCATCACCATCACTGCAACTACTACAACAAAACCAGGTGTGTTATTGTTTGCTTAGCATGAAGAACAATTCCAGTATCACTATGTCATTTTCTATGGTAAAAGGGCCATGACACAAAAAGAGATAAGATCACCTGAATCTCACTGCACCCCTGCCCTCCTCCTGTCTCCCCATAATCAAAGTCTGGGTAATGAGAAATTTTTTTTTTAAATGTTCATTTTCCTTCCATTCTTCTTTGAAAAGAAATTCATGTAAAATAAAGTTCCACCATTTCAAAATGAACAATTTAGTGTCATTTAGTACATTCACAGTATTGTGTAACTACCATTTCTATCTAGTTCCATTTTTATCACCAAAAGGAACTCCAACCCATCAAGCAATCACTCTCCATTCCTCCTTCCTCCAACCCTCTGACAACCACTAATCTAATTTCTTGTAGATTTAATTTTTCTTGTAGTTTTATGAAAACTGAGTCACACAATATGTGATCTTTTGTGTCTGCCTACTTTCACTAGTATAACATATGTGAGAGTCATATTTGTTGTAGGATGTGTTAGAAATTCTTTTTTTAAGACGGAGTCATGCTCTGTCACCCAGCTGGAGTGCAGTGGTGCAATATCTTGGCTCATGGCAACCTCCACCTCTCAGGTTCCAATTCTCCACCTCAGCCTCCCTAGTAGTTTTCACATGGGATTACAGGCACCCACCACAATGCCCAGCTAATTTTTGTAATTTTATTAGAGACAGGGTTTCACCATGTTGGCCAGGCTCGTCTTGAACTCCTGAGTGACCTCAGGTAATCCACCCACATCAAGCCTCCCAAAGTCCTGGGATTATAGGCATGAGTCACCACACCCAGCCAGAACTTCATTCCTTTTTGTGACTGAATAATATTCCATAATATAGATATATTAATCCTATTGATGGACATTTGGGTTATTTCCAGTTTTGGGCTGTCATCAATAATGCTGCTATGATGAAGTATACAAGTATATCTGAATATTTGCTTTCAGTTATTTTGGGTATGTACTTAAGGGTGAAATCGCTGGCATTATCCTTATTGCTTGGTAGAAATTGTGCCTATTTTTTTTCTATCTTAGGTGTAAAGTAAATACAAGGATGAAGTACTATGGCATGACCTTCTTCCCCTGGGAAGCGTTCTGCAAGTGCCAGCATCAGAGAGAACTAAAAAAGCCATTGGAGATGCTGATACAGGCTTGCTCTGTCACTGGCCTTCGTACATATCAGTAAATTATGACGAGCTAGTTAGCTAAGCTGTAGACATCCCTCAGATAGGAAAAAATAACCTGGAAGAAAGGAAAAGAAGAGAACTGGTATATGCTCCTCTCACAGTCCCTAGAAAAATTTAGTGACTGCTCCAGGATACCAGCTCTGGGGACAACTAGACTCAGACACAAGTTTTGTAGAAGGTGAATGGTCTGGATCATCCTATGCACACACTCAGACTGATCCACTAGCACTAGGAAGGGGTTAATGTCAAAGAGCTTTGAAAAATTGCAGGAAAGCTGGCCAAATTAACTGCAAAATTAGGACAAGACAGTATAAGAACTCCAACAAGGAACCACTGGAGGTGATGCTGAAAAGTTCCTCTCTCTTGGAGGTCAAAGATTTCCTGGGGTTGTTTGCTATGTATGAGTGTGGTCCAGCACCAGGTCAAAAAGATTAGCCCTCAACTAGAGAGAAAATCAAAGGAGGAATGAAGAATTCCCGTAATGCAAGCATTGATGCCACTGCCTCTACTGGGAAAGCTTGATGTGAGAACTTTGGTCCAGTATCCATACCTCCTGCAAAGTAGGCTGGAGTTGGGTAAAAGAACCAAGACTCTGTAGCCTCTTCGTTGTGCCAGTCAAGTGAAGTTGTGTTTAGGCTCTAGCATGACTAAGAAACCCACTGTTTTGTGCTTTAAAATTTGGTTTCCTCTAGTTTCTTAATGAAATTTTTTTTTCTACATTGCCCTCACATTCTCAAGTGAACCAAGAGTAACAGGAAATTCTCTCATATGGAAAGTATTGGTGGACATGACCTAAGAGATCATTCATTATAGGCAAAGGAGGGGACATGTGAGTATGGGCCCATTTTTGGTTCCAGGAAAAAATAGTGGTACTGGAGGTGCTAAGAGAATGAGAATCTAAAAGGGGGAGGGCTGGCTTCAGAACTTGGGAAACACAGTGCAAAAATGGGGCCCATCGTTCAAAATTTATCAAGAATTTCAAAATGGTGGCAGCAGAATATTAAGGCAAGTACTGGGTCCTTCTAAGCATGTGACCCAGTGCTGCTGCTTGACTGTGCACCTGTGAAGCCAGTCCAGGATAGGCCAAATCATGAGGGTCAGCCAAGGAGGTTGATCTTGGCCTATCTGGGTTTTCCCCTCAGATGTGACCCAGTGGTCCATTACCTACACTTTGTTTTCCTTACCATAGAGCCATTAACCACCTCTTGCTGATGATCTGAATACTATATTTTATATAAAAGCTTTGACACCGACAGAAGAGGCACATTAAAATATAAAAACACTTGTTACTTGCTAATGATAATTCTGCTTGACTATAGAGTAAAAGGTTTGTCATTGGGAGTACATAATGGCTCCCCTTTCAATATGATATTGAACCTAGAAATATTTTTAACCACCATAATATGGATAATTTCTTTTAAAAATTGAAGTAGTGAGAAGCTTAGGAAAATTACCAATGTTCCAGATACACAATTTCTGTTATTTCTTGTGCATTGGCCATGTAGGAAGATGAGCAGAGTGAATTTCTGCAGTGAAAGAGTTTGAAAATTGGGATAGGCAAATTTTTAATGTAGATGATATATGATTACAATATCTATATTTAAATGTTTTCATGAGGAAATAGCCAGACAGCTTATTGAGACAGAACATAACTTTACCCTTATTTGGTCTACAGATCAAAGTTTTCCAAAACATTAGGATTCTAGAGAAGTTTAGTGTTTAAATGAGGCAACTTCTGAGCCACCCGGTCTGAATCCAAATGCTGTTTTTGGCTTTTGTGTGATGTGTTCCTGGGAAATTTCTGTAATCACTCTAGGATTCCCTCATCTCCAAAATGAAGAAACTAATGGTGCCACTGTCATAAGATTGCGTGAGGATTTGGGAAATAGTACACAGAAAGCTCCCCAGTGTATGGAAAACACTCAGAAAGTGCTTGCTGTTATTACTTCTGTGGTTACGGACATGGTTTTTATTATTATTCTACAACTTGGCCCCTGACAGTTTCCCAGCATTATATCTTGTCACTCTCTCTCACGTCAGGTAAATGCCTGACAAGCTAAGCTATTCATTGCTCCCTGCATAACTCAAAGATTCTCTGCTCCCATATTGTTCCCTGACTATGTGGAGGCTGAGTAACTACTTAGAGGGGATGTTGTAGAGGAAAATTCAAGGCACAGCAGGGAAACTGGGTTGAATGAGATCCCCTTCTGCATTTCTTTAGGCTCTAAAATTTCCATTGGATCAATAAAGCAAACAGGACAATTAGCAGCAGGGCAATCTGCACTTAGCACTGAGCACTCTAGAAGGTATTCTTTCACTCCTCTTTGTTGTTATCCTCTGCTCGCTTTTCTCACATTTGCAGGGGTTGCCTTCTGTACCATCACATTTTGTAAAATTTGGGTCCACCAAAAGAATCCTAGAGAAAGATGTATTTCAGATAAAGGTAAGGCAGATTATGGGCCTCAATGAAAGTGCTTGGCAGATAGATCTGAGAGTTTGGTTTCTAGCAAATTGTTTAAAATTTTCCCAGCCTGTTTCTTTTAGCAGTAAAAATAAGGATATTGTATCCACTACTATAAATACTAATTTCAATATAGGCACTAATATAGGTGGGTTCTAACAGAGTGAGAATTGAATAAGGTATTATACAAAAGGGCTTAACAGAGAGTACAAGATATAGCTAATCCACTAAATATCATTTCTCTTCTTTCTTCTTTCCCTTCTCTATCACTAATAGGGGAAACTGGGCTGTGTCGTGTGTGTGTGTGTGTGTGTGTGTGTGTGTGTGTGTGTGTCTTTTCCTTGAGATAGGGTCTTGCTCTGTAGCCCAGGCTGGAGTGCAGCAGCCTGACCACAGCTCACTGTAGCCTCCACCCCTTAAGCTCAAGTGATCAGTTCCCCTCAGCTACCTGAGTGGATGGGACTACAGGTCAATACATCGAGTTCCTGAACTCAAGGAATCTTCCCTCCTCAACCTCTCAAAGTGCTGGGATTATAGGAGTGAGCTAGTACACTCAGCCTTGGGCTGCGTCTTTTGTTTTGTTTTTTGGGACAGACACTCACTCTGTTACCCAGACTGGTGTACAGTGGCATGATCTTGGCTCACTGCAACCTCTGCCTCCCAGGTTCAAGCCAATTCTCCTACCTCAGCTTCCTGAGTAGCTGGGATTATAGGCACGTGTCACCATGCCTGGCTGATTTTTGTATTTTTAGTAGAGATGGGGTTTCACCATGTTGGCCAGGCTGGTCTTGAACTTCTGACCTCAGGTGATCCATCCACCTTGGCCTCCCAAAATGCTGGGATTACAGGCATAAGCTACTGTGTGCCTGTCCTTGGTCTTTGCCTTTAAGGGAATTTAGATTCCCATCAGTGGAAGGAGGATTCCACTGTGAGGGAGAACAGGATGAGCAGATGGGTACTGCAGGGGCCACAGGGGAGTCTGGGGTGTAGGCAGGTGGGGCAGATGGTAGGAGCCTTTAAAATCCAACGAAATCCAGATGAAGAACTCTGGGCTTAACCAAGCAAGGGTTGCAAGCTTAGCTTTGTTGCTGTTCTTCTGTTCCTCCTCCTCTTTCTTCTTATGTTCTTCTGGTAAGTTATCTGCAAAAAATTAAATAGGTTAAAAATAACATTTTATTTTCATGAACTTAGATTTCAGTAGCCATTGTGGCCAATGAGATGAGGAAGGATGTCAGGGCAGTGTTTTTTATTCACCTTACATTGGAGAGCCCTCAGTCTGGAATGCACCATGCAACCTAGAGTTACTAAGGGACTTTTGCACTATCTATGCCTGTCTTCCAAATTGGGATTGAGAATTCCTCTCTTAATGGTGGTTATGTCCAGCATATTCTAACTGACTTATGTTATTTTCCTTGGGGCAAGAATTTTCTCTAAAATCTAGAATAGTAATACTAAATGGATTTAATTATCTGCAGAAGAAAATAAGCTGATTAGAGTCCAAACTAGCTCCCTCACTTAAGTCAATTTAATGAAGTGTGAGAACTGTTTATTGAGCAACTGCTACCCCCAGACATTGTGGAAAGCAAAACAGCCTCCTCTTCTTACAATATTCCTGGTAATTCTTAGGCGCAGAATAGGGAAATAAAGCTGGTAACTGTTATGTGCCCTTTGGTATACATAACAGGGTTATCTCAGTAGTTTGTTATGGAAAGCCATAACTCATAACTCTGTTACCTAAATAATGGTTCTTCAGGCCTCAGTTTAGTCATCTGTAAGCCTCTCCTTACAGAGAGGCAGTAGAAATGAAATGAAAAAGAAAAAATGTAAAACTCTCAATGCCTGACTTTTAGAAGGCATCAACCAATAGGAACTCTTATATTTTATTCACTGTAAAACTAACAAAAGACCTGATTTTTATTGGTACTTTATAAGACAAATCATAATATCAAGACATCTAAAATTTTAATTTATTCTAAACAGTAAACAGTTATTTTATTATTTTGTCCCCAACCTTCCATCCTAATGCTAGGATGCAATGAGCTTACTAATTGTCATGCACTCCAAAGCATTTAATCCTCCCAATCTGTGAGGCAGGTACTGCAATGAACCCGTTTTACAGATGACAAAACTCTAGCACAAAAGGATTCATTCACGTGGCCAGTCATGCAACTTTTAAAAATACTCCCTTGGTTTGCATTTCCTTGTATCTGAACCACCCTTCTGTTGCCATTCTCTGTAGGTTTCCTGAACAGTTGGCAGGTCAAGTCCAATTATGGGAACTTTTTTCCTTTAAGTAGGTCACCTCTCTTTCTCTTCCTCTCTGTTCCCACCTGCCTATCAGGTCTCCATGCAGTGGAAGGCTGCTTGCTACCGCATTGGAAAACTTCTCCAGACATTTCCAAGTTTGCATTCATCCGTCTCCTTTAGGGAATTGTTTCAGTGAGGCCTAACTGTTTCTGAGGAAAGCCCTTGGGAGAAAAGGCCACAAGAAGGTAGTGGCACTCCTTTATCATCAGGCGACATCGGGAGAAAAGAAATGATTTTCTACAGCAGCTGGGTGAGGGAAAATGGAATTGCAGAATCTGCAGAAACGGTGTAGCTACAAGGGCAGCTGCAAGCTGAACGGGCGAAAAGCCACCCTGCAAGATCTTTTCTGTTTCAGTGATGAAGTGGACTCCCAACATGGAACAGGGAAGGGGGACTGTTACTAGACAGGTGACATTCGGTGCATGCACGAACAGGTCCAGTGCCCCATTTCGGGGGGCAGGAAGGCATCCAACCAGAAGAGTGTTACCTAGGGAACCAGATGGCACCTGCTCCTGCTCACCCCTACCTGCTTCCTCCCCAGGAAAAAGGAAGTCAAGTAAATGAAGAAACGGGGAAGTCTGTGACTCAAATCCCCAGCGACACATAAACCTGTGCCATGAAAATAATTAGCAACGGATTTCTAAAAAACATTTGCTCAGGTTACAGCAAAAGGAGAAGAAATATTTTACACACTACCTTGTCTCAGAAATAATCACAATTAGGCCTCTTTATAACCGGCAGATCTTCTTCCTTTCACATGCCATTTGCAGGTGCAGGACATGGTATTTGTAATAATTTTCATTAGCAAGTGGGTCACTGGAATTCACATAGTCAGGTGTCATTTTGAAAAGCTTTTCCCTCTACCCAAATCTTTTATATTTCCAGATGCAGTTGCACTTTGGAGATGTCCTAGTGCTGGAAGCGCTCCCTTGAAAAATATATTTGATTTTTGAATTTTATCTTGTGATGTTAGAGATAATGGGACTATAGTCTTTGGAATTCAACACAGGCCTCCTTAGCAATCACTTTGATAATCTATTAAAATAAAAAAGAAGGTGAAGAATTTCCTCATTGTCAGGCAGTAAGTCAATGGCAGAGCTTGAACTTGACTTATTTTGCTAAGAGGGAGCTATAAACTCCAGACACATTACATCCAGCAAATATTACTGTTGAGTCGAGTGCCCACAAAGATTATGCTGATGAAACAATATGGATGTTACAGTGCTGGAAGTTTCTCTTTTAAAATCACTGAGGGTTGCTTTACGTTCTGCCAAAGCCAAGAGGAACGCTAGCAAGGGAGACAAAGAGGTCCGAAATGCGGCGTATAGGCCTCCACTGGTCTGAAAGCTGAGTCACAGGAATAACATCCCTGCAGCGGGCCAGGCCCTCCAGGGAGGGACACCGCGACTTTGCGTGCGTAAGTCTGCACTAGATAAAGCCAATTTCTCAGCAAAACAATGCCTGTTACCCTAGGTATCACCCCGACCCTTAATTAGTATACACCAGTACGCAAGACCAATTTTTGCGCTCCTCTTGTAAAACGGGAAAATGCGTTTTGAAGGCAGTGTTGGACGGTGTTTTGCTCATTTTCTCTTTCGTCATTGTTGTGGTTAGGGGGCAATGGTGGACTCGGGATGGCTCCCCAAACGCCCGGCAGCCTTCAGAGGCCCTCCCAAGACGTGGAGCCAAAGACTTAAGAGGGCCTGTGGGTGACATCACTTCATTTACGTAGGAGGGCTCATAAAACAGCGCTCGCCCACCTCGTCCTGGCAACTCGGCGGTGGACACTGCGCTGACTAGATTTCGGTCCCTCACGCTCCTGGCTCCGGTGAGTCCCAGAGCCCCTGCCTCCTTACTCCTACTGCGGTCCCCATCCTGCCGCGTTGGCCCCTTCATTATCCGCGTCCCTGTAAAGCCATCCCCTAAAGCCGAGCCCAGTGGTTCTCCCCGGGAAGGCTGCCGGGATGCGAAACATCCTAGATGCTGGGTAATGCGATGGGGAAATCGATAATTTAAGAACAAAATAAAAAAACTGGCATTTTGCCGTGCCGCTCGGAGGGATAGTGTTAAAATGTCTTACTGTTGGCCCGCAAAGGCCTTGTAGTTTTGGAGGGTGAGATTCGGGCGAACAGACAGATCCTTCGTTCTGAGGCTCATCTCCCGAGCCCGAGGCATCTCCCAGCCTCAGAGGGCTGTGCGGGCTGCATCTGTGCAGCCTGGAGGCGGCGGGGCTGTGCTGTGACATTTTCACAGCCCTTCTTGCAGACACATGTGTGCCAGGGATGCCGAATTGCCGAGAGTGCAGGCGGGACTGGCTTTCCCGCCGCGCTTTGTGTGCTGTGCTGCAATGTGGCGCCGGCTAGGAAGCGGATAGAACGGTTGTCTAAGCTCCAGCTGCAGCCTCCGCCTGTGTGAGAGGACTAGAAAGCCGGTGCAGGACCTGGCCTTCCTTCTTTGCAGAAAGACCGCCGCTAGAAAATGGAAACGCTTTTGCGAGCTGGGCTCCATTTTAGGAATTCTTGCCCGATTTTTTCCCACTGGAACGCGGAAGTGGCTTTCCCATTCTCTCCTGGACCAAGCAGCCTTTAATTTTAAACACTGTAATTAACAATTCGCAGTGGTCAATTTCCTTTATTCCAGAACATTCCACTTTGAGAGGGATCCGCCCTCTTTGGTCCCCCGGTTTTGAAATATTGGAGGAAAGGTGTCGCCTCTTTTTCTGTAGAAAGAGGAAGCTAGTGAGCGCGGAAGGGCAGCGGAAGGAAGGTGAGGAGAGCTTTCAGGCTGAGGGTCGGAAGGCAGAAGTACAGTTTCCAGTCCAGAGACCCGAACAGGCGGCTCTTACTCACGCTGTATTTGGATTGCGCCTTACCACTTCCTCCTTAGCCATGTCTGACAAACCTGATATGGCTGTGATCGAGAGATTCGATAAGTGGAAACTAAAGAAGACAGAAACGCATGAGAAAAATCCACTACCTTCCAAAGAAAGTAAGCCCTCTCCTTCCCCCATCTTTACAAAGGCTGGAATGGGAGCGGCCGGTGGGAGGGAGACTGGGAGCTGCAGCGGGAAAATTTCGGGAGGCGGGGGAGTGCGCGCAGGCGACCTATAGTTGAATGTGGCTTGCAAAAGGTAATTAAAAATCAGATCGTTCTTAGTGCAGTAACCCTAACACCTCCGAAGACCGAGGCGGGGGATCACCTTAGGTCAGGAGTTGGAAACCCGTCTGTCCAAAAAATACAAAATTGACTGGGCTTCCTGGAGACCGCCTGTAATCTCAGCTACTTGGGAGGCTGAGGCAGAAGCATTGCTTGAACCTGGGACGGGAGGCTGCAGTGAGCCCAGATCCTGTCACTGCACTATAGTGTGGGTGACAGAGCTAGACTCCATCTCAACCAAACAAAAACAAACAAAACAATAGGGCGAACCTTAAGGGGGAAGATTTCATGAACACAGGGGTCATTAATTTAGTAATGCAATATTTAATACGCTATAATATACAAACACATTTATCACTGAAAATGTACCGTTATTTAAAACAGTAAACATTTTTTATTTGATTATGACGTGCCTACCTAGGTACACTTGCAGAACGTTTAGGATATGAAAAGATGTTGCAAATGAAAGCCCTTTAATTCCATATTAGGCTGTACTGAAACCCCTTAATCATCCCACTCCATCTTTTTCCTTTTCTGTTTTTTTTCTGGTCGCAGCGATCGAACAGGAGAAGCAAGCAGGCGAGTCTTAAACAGGCATATGCCGCCAGTATTCACTGTACATTCTACAAGCATTGCTTTCTTATTTTACTTCTTTTAGTTGTTTAACTTGGTTAGATGCAAACACGTTGGATGAGTTTGAAAGGACTGTGCTACCCTTTTGACATCGAAGACCTGCTGACAATGAAGGCCACCTGCTTCTGCCATCCCCTGTCTGGCTGGCAGGGAAGGAAAATAGCTCGGATGTTGGTGCAAGACTTAGCGGAGTGGGATGGCAGTGAAATCTAGAGTAAAACCAAGTTGGGCCAAAGTGCCCTACAGGATCTAAAATGAAGTTTAATCAGAGTGCCATTTTTGTTGTTGTTTGAAAGATTTTAATTTTTGGAATGCACAGTTTTTATTTAAAAAAAAAAACAGTTTTAAACTATTGCTGGTGAGATTGCTTGTTGATTGGAAAGGGTGTTTTATTCACCATTTAAACCTTTGCAAAGTGGCCTGCCCCTTGGCCTCACAGGCAAACAATAACTGACTAGCATCTGGTGATTTGAATAAATTGTGTTACAGTATGAAATATGTTTTACCTAACTATGTAAAATAACTTCTTTATTCTGGCTAATTGAGATACGATTTTTTTTGGTTGGTTGAGATTACCTTTAGATTATGTTTTCAAAATTGGCTTGTACTGTAATCTGAAAACAAATAAGCACTAATGTGGAGTTCAGTTCCATTTTTGCATGTAATGAGAAGGGACTTAATTATAAACCTAAGATATAAATGTGCAATAAAGTAAGCTAAGAAGAAATATGCTTCTACGACCTCTATTTACTTGGTTTATATTTTCCTTAGATTCTTACATAACATTTTATCTGTAGTCACATTTGTCATGCTTGGGCTATCCCTATTCCTGGCTTCTGAGACTTCAGTGGGCAGGGTTCATGCATGCAACATTCATTGTGTGCATGCACTCTGTATACTCTTCCATTTCCCAAAGTGCCTCGCATAGTAATGGACATACACGAGGGTTTAATATACACTTTGCCCCCGTAGTTGATGGAGAGTTATTAAATATGCTTCTTTAGAGGTCCCTTTGAACACATGCATATCATATCAAATAGTACAATATTAAATATATTTTTAAAATGTATTTACACAGTAATTTGCCACTGTTTTTGATTGTGCTGATTTGAATCAACACGTATAGTCAATTATGTATTATTATATATTTTTAATCCAGAGCATTATATCATTAGTTCATTCGGCCAGTATTTATTGAGTGCCTCCAACATGACAGATTTTTGTTTGTTTGTTTTTGTTTTTTTGAGTTTTGCTTTGTCACTTGGGCTAGAGTGTAGTGGTGCGATCTCGGCTCACTGCAACCTCTGCCTCCCAGTTCAAGCGATTCGCCTGCCTCAGCCTCCTGAGTCACCGGGATTACAGGCTGCACCACCATGCTGGGCTAATTTTTGTATTTTTAGTAGAGATAGGGTTTCACTACCTTGGCTAGACTGGCTTGAACTCCTGACCTCAGGTGATCTGCCTGCCATGGCCTCCCAAAGTGCGGGATTACAGGCATGAGCCACTGTGCCTAGCCCATGCCAGATATTTTTATATGCCACAAGAAATACAGACTTAACTTAAAAGATAGTATCAGCCCTTGTGCATCCTTCATCATCTAGAAGATGTCTTTTTCCTCTAAATCTGATTATGAATGTTTTTATATTTCTTTTATTTGTTTATTTTTCTGAGATGGAGTCTCTGTCACCCAGGCTGGAGTGCAGTGGCATGATCTTGGCTCATTGCAAACTCTGTCTCCCTGTTCAAGCTATTCTCTTGCTTCAACCTCCTGCGTAGCTGGAACTACAAGTGCTCGCCACTATGCACAGCTAATTTTTGTAGTCTTAGTAGAGATGGGATTTCGCTGTGTTGGCCAGGCTGGTCTTGAACAATCTTGATTTCAGGTGATCCACCCGCCTTGGCCTCCCAAAGTGCTGGGATTACAGGCTCAAGTCATGGCACCCAGTTGAATGTTTTTATAAAGGTAACTAAAATTATTATGCCTGGATTCCTCCAAAGCTCAATGGTCAGTGAATTCTGGTGGAAACCAACTGATGACTTGCACTGCAGTAAAATATTTTATGAGCATACACAAATTGGGCATAACTATTGTCTGATATCTTCTGAGAACTTCTTCTAAGGAATGCTCCTGATCTAGAAGTGAGCGGAATGGATGGATGCCATTTTAAAATCTCTTACTAAGACTTTGTTATATAGATGTTGTATTTTTTTTGAAGAACACTTTCCTTGTAAATTCTTACCATTCTTGTGTTAGTCTTGTAGAATTCTTGTGGGCAAAAACAGTAACTCACATGTTAAAGTCCTCTGTAGAACTTAGAAAATTAATGAACCCACATGGATAATTTGGTCACTTTTTGTAGGGTTTTACAGTTTTGAACCTTGGCTAGAGGAACAAGTTAGGTTTGTGATCCACCGAAGGCATTTAGAGCTATTCCTGTCACGTTATTATCAAACAGGAAATTATGTCTTCCTTCATTACCATATTGAGCTTTTAAGTTGCTGATATCCTTTAGCTACATGAACACCTCATGATAATGTCCCAATTTAGAAATGAAAATATTTCATGAAAATATAATATTTATAATGGTTAATAGTAATATATTACACAGTATATAATATGTAATAGTTCTTATTGTTTACATATGTATTAACAAGATATCACTATATCATGTAATTCATTATTAATATTATAATTAATTATTCCAATATACAATGCATATAGTGCTATCTGGTGATTTTAACCTAAAATAATGACTTGGTTAGAGGATGGAAAAAGTCACTATTTACTCAAGAAACATTAAGCACGTACTGTGTGCCTTGCTTTTTTCCAGTTGCCAGGAATAGAAAGATGAACAAGACTTGAGCCTAGTCTTGGTCAAACAGGAAAGACAGACTTGTGTATATGAATAACTAACTATACACAGCATGAGTTGTGTAGCTGCCCATTACCCAACAACTGCACATTGAGATTCAGTTTTATAAGACATTGGGCCGGGAGATAAATGAGAACTATACTGTGAAGGTTATGTCCCTGCCCTGGCTAAGAAATTTGAAAGTTATTCTTAGGAAATTGGAAGATAACAAAAGTAAAATCCACATGAGGTAGCTGGTATACTCTTTCTGTTTAAAAATGAGGTTAAAAGAAAGAAGGGCAAGGAAGAAACTATTCATACTTGTCATTAAACAAGCAGATTAGTACCCTCTTATAATAACAATATAAAGTGGTAATATATTCTTTATTAGTATTTCTTAGTTCACATTTCAGTAAGACAGGCTGTAACACATACACAGTATACTTTTCATGGCCACTGCTAACAATTTTAATACAGATGTGGAAATAACACCGATAAACACCTCAGAAATAACATCAATGGTTTGAAATCAGTTGTATGTTTGCTATCATGGAGATAAATAACATGGAATAGTAAATAGATTTCAAATTATTAAACTATATATATATGTATAGGCAGAATAATTGAGGTATACAGTTTCCTAGACTATATCTGTACATTAAACGCCTATCAGCAACTGTATTGTCAATTTGAAATCAATATATCTTCTAGATGAAGCACAGTTTTCTGGTGATTGAAATGGTAAATTGGTGGGAACATTTTACTAAAAATGTAGATTTGTAAAAGGAAGGAAAAATTAAAGTTTTGCATATTAATCAGAAAGTTGCTCCATATAAGAGATGATGTGGAAAAACTTAATAGGATCCCTAAGTGACTACACACAAAAGATGAGACATTGGAGATAACATCGAAGGTTTGGAGTCAGTTGTATGTTTGCTGTGATTATGGAGGTAAATAAAATGGGTAACCATAGAATAAAACACTTGAAATGTCCTTAAGAAAAGTGTGAAAGACCTTCTGGTAAAATAAATGTATACTTTAATAAAAGGAAGATATACTGTGACGGCAAGTCCAAAAAGTTAGAAAAAAAATTAATGGGTTAAAGAAGAATATAAACTGGATTATTTGAAGAAAGGGTTGTAATGCAACCCTGAATTCATCATTTTAAGGATTATTGATCATTTGAACAAGGAATCCAAACTCTTATATGCAAACATAAATTCTTAAAGCACCAAGTAAGCCTAAGGTAGTTCTCTAAAGTTCCATTAAGGTTCCTCTTTAGAAGCTCAGTGTTACAAAAAGAGATGCATGAATACATTCATGCATTAATAACAAACGTATTTTCTGGGCATGGTGGCCCAGGCCTATAATCCCAGCACTTTGGGAGGCTGAGGTGGACACACGAGATTGAGCCCATCCTGACCAATATGGTGAAACCCCGTCTCGACTGAAAATACAAAAACTAGCTGGTTGTGGTGGAACATGCCTGTAGTCTCAGCTACTCAGGAGGCTGAGGCAGGAGACTTACTTGAACTCGGGAGGTGGAGGTTGCAGTGAGCCAAGATTGCACCATTGCATACTCCAGCCTGGTGATGGAGTGAGACTCTGTCTCAAAAAAAAAAAAAAAGAAAAAGAAAAAAGAAAAACAGAAAAATCATATTGGCATGTAGTGTATGGGCCTTGATCCTATTAGGACTTTTTTTCTGGTATAGGTCATGAAGTTTCTCAACACCAGAGTGAATTCATTTAAATCTTCAACCAGGTTTCAAAGAATTAATTCTTCAAATGAAAGAAAGAGGTAAATCCAGTTGAATCTAACTCACACATTTATAACCATCTCCAAAAAAAGTAACTCCACATTTTTGGCCATATTTCTTTGAAATAGCTGTTGTTTATTTTGGCCCTGTTTCTCTCCTAGATACTGATATCTAGTAATGAGCAGAATCCAAGTATTTAGCTTTACCAATTTTGGTTCATTATCATCTTTGCAGGCTAAGTATATCCAATGAAGTTTGATTAGGGTGTGAGGGTGATTTTGGGTTTTGTATCATAGAACCAGGTGAATGATAACTATGGAGGCCTGCACTTACCTAAGGAAAGAAGGATGAGGTAGCCAAGGCAAAGTGTTGGCTGAATTAGACAATTATAAAACTTACTGCCCCATCCCATTGTTATGACAGTTTCAGCCATATCCAAAGCATAGTTTTCAAACAACAGGTCATGCTTTTTTTTTTTTTTTTTTTTTTTTAATGTTTCCCAACTCATTTTATGAGGCTAGTATTACTCTAATAACAAAACCAGATAAAAACATCAAAATACAAAAAACTACAGACCAATATCCATTATGAATATAGATACAAAATGCCTTAATAAAATACTAGCAGACTAAATTCAGTAACAAATAAAAAACAAATAAAAAAGTATATACAACGTGACCAACTGAGATTTATCCAAATTGTTCTCTACAGAACTTATCCCAATACAGCATACTATGTATTTATTATTTTTTTTCAGTTTTATTTTATTTTATTTATTTATTTATTTATTTTTTATTATTATTATACTTTAAGTTCTAGGGTACATGTGCATAACGTGCAGGTTTGTTACATATGTATACTTGTGCCATGTTGCTGTGCTGCACCCATCAACTCGTCAGCACCCATCAACTCGTCATTTACATCAGGTATAACTCCCAATGCAATCCCTCCCCTCTCCCCTGTCCCCATGATAGGCCCCAGTGTGTGATGTTCCCCTTCCCGAGTCCAAGTGATCTCATTGTTCAGTTCCCACCTATGAGTGAGAACATGCGGTGTTTGGTTTTCTGTTCTTGTGATAGTTTGCTAAGAATGATGGTTTCCAGCTGCATCCATGTCCCTACAAAGGACACAAACTCATCCTTTTTTATGGCTGCATAGTATTCCATGGTGTATATGTGCCACATTTTCTTAATCCAGTCTGTCACTGATGGACATCTGGGTTGATTCCAAGTCTTTGCTATTGTGAATAGTGCCTCAATAAACATACGTGAGCATGTGTCTTTATAGCAGCATGATTTATAATCCTTTGGGTATATACCCAGTAATGAGATGGCTGGGTCATATGGTACATCTAGTTCTAGATCCTTGAGGAATCGCCATACTGTTTTCCATAATGGTTGAACTAGTTTACAATCCCACCAACAGTGTAAAAGTGTTCCTATTTTTCCACATCCTCTCCAGCACCTATTGTTTCCTGACTTTTTAATGATCGCCATTCTAACTGGTGTGAGATGGTATCTCATTGTGGTTTTGATTTGCATTTCTCTGATGGCCAGTGATGATGAGCATTTTTTCATGTGTCTGTTGGCTGTATGAATGTCTTCTTTTGAGAAATGTCTGTTCATATCCTTTGCCCACTTTTTGATGGGGTTGTTTGTTTTTTTCTTGTAAATTTGTTTGAGTTCTTTGTAGGTTCTGGATATTAGCCCTTTGTCAGATGAGTAGATTGAAAAAATTTTCTCCCATTCTGGAGGTTGCCTGTTCACTCTGATGGTAGTTTCTTTTGCTGTGCAGAAGCTCTTTAGTTTAATTAGATCCCATTTGTCAACTTTGGCTTTTGCTGCCATTGCTTTCGGTGTTTTAGACATGAAGTCTTTGCCCATACCTATGTCCTGAATGGTACTACCTAGGTTTTCCTCTAGGATTTTTATGGTATTAGGTCTAACATTTAAGTCTCTAATCCATCTTGAATTAATTTTCGTATAAAGAGTAAGGAAAGGATCCAGTTTCAGCTTTCTACTTATGGCTAGCCAATTTTCCCAGCACCATTTATTAAATAGGGAATCCTTTCCCCATTTCTTGTTTCTCTCAGGTTTGTCAAAAATCAGATGGCTGTAGATGTGTGGTATTATTTCTGAGGACTCTGTTCTGTTCCATTGGTCTATATCTCTGTTTTGGTACCAGTACCATGCTGTTTTGGTTACTGTAGCCTTGTAGTATAGTTTGAAGTCAGGTAGCGTGATGCCTCCAGCTTTGTTCTTTTAACTTAGGATTGTCTTGGCAATGCGGGGTCTTTTTTGGTTCCATATGAACTTTAAAGCAGTTTTTTCCAATTCTGTGAAGAAAGTCATTGGTAGCTTGATGGGGATGGCATTGAATCTATAAATAACGTTGGGCAGTATGGCCATTTTCACGATATTGATTCTTCCTATCCATGAGCATGGTATGTTCTTCCATTTGTTTGTGTCCTCTTCTATTTCACTGAGCAGTGGCTTGTAGTTCTCCTTGAAGAGGTCCTTTACATTCCTTGTAAGTTGGATTCCTAGGTATTTTATTCTCTTTGAGGCAATTGTGAATGGAAGTTCATTCATGATTTGGCTCTCTGTTTGTCTGTTACTGGTGTGTATACGAATGCTTGTGATTTTTGCACATTAATTTTGTATCCTGAGACTTTGCTGAAGTTGCTTATCACCTTAAGGAGATTTTGGGCTGAGACAATGGGATTTTGTAAATATACAATCATGTCATCTGCAAACAGGGACAATTTAACTTCTTCTTTTCCTAACTGAATACCCTTGATTTCTTTCTCTTGCCTGATTGCCCTAGCCAGAACTTCCAACACTATGTTGAATAGGAGTGGTGAGAGAGGGCATCCCTGTCTTGTGCCAGTTTTCAAAGGGAATTTTTCCAATTTTTGCCCATTCAGTATGATATTGGCTGTGGGTTTGTCATAAATAGCTCTTATTATTTTGAGATACGTTCCATCAATACCGAATTTATTGAGCATTTTTAGCACGAAGGGCTGTTGAATTTTGTCAAAAGCCTTTTCTGCGTCTATTGAGATAATCATGTGGTTCTTGACTTTGGTTCTGTTTATATGCTGGATTATGTTTATTGATTTGCCAATGTTGAACCAGTCTTGCATCCCAGGGTTGAAGCCCACTTGATCATGGTGGATAAGCTTTTTGATGTGCTGCTGAATCCGGTTTGCCAGTGTTTTACTGAGGATTTTTGCATCGATGTTCATCAGGGATATTGGTCTAAAATTCTCTTTTTTTGTTGTGTCTCTGCCAGGCTTTGGTATCAGGATGATGTTGGCCTCATAAAATGAGTTAGGGGGAATTCCCTCTTTTTCTATTGACTGGAATAGTTTCAGAAGGAATGGTACCAGCTCCTCCTTGTACCTCTGGTAGAATTCAGCTGTGAATCCATCTGGTCCTGGACTTTTTTTGGTTGGTAGGCTATTAATTATTGCCTCAATTTCAGAGCCTGCTATTGGTTTATTCAGGGATTCAACTTCTTCCTGGTTTAGTGTTGGAAGAGTGTAAGTGTCCAGGAAATTATCCATTTCTTCTAGATTTTCTAGTTTATTTGTGTAGAGGTGTTTATAGTATTGTCTGATGGTAGTTTGTATTTCTGTGGGGTCGGTGGTGATATCCCCTTTATCATTTTTTATTGCGTCTATTTGATTCTTCTCTCTTTTCTTCTTTATTAGTCTTGCTAGCGGTCTGTCAATTTTGTTGACCGTTTCAAAAAACCAACTCCTGGATTCATTGATTTTTTGGAGGGTTTTTTGTGTCTCTATCTCCTTCAGTTCTGCTTTGATCTTAGTTATTTCTTGCCTTCCGCTAGCTTTTGAATGTGTTTGCCCTTGCTTCTCTAGTTCTTTTAATTGTGATGTTAGAGTGTCAATTTTAGATCTTTCGTGCTTTCTCTTGTGGGCATTCAGTGCTATAAATTTCCCTCTACACACTGCTTTAAATGTGTCCCAGAGATTCTGGTATGTTGTATCTTTGTTCTCATTGGTTTCAAAGAAAATCTTTATTTCTGCCTTCATTTCATTATGTACCCAGTAGTCATTCAGGAGCAGGTTGTTCAGTTTCCATGTAGTTGAGTGGTTTTGATTGAGTTTCTTAGTCCTGAGTTCTAGTTTGATTGCACTGTGCTCTGAGAGACAGTTTGTTACAATTTCTGTTCTTGTACATTTGCTGAGGAGTGCTTTACTTCCAATTATGTGGTCAATTTTGGAATAAGTGCGATGTGGTGCTGAGAAGAATGTATATTCTGTTCATTTGGGGTGGAGAGTTCTATAGATGTCTTTTAGGTCTGCTTGCTGCAGAGATGAGTTCAGTTCCTGGATATCCTTGTTAACTTTGTGTCTCGTTGATCTGTCTAATGTTGACAGTGGAGTGTTGAAGTCTCCCATTATTATTGTATGGGAGTCTAAGTCTCTTTGTAAGTCTCTAAGGACTTGTTTTATGAATCTGGGTGCTCCTGTATTGGGTGCATATATATTTAGGATAGTTAGCTCTTCCTGTTGAATTGATCCTTTTACCATTATATAATGGCCTTCTTTGTCTCTTTTGATCTTTGATGGTTTAAAGTCTGTTTTATCAGAGACTAGTATTGCAACCCCTGCTTTTTTTGTTCTCCATTTGCTTGGTAAATCTTCCTCCATCCCTTTATTTTGAGCCTATGTATGTCTCTGCGTGTGAGATGGGTCTCCTGAATACAGCAGACTGATGGGTCTTGACTCTTTATCCAGTTTGCCAGTCTGTGTCTTTTAATTGGAGCATTTAGTCCATTTACATTTAAGGTTAAGATTGTTATGTGTGAACTTGATCCTGCCATTATGATATTAACTGGTCATTTTGCTTATTAGTTGATGCAGTTTCTTCCTAGCCTCAATGGTCTTTACATTTTGGCATGTTTTTGCAATGGCTGGTACCGGTTGTTCCTTTCCACGTTTAGTGCTTCCTTCAGGGTCTCTTGTAAGGCAGGCCTAGTGGTGACAAAATCTCTAAGCATTTGCTTATCTGTAAAGGATTTTATTTCTCCTTCACTTATGAAACTTAGTTTGGCTGGATATGAAATTCTGGGTTTAAAATTCTTTTCTTTAAGAATGTTGAATATTGGCCCCCACTCTCTTCTGGCTTGCAGAGTTTCTGCCGAGAGATCTGCTGTTAGTCTGATGGGCTTCCCTTTGTGGGTAACCCGACCTTTCTCTCTGGCTGCCCTTAAGATTTTTTCCTTCATTTCAACTTTGGTGAATCTGGCAATTATGTGTCTTGGAGTTGCTCTTCTCGAGGAGTATCTTTGTGGCGTTCTCTGTATTTCCTGGATTTTAATGTTGGCCTGCCCTACTAGGTTGGGGAAGTTCTCCTGGATGATATCCTGAAGAGTGTTTTCCAACTTGGTTCCATTTTCCCCCTCACTTTCAGGCACCCCAATCAGACGTAGATTTGGTCTTTTTACATAATCCCATACTTCTTGCAGGCTTTGTTCATTTCTTTTTCTGCTTTTTTCTTTTGGTTTCTCTTCTCGCTTCATTTCGTTCATTTGATCCTCAATCGCTGATACTCTCTCTTCCAGTTGATCGAGTCGGTTACTGAAGCTTGTGCATTTGTCACGTATTTCTCGTGTCATGGTTTTCATCTCTTTCATTTCGTTTATGACCTTCTCTGCATTAATTACTCTAGCCATCAATTCTTCCACTTTTTTTCAAGATTTTTAGTTTCTTTGCGCTGGGTACGTAATTCCTTCTTTAGCTCTGAGAAGTTTGATGGACTGAAGCCTTCTTCTCTCATCTGGTCAAAGTCATTCTCCGTCAAGCTTTGATCCATTGCTGGCGATGAGCTGCGCTCCTTTGCCGGGGGAGATGCGCTCTTATTTTTTGAATTTCCAGCTTTCCTGCCATGCTTTTTCCCCATCTTTGTGGTTTTATCTACTTCTGGTCTTTGATGATGATGGTGACGTACTGATGGGGTTTTGGTGTAGGTGTCCTTCCTGTTTGATAGTTTTCCTTCTAACAGTCAGGACCCTCAGCTGTAGGTCTGTTGGAGATTGCTTGAGGTCCACTCCAGAGCCTGTTTGCCTGGGTGTCAGCAGCAGAGGCTGCAGAAGATAGAATATTGCTGAACAGCGAGTGTACCTGTCTGATTCTTGCTTTGGAGGCTTCCTCTCTGGGGTGTACTCCAGCCTGTGAGGTGTGTGGTGTCAGCCTGCCCTTAGTGGGGGATGTCTCCCAGTTAGGCTACTCAGGGGGCAGGGACCCACTTGAGCAGGCAGTCTGTCCCTTCTCAGATCTCAGTCTCTGTGTTGGGAGATCCACTGCTCTCTTCAAAGCTGTCAGACAGAGTCGTTTGCATCTGCAGAGGTTTCTGCTGCTTTTGTTGTTGTTTACTGTGCCCTGTCCCCAGAGGTGGAGTCTACAGAGACAGGCAGGTTTCCTTGAGCTGCTGTGAGCTCCACCCACTTCGAGCTTCCCAGTGGCTTTGTTTACCTACTTAAGCCTCAGCAATGGCGGGCGCCCCTCCCCCAGCCTGGCTGGTGCCTAGCCACGAGATCGCAGACTGCTGTGCTAGCAATGAGGGAGGCTCCGTGGGCGTGGGACCCTCCCGGCCAGGTGTGGGATATAATCTCCTGGTGTGCCTGTTTGCTTAAAGCGCAGTGGGAGTTACCCAAATTCCAGGTGTTGTGTGTCTCAGTTCCCCTGGCTAGGAAAAGGGATTCCCTTTCCCCTCGTGCTTCCCAGGTGAGGTGATGCCTCGCCCTGCTTCAGCTCTCGCTGGTGGGGCTGCAGCAGCTGACCAGCACCAATTGTCCGGCACTCCCTAGTGAGATGAACCCAGTACCTCAGTTAAAAATGCAGAAATCACCGGTCTTCTGTGTCGCTCGCGCTGGGAGTTGGAGATTGGAGCTGTTCCTATTCGGCCATCTTGCTCCCATGCTTCTTTACAGTGTCAGGAAATCAGTTAGTTGGTTCTTGTAAGCATTAAAAACAAAAATATAATTAGTGCAATGATAAATAAAATAGAGAGTAAAAAATCCACAGAGAAAATAAATGAAATGTTTCTTCAAAAAGTTTTTAAAAGTTGAAAAATCATTATCTGGATTGTCTAAGAAAAAAGAAGAGAAAACTCAAATGAAAACAGGACATTACTACCAATTTTATAGAAAGAAAAGATTATAAAACAATGCTATACACAATTATATCCACACAAATTGGGTAACCCAGAAGAAATGGACAAATTCCTAGAAACATACATGTTACCAAGAATAATTCCTAAAGAAATAGAAACTCTGAATATACCTATAATTAGTAAGGAGATTGAGTCAATAAACAAAAGCACATGCATATGTGCATACATGGCCACAAGTTTGGGAACAAAGCGCTTCACTGACAAATTCTACCAAATATTTAAAATAATATTAACATCAATCTTTTTGAAATGCTTCCAAAAATTAAAAAAGGAAGACTTTCAAATTCACATTATGAGGTAATGTTACCCTTATACTAAGTCCAGACCAAGATACTATGAGAAAACTACAAGCCAATATTTTTGGTAAGGATTGTTGCAGAAACCCTCAAGAAAATGTTGGCAAATCACATTTACTATCACATTAAATCCCAGCACAAACAACTAGGTTTTATTCTTGGAAAAGAAGGATGGTTCAATATACCAAAAATTAGTAGAGTGAAAAGAAAAAATTATTCCTTTGTGATTGTTTCAGTTGATGCAGAAAAATGATTTTAGAGAATTCAGCACCCTTTCAGGACTAAAACATACTATAAATTTGGAACAAAAGAGAACTGTCTCAACATAATGAAGGTCATATATACAAATCCTATAACTAACATTATTCTCAATAATGAAAGACTGAAACCTTTTCTTCTAGGATAAACAATGAGACAAGGAATTCTGCTTTTGTCACTTCCATTCAACATAATATGAGTACTGGAATTTCTAGCTAGAGCAATTAGTCAAGAAAAGGAAATTGTCATTCAAGTAAGAAATGAAGAAGTAAGTAAAACTCTTTTTTCATAAACAACATAATCTTAAGGTAGAAATCCCTGTATAAAGATTCCACTCCCTAAAATGTCAGAACTAAACAATTTATCAAATTTACAGAATACAGAGTTAGTATACACAATTAGTTTCTTTTGGGTGTGGTGGCTCATGCCTGTAATCTCAGCACTTTGGGAGGCAGAGGTGGGTGGATGGCTTGAGTTCAGCAATTGAAGACCATCCTAAGTGATATGGCTTGGCTTTGTGTCTCCCCCCAAATTTCATCTCAATTTGTAATCCTCACGTATCAAGAGAGGGAGGTGATTGGATCATTGGGGTGGTTTCTCCCATGCTGCTTTTGTGATAGTGAGTTCTCAAAAGATCTGATGCTTTTTATAAGTATCTGACATTTCCAGTTTGCATATATCTCTTCTGCCACCATATGAAAAAGGTCCTTGCTTCCCCTTTGCCTTCTGCCATGATTGTAAGTTTACTGAGGCCTCCCCAGCCATGTGGAACTGAGTCAATTAAACCTTTTTGCTTAATAAATTACCCTATCTCGGATGTTCTTTATAGCAATATGAAAATGGACTAAATTTTCATACTGGGCCAAATGACAAAATACCATCTCTACAAACAACACAAAAATTAGTTGGATGTGGTGATATGTGCCTGTGGTCCCAAATACCTGGAAGTCTGAGCTGAGAGGATCATTTGAGCCCAGGAGGCAGAGGCTGCAATGAGCCAAGATATAGCCACTGCACTGCAGCCTCGGTGACACAGCAAGACTCTGTCTCCAAAAAATAAATAAATAAAAGATGTATAAATAATGTTTTTGTATAGTAACAATGAACAGTCTGAGTAAGAAAATTTTAAAAACCAGTGCCAGTTTAGCCAACAGGTAAATGAGAACTTGCTAAACATCACTAATCATCAGAGAAATACAAATGAAAACCACAATGATATATTAACCCCTACCTGTTAGAATGCCTATCATTAAAAAGAAAAATTGATAATGCTAACTAGAATGTGAATAAAAGACAACCCTTGCACACTGTTGGTGTGAATGTAAGTTAGTAGAGCCATTATGGAAGACAGCATGGGAGTTCCTCAAAAACCTAAAATTGAACTACTGTGTAGTCCAACAGTCCCACTACTAGATATATACCAAAAAGAAACAACTCCAGTACATCACAGAGGTATCTTCACTCTTAATATTCATTGCAGCATTATTCTTAATAACCAAGATTTAGAAACCTAAGTATCAGTAGATAAATATATAAAGAAAATGTGATTTATGAATACAATGGAATACAGTATAACAGTTTCTCAGAATGGTAAACATTAAGTTATGATATGATCCAATAATTTTGTTTCCAAGCATACACACAAAATCATTGAAATCAGGGGCTTAAACAGATATTTGTGCATGTATGTTCATAGCACAATTAACAACAGCCAAAAGATGGAAACCTAAATGCCCATCAATAGATGAGTCAAAGAAATACGGTCTATCCATACAATGGAATATTGTTAGCCTTTCTTTTTTTTTTTTTTTTTTTGAGACAGAGTCTTGCTCTGTCACCCAGGCTGGGGTGCAGTGGCCGGATCTCAGCTCACTGCAAGCTCTGCCTCCTGGGTTTAGACCATTCTCCTGCCTCAGCCTCCCGAGTAGCTGGGACTACAGGCGCCCGCCACCTCGCCCGGCTAGTTTTTTGTATTTATTTATTTTTTTAGTAGAGATGGGGTTTCACCGTGTTAGCCAGGATGGTCTCGATCTCCTGACCTCGTGATCCGCCCGTCTCGGCCTCCCAAAGTGCTGGGATTACAGGCTTGAGCCACCACGCCCGGCCATTGTTAGCCTTTAAAAAACTTCTGAAACATACTGCAACATGGACAAACCTTCAGATATTATGCTCTGTAAAATAGGCCAGCATGCAAAGAAACATATTATGTGATTCCATTTATATGATGTTCCTAGAGTAGTCAAATACATAGAAGCATGTTGTTATCAAAGGTTAGGATGGGTGAGAAGTAATGGGGAGTTACTATATACATGAGTAGTTTTATATGGAAACATAAAACATTCTGGAGATGGACTAGTGAAGGCTGTACAATAGTTTGAAGTTAAGCCACTGAATGATACATTATAAAATGGTTTACAATAACAAATTTTATATGTACTTTACCGCAATGAAAATTACACAAGATGATATGAGAAAGTACAATAAGGGAGTCTTATTGAGATGGGAAGTAGGTTAGAAATGGCTTTTCTAGGGACGTGGAATATTAGTTAAAAAAGGGTTGTGAAATAGTGAAACAGGAAAGGCTCCCATTTCCCCACTGCAGGGCATGTGCTGGGGGTGTGGCTCACTTCTTCAGTACCCACTGTTCTGCTCAAACCACCAGGGGAGCATACACACGGGCAGGCTGTGGGTCTCTGACCTGCTGGCAGTGTTTGGGGGTGAATGTTTACAGCTCCTGAAGTCCCAGTGGGTGTGTGTTATAGGGTGCTCTTTTAGTTTGCCTTCTACAGGCGGCGTGTAATCAGCTCAATTAGACCCTGTACCTTGTTGCAATGACAGAGGGCTTTCTGTATCCCGGAGTTTCTTGCCTTGGTGTATTGGAAGAATTGGATCACATGGGGGCTTGGAGAATGAGTGCAAGGTTTTATTGCATGGAGGTAGCTCTCAGCAGATAGGGGAGACAGAAAGGAAATGGTTTTCTCCTGTCAGGCAGGTAGGGGTCCTGGGATCTTCTCCCACTGACCCAGCCAAATTGTGCATTGTTCTGCTTGTCCATGGCTGCCAGCCTGCCAGTACCTGTTGGCATGCTCTTCTGCCAGTGTGCTCTGGGCAAGAGCCACTGGTGTCTGTTTCTGCTGATGTGTTTCTCATGATTTCCAGCTCCTTCTGCCTCCATATTGCTACTGTGTCCTGTATTTATAGGCCCAGGATGGGGGCATGACAGGCCAGGGTGGTCTTGGAAAATGCAATATTTAGGCGGGAAGGCAGAAGTGCCTGTCCTCACCTCGTTCTGTGAGGGTGGAGCCTTATCCAGGCCCATACCCTCCTCTATCAAGCACTTCCCTTCCCCTCTTCTGCATCATTTAAAGGAACCATGCTCTTATCAATCAATTCGGTTGATAAACTAATATTGAACAAGGCGTTCATGCAGACAACATGGTCACAACTGAGGACACAAAAAGCTTGTTTCTCAGTAACTGAAAGAACATTGCTCTTGAGGGCTACAATGAAGATAAGTGAGCACAAAATGAGGCTTGGCAGGTCAGTTAGGATAAATAACATAATTTTTAGTTTACTATTTTTAAGGGGAAGATATGAAGCAATTGCAAGGGCTTGTTAAGAAAAAAGTTTGATGGAATTTGTGTGTTTTGGCAGGACTCTGTGGTCAGCTGGGAGGAGCAGAGATGAAAGCTAAAGGGATCAGTTTGGTGGGGGGATAATGAAATAGGTCTTAAATTGATGGTGGTGATGGGGGCACAACTCTGAAAATGCTTAGAACCATTGAATTGTGCACTTGAATGGTCAAATTATACAGTATGTAAGTTATATCTTGCTAACTGCTTTTTTAAAATTAAAAAAAATCCCAAACAAAATAAATCACTGAAAAGAAATATAATACAAATTATTAGATTTTCCTTTGTGGTACATATTAGTTAATCACGCTTGTGTTCAGTTCTGTATGTGTGTGTGTTCCTGTCAGAGAGAGAGAGAGATACATGGAGGAGAAGGAAAGGAAAGAGAGAGAAAGAGAAACTGTCTGTGATGTAAAATGTCTCTTTGACTGTGAGTCGGAGTCATGCTTGTCAAAACTTCATTCCCCAACTTCTTTCTTATTACATTTTCTGTACTGCTCTCATTACATTTTCTTTTCCTGCCCAGCTTTAACTTCTAATCAATCGCTTAAGTTTATTTTTAAATTCTCCCCTTCTTGTTCCGTGAAGACGTCATCCTTCACACACAATCCTGAATCTGCTCTAAGAGCCTGTTTTTAATGTTTTCATTTGGCTTCCAAGTGACAACAAATAAATGATATACTTTCTACCACTCAACTTATCAATTGTTTTTCATAAGCCCCTAATAGTTGTGCAATATAATCTTCATAACATTTATGGGCTACAATTTTGTCACTTGCACAGTGGGAGAATTGATGGCCCTAACATAGGGGTTTACTGTAACAGTTAAAACAAATATGTACAACCTGTAAATTAAAAATTTTCCACTTATCATAGCTTTTATTTGGGCAACAACATCTTGTTTCTCCTCATCATAATTTCTTCCTTTACTTGACCTCTTTGTAGCTTTTGACAACACTAACCTTCTAAATTCTTCTCTCCCATCACATTTTTGCCTTTTCTCTGATTTCTCTGATTATTATTATTCTGTTGAATTCTCTGAGTGGATTTTCTCCTGGTTCACCTAATTCATTAATTCTCTCCATATCTTCAACCACCACCTCAACTTGCTGATTCTTCAGCCTCTATCTGTAGCCCAGACATCTTGATGAATCTGAACTTCTATATTCTGTAACACATCAGATATTTTTCCTTGGCCTTCCATGGGAACTTTGAAAATAGCATCCTGCCATGAATGTTTTCCTTCTCTCTTGCTTCATTTCCAATCTTAATTAAGACACCACAGCTCAGAGGGTTACCCAAAGATAAAAAATTTATCATTGATTCTTCTCTTTCACTGGTCATATTCAATTGGTTAGCCACTTTCTTTTTCTGTACCACTACTTGGTGCACATTCTTTCTTACTTTCTCTGGACTTTAGCAATCACACTTAGCTCTCTGACTTCAGTCTCTGCCTTCTCCAACTCATCCTCTAATTTAGAAAATGTTTGTAAAACAGATCTCATTATTTTATAGCCCAGATTGAAATTCCTTTTTTTTTTTTTTTAGCTGTCAGAATGATTTTATTGAAATTTTTTAGTACAATGTTAGAGGATCTTAAAATCTTATATTTTAAACCAATACAAGCACTGCAAATGATATCTTCCTGAATCTAGTTGATGTAGTATCTAAAAAGAAAAGTGATCATATGAATATCTAAAAGTTGACTAACGTAATTTAAGTTGGAGGCTAAACAACTTTGGTATATTCATATTTCTCTAGCTCCTGTTTTTGGCCAGGTAAGTGCCAAGTCCACCCCCATTCAGTAGAATTGGACAGGACCAATGTATTTGGTGGTCTCACTTAAGTTTCCACGCCAGGAGCAGCAAGAAATGTACAAATTCTGGGATTAAGTTGCTCCCAAGACAGTCTTCATCACCTTTGTGAACTGGAAAAACCAAATAGTCAAGGTCTGAATTTCCATTGTGTGTGGCTAAGTCCAGTCTCATTGGTTCATAAAAGTATTCTGAAGGACATTAAAATACAAAGGTGGGGCTAAATAATGATAGAAACCATCAGTTCTGAATTCAGAGAATGACAATGCAGGTTCCTATATCCTTTTTAAAAATCTGAGATCATTATTTTAAAACTAGCTCTATACATTCTTAGGCTTTAAATTTAATGTTAGCTGGAATGATTACCTGTAAAGGTCAATTGGCTTTAGGCCTTGGCGATTGCTCAATATAATTTTGGAATTTTAGGATGCAGCATTTCAGGTAAGTGACAGTTGTGTTTTAGAAGAGGTAATTTAAAAAATGATCCAGAACTACACTGCTCTGATATGTCTGACGTATACCCCCCAAAATGTGTCAGTGTCCATATTAAGCTAAATAAAATTTGGTCCAAATTAAGCACAATAACCAAGATGGTTTATATGAAACTGAGTTATCAAAAAAAAAAAAAAGAAAAATTCAAAATTCATGGTATGATAATTATACATTTTCCAAGGTTCACTCCAAAGTAAAAGGCTAATTAATTCTATACAGGGTTTTACCCAAATGTCCATAGGCATTATCATATATATTTACACAGAAGGCTTTAATCTGAAGTCACCTTTGGCAATCTCGAAATATATAAACTATGACTTCCACAATGAAATTATATACTTGAAAGTTGTCACCTCAAAGTATTGAAAGAACAAAGGAAGAGATCACCTGTACCCGTTAAAAATCAAAATGACAAAAACATTTCTCATTTAAGACAGTTCACTTAAAGACCAAATAACTACCACCATTTCCCCCAAAACTGGAAAGAAATGATCTTGAGCTTTAGAACGGGAAACAATAAATCTTAGCACATACAAAGATCGGATGCTTTTGCCAGTGATTAACCTATCATTGCTGAGTACCTACAGCTAAACATCCAGAAAACAAAAACAAGTCAGAAGTCAGAGTAGGCTTGCTGGGCACTTCCCATTCTGGATTTATAGCGGGGCATGGCTTAACAGGTAGGACGCGGATTCCCCATTGTGTGCCCTTCGGATTGTTTTGGCCAAGATCATGGAAATGTCAGTGACCTGAATCTTGGTGCAGTGTTTCATTTTGTCCTCTTGCGGAATTGTGTTTGTGGACCACAGCCTCAAAGGCAGCATTATTTATTCTGGAAATAGCTGGTCCAGACAAGATCCCATGGATAAGGACAGCATACACTTTGGTGGCTCCAGCTGACAGCAGCTTGTCCGCGGCATGGCAGACGGTGCCGCATGTGTCAGCCATGTCATCCACGAGGATGGCCACGCGGCCCTTCATGTCGCCCACCAGGACCATCCGGTCCACTTCATTCGCCTTCTTCCTCTCTTTGCGGATCAAAGCAAATTCCACATTCAACCTGTCTGCAATTGACCTGACCCTTTTGGCTCCCCCTGCATCACGTGAAACAATGATACAGTTCTTCCACTCGGCAGTGTTTTCCCGAATCCACTGCAGGACTGCGGGCTCCGCATACAAATTTTCCACAGGAATATCAAAGAATCCCCGTATCTGAGAGGCATGCAGGTCCATGGTGATGATGTGATCCGCTCCGGCCACCGACAGCATATTGGCCACAAGTTTTGCAGAAATTGGGGCATGACTCTTGTCCTTTTAGTCTTGTCGGGCATATGGGAAACACGGGATCACGGCAGTCACCCTGGATGATGACGCGATCTTGCAGGCATTGATCATGATAAGGAGCTCCATCTGGTTGTCGTTAATTTCCCCTCAGGGCTCTGCATGATGTAGACATCTTCCCCTCTCACACTTTCACCAGTCTCCACGCTGGTCTCCTGGTTGCTGAACTTCTCGGTGACCACCTTGCCCAGTTCCAGGCCCAGACGGTCGGCCACGCGCTGGGACAGGTCCTGATGCGAGCTGCAGCTGAACAGCGCGATGTTGGGCATGGTAGGGCGCGGGACTCCGAGGGGCGCGCGGTGGCGGAGATGGTGGTGGAGGCGACAGCGACAGCGACGCGGGGGGCTGCTGCTGCTCCAGATTGAAATTCTTGACTGTCTCTTCATCTTCTGTAAAATTATCTCTAGACATATTGTGGCTTAAACTCTAGTAGTTTCCTATACCTCCTCCCACTGTTTATACAGTGAGAATGTATTCTGGGTATGTGACCATGAAGTGAGTTGTAGGATGCAATGAGCAGAAGGAACATAGGCACCAAGACAACTGCTGCTGCCAGGAATACTTCCTAACGTCAAGCCCCATTAGGAAGATTGAACAAATTGTAGAGAACCTAAAACATCCCTGTAAGTAGAGAGAAAATATATTAAGCAATTAACCAGATTATATAACATGCCATTAGTTACTTTACTTTCTTCCTTTCTTGTTTAATGGTACAAAAGACTAGGTAGGTGTGTACTGCTAGCATCTTCTTCCTGCTGCTCAAGTTTGCATTTCGTGTAAATTCCCTGTGAATAAATATTTTACTACCTACCCACTATAGTTCTCTGCCTCCTTCTTTGGTCTGAGCTTGCACTCTATTAATGGCAGCTCAAGGAGTTACCCAAACTAGACATCAGAAATTTATCACTGATTCTTCTGTCTCACTGGTCATGTTCAGTGTTCAGCTAAGTGAAATATTTATGGAGGGCAATTCTTGGTTCTAGCATGAAGTTTTGTTGGGAAAACTGGTGATCCAATCAGTAGTCAATTTATGAAATGGGCTTGGGGAATGAAGGATCCCTGGGGAAAATCTTGGGTTAGCTGACCTAGTCAATAGAGTGACCAATGAGTCCCATGTTTGAGGCACATGGGCATCTACATGACTACAGGATATTCTAAAAATATGTATGAATCGCCCCGCGATTCATAACTCTGTTGGAGGAACTAAAAATGGGTCATGGCTGTAAGGAAGAGATAAAAATGACGACGCATATGTCTAGGAGGCCTCTGTCATGAGAAGTGCCACGGGAAACAGATACGTAGTTAGCTGCAGAGGCAAAAGTAAGAAAACTGGTGTAGGAATTGAAATCAGAAAAGAATATGTAAATGTCCACTATTCTGCTGGCCACCAAGCTAGCCAATAAGTTTTCAGATCAGGATAAGAAGTCAGAAATTTTCGGCCTGGCATGGTGGCTCGCGCCTGTAATCCCAGCTCTTTGGGAGGCCAAGGCAGGTGGATCGTGACGTCAGGAGTTTGAGACCAGCCTGACCAACATGTTGAAATCCCGTCTCTACTAAAAATACAAAAATTAGCCAGGTGTTGTGGTGCATGCCTATAGTCTTGGCTATTCAGGAGGCTGAGGCTATTCGCTTAAACCCAGGACAAGGTGGAGGCTGCAGTGAGCTGAGATGGCACCACTGCACTCCAGCCTGGACAACAGAGCAAGGCTCCATCTCAAACAAACACACACACAAACAAACAAAAAAAGAAATCAGAACCGTTGGTATGTATATACATTAAGACACAGGACAGAAAGCTCCCCAAGGTGAAAGTGTGTGCCATCGTGTCACATACAGATTGGGATGGAAAGACCTAGAACTCATTGGAAATTGAGGATGATAATGAGACTGATGTGACACTGGAAGATGAGATGGAGAAAGATAGAATGGAGGAGGCCCAATGCGTATTCAGCATAAGCTGAATATTGAGTAGGGACGTGCTAGAGGCCAGTTGCCTATGCTGGAGCATATGCCATCTGAACTGGTGGAGATTACTGCTGAGTTTCAGCAGGAACCTGGGGAGACCATTTCTGCATGGCCGCCGAAGTTATGGGATATGGATGTACATGGTATGTAACTTTCTGGATAAGAAGCAGAAAAGGTAATAAAACTACCCATATTGTCTATGACAACACTTGGGACAGACTAAGTAGCATCTTGGGCGCCCATGTCAGGGGATTAGGTTATTAGCTCCTGTTGGAAAGTATAGCCCAATAAGGAGGACTTGCCAGGAGGGATACCCCAGTGGAAATATATAGAGGAAGTACAGCAGATCCCAGGGGAACTAGGAATTTCCTACAGAAGCGATCATAAAACTTATGAAGCCTTGCAGACTGGGAGCTGCAACTAGGAAGCTGCTAACTTCCTCCCTTTGAAGGATTGTGACTAGAAGGCAATATAGATTGCCAGACAGTCACAGGGAAATACAAGAGAGCATTCTGGTGTAGTAAAAGCTGGGGATGGCATGACTGGTTCAAAGCAACTTTAGTAACCCTAGATGGCCTGATACAGATGCCAGATGGCTTGTGGATAATGAAAATGGATTACAGAAAAATTTTAAAGTGATGCCTTTCATACATGTTCTTTGTCAGATATTTCTTTGCTACAACACTTAGAATATTACCTAAGAACTTAGAGTACTGGATTTTGCTGATTACTTTTTTTAATATTGCCTAACGACAAGCTCAGAGGATCAGTTTGCTTTCACATGGGAAGGACAGCAGCAGACCTTTCAGGTGTTACTGCAAGAATGCACATACAGCCCTATAATCTACAAGATGGTGGCCTGCAACTGAATTCTGTTTTCATCCCCCTAAACATATTTAGGACTGTTGACCAGATGGTAGGAGACCCCAAAATTTGCTTTAACTTGTGAGTAACATAAGAAATCATCTAGATGGCTTAACACACTCTCAGTGCTTTTTTTCCTCTTTTTCCTTTTTCTTTTTTTTTCTTTTTGATAGAAAAATTCTTTAAGCAAAACAAATCTACACGTTGAACTTATAGCTTAACTAGAATAAATCTAAGTTAAACTGTATAGAGACCAAACAGATAATGACTGTTATATATGCAGGCTTTCTCAAAGCAGGGATTCCTAGTTCCATGTAAGACCTCTTAAAAGTGAAAATTCAATTCTGTAGATGAAAACGTTATCCTAGTGGGTTAACCATACAATGTCATACACAGACGCTGCTTTTAAGCCATTTTTTCCATATTCATATAGTTTCAAAACATGAGAAGTATTTTACTTATGGGAAAGTGCCAAATTGCCTGATATTCAAAGTATCTTAGAAATGCTAAATTTTTGTAACATTGGCTTCACTCTGATTTAGTCCATACACATCAATGTACACACTGTCAAAGTACTATCTTAGAACAATTAATGTTTGCATTTTTGGAATCTAGGAATGAAAATAAAACATCTAATATAGCCATGTTTTCAAATAGGTAAGTTTCCTTATATAGCATTTATTTATTGTATAAGCAATATAGGTTTTTTCTTTCAATTAAGTCCCATTTAGTGACTTCCTAAAGACATTGTTAACAGCATAGAAACTTGAGGCATTTCTCTTTATTTTTGTGTGTGTGTGAGACGGAGTCTCGCTCTGCCGCCCAGGCTGGAGTGCAGTGGCCGGATCTCAGCTCACTGCAAGCTCCGCCTCCTGGGTTCCCGCCATTCTCCTGCCTCAGCCTCCCGAGTAGCTGGGACTACAGGCGCCAGCCACCTCGCCCGGCTAGTTTTTTGTATTTTTTAGTAGAGACGGAGTTTCACCGTGTTAGCCAGGATGGTCTCGATCTCCTGACCTCATGATCCGCCCGCCTCGGCCTCCCAAAGTGCTGAGATTACAGGCGTGAGCCACCGCGCCCGGCCGGCATTTCTCAAAAATAAACTTATTTAGTTTTCAGTTTTAGTTACTAGTGCCTGCCTGTGAAAAGGACCTTAAATGATTTAACCCTAAAGCCACATTCATTCCTGTATGTACGCAGTCTGTTATCTGCAGAGAAGTAATAAGACTTCATTCCTTTTTCATTTCTTTTCATAGTATAAAATACTAGTCAGATGTGCATTGTAAGTGGAGAGATGTACCTTGTGTTGCCACTACCCATGATTGCCTCATATATAATTTATCCTTAATGAGTCTTTGACTAAATACCAACCTGGAGTGGTCTGCTCTTTAGTCTGATTTTGCTTTCTACTTATGAAGATGTATCACCTAGTAACTGATCAAAGTAATAAGTTTGAGAAATAAGGCATCCCTGGGGAGAAATTCCAGATTGCTTGACCTAGGCTATGTGATGACCTCATGATCTGCCTGCCTTGGCCTTCCAAAGTGCTGAGATAACAGGTGTGAGCCACCGAGCTCGGCCAGAAGTGCAGTATTCTTTATGTGTGTCAAATGCTGCAGTTAAACAAACAAAAAACTACCACAAAAAAGTTATGTATTTAAATCTTTAAGGTTCTGCTTTCATGTTGACTGTACTATCATGTACATACTATAAAAAAATAGTTGAGGAAAGACATATTAGAAGAACTATCAGCATCCTGTCCCCACAAAAATACAACTAGAAACAATTCAAATCCAAGAAAATTATCTTGCTTTTATCAAAATTTTGGAAAGAAGCAAAGATAATTCCTAGGCTTACAAAATTGGAAGAAGCTGTGACTGGTAACAGAAAGAGTTATTTCATACTGCATCACTCCTACCCAAGGCCATAATACCAAGCACAGAGAATTTCCCTTGACCCACAATTGCCAACGTTGGGGGAAGGAAGTAGAGGTGAAAATTCAGTCTTTCCACTGATCTGGGAATCTTCAAAAAAAGGCCACTTTGAGTTCATTCCAGGGGAACCACTTAGAATGCAAGGGGGCTCAACTGCCTGGGATAAACTGAGGACAAAGAGTAGGACACTAATTATAGTAACTGGCAAGTAAATCTTAGTGGCTTCTCTGTTCGCAGAGCAGAAATGACACATATTAAAGATGCGGCTTGCAGATAGGGTCCATGGAGAGCTGCGTGGTCAAAAGTGCATGGCTGATGCTTAAAACATCTAAGGCCTATGGACTCATGTTGGCTGCTTTTGTTGTATGCTTTTCTCTTCTATGCTGCAAGGTATAGTTTCATCTCACTGGATTCAAAGGTTAGAATGGGCATGGATCCACGGCATGCAAAAAGACCTTGGTATTAATGTTTTACTGGTTAAACTTTTATGGTACTGGGGAGGAACACAGCCTTACAGTCTGCCATGGGATGGTAGCTCATGAGTTAATTCTGTTTTCTTTTTTACCTGGCATTGTGTGGTCACCTTACATAGATGACATTATGTTAGTTCCTCCTAAAGACCACTCTGATTTTGGAGATCAAACATTTCTGGTCATGAGAATTATGAGAATTAGTGGTGAGTGTCTACAAAATGCAGGGACAAGGCACTTGCACAAAGAAGTGGGTTTAGAATTAAGTCTTTGGTGAGGTACCTGGGTTTCAGGAAATCTGAAACAAACAGCACTTGTTCTGCTCAAATATTTCTTTCCTGTACTAAAAGAGTGAAGGAGTAAAAAAGTAGAGAGTTTCAGAAATCTTGCCAGTTTTCACTTTCTACCTGGAAAAAATGTCTTTACCCAGGTACTGCTCTTTGCTGTTTATGTCCTAAACTAACTGTCTCTTGAAGCTAGTGCTAACACTGCATTTCTGAATAATGATTCACCAGTAGAGTAAGTTTAAAGATGTCCTGGCTATGTGTTTGTTATGGAAAACAGGAAACAGCCAGTGATTTCTACGGAGCATATTCTCAAAACAGTCTCTAATATACGCAATAATAAAACCTTTCTTCTTTTGCATATGGAAGGTTGCAATTGTCCATTTTCATATTACTATAATTTTTAGAATATGTAGCACATCTATATGGTTCAAATATCAAAGTAAAATGAGAAGCATATTAGAGAAAGAATCAAATAGATAAAACAAATAGTGATAAAGGGCATATCACCACCAATCCCACAGAAATACAAATGACCATCAGAGAATACTGTAATCACCTCTATACAAATAAACTAGAAAATCTAGAAGAAAGGAATAAATTCCTGGATACATACACTCTCCCAAGACTAAACCACGAATAAGTTGAATTCCTGAATAGACGAAAAACAAGTTCTGAAATTGAGGCAGAAATAAATAGCCTACTATCCAAAGGAAGTTTGGGACCAGACAGATTCATCACCAAATTCTACCAGATGTATAATGATGAGCTGGTACCATTCCTTCTGAAACGATTCCAAACAACAGAAAAAGAGAGAATCGTTCGTAACTCATTTTATGAGGCCAGCATCATCATGATGCCCAAATCTGGCAGAGACACAACAAAAGAAAAGAAAATTTCAGGCCAATATCTCTGATGAACATTGATGTGAAAATTGTCACTAAAATACTGGCAAACTGGATCCAGTAGCACATAAAAAACTTACCCACCATGATCAAGTCAGCTTCATCCCTGGGATGCAAGACTGGTTCAACATATGCAAATCAATTAACGAAATCCATCACATAAACAGAAACAATGACAAAAACCACGTGATTATCTCAATGGAGGCAGAAAAGGCCTTCGACAAAATTCAACAGCCCTTCATGCTAAACACTGAATAAAAACTAGGCATTGGTGGAATGTATCTTAAAATAATAAGAGCTATTTATGACAAACCCACAGCCAATATCATACTGAATGGGCGAAAACTGGAAGCATTCCCTTTGAAAACTGGCAGAAGACAAGGATGCCCTCTCTCACCACTGCTATTCAACACAGTGTTGGAAGTTCTGGCTAGGGCAATCAGGCAAGAGAAAGAAATAAAGGGTATTCAGTTAGGAAGAGAGGAAGTCAAATTGTCTCTGTTTGCAGATGACATGTTTGTATATTTAGAAAACCCCATCTCTCAGCCCAAAATCTCTTTAAGCTGATAAGCAACTTCAGCAACGTCTCAGGATACAAAATCAATGTGCAAAAATCACAAGCATTCCTATACACCAGTAACAGAGAAACAGGGAGCCAGATCATGAGTGAACTCCCATTCACAATTCCTACAAAGAAAATAAAATACCTAGGAATCCAACTTACAAGGGATGTGATGAATCTTTTCATGGAGAAACACAAACCAATACTCAAGGAAATAAGAGAGGACACAAACAAATGGAAAAACATTCCATCCTCTAGCATAGGAAGAATCAATATCATGAAAATGGTCATACTGCCCAAAGTAATTTATAGATTCAATGCTATCTCAATCAAGCTATCAATGACATTCTTCACAGAACTGGAAAAAACTACTTTAACATTCATGTGGAACAAAAAAAGAGATGGTATAGCCACGATAGTGCTCAGCAAAAAGACCAAAGTTGGAGGCATCATGCTACCTGACTTCAAACTATAGAAAAGTCTTCAGTGACCAAAACAGTACGGTAGTAGTACCAAAACAGGTATATAGACCAATGGAACAGAACAGAGGCCTTAGAAATAATTCTACACATGTACAACCATCTGATCTTTGACAAACATGACAAAAACAATGGAGAAAGGATTCCCTATTTAATAAATGGTATTGGGAAAACTGGCTAGCCCTAGGCAGAAAGCTGAAACTGGATCCCTTCCTTGCAACTTATATAAAAATTAACTCAACATGGATTAAAGACTTAAACATAAGATCTATGAAACCTGGAAGAAAACCTAGGTAATACCATTTAGGACATAGGCATGGGCTAAGACTTCATAACTAAAACACCAAAAGCAATTGCAGTAGAAGTCAGAATTGACAAATGAGATTTGATTAAACTAAAGAGCTTATGCACAGCAAAAGAAACTATCATCAGAGTGAACAAGCAACCTACGGAATGGGAGAAAATTTTTCCTATCTATCCATCTGACAAAGGGCTAATATCCAGAATCTACTAAGAACTGAAACAAACTTACAAGAGAAAAAAAAAAAAAACCAACCATAACATGGGCAAAGTATATAAACAGAGACTTCTTAAAAGAAGACATTTATACAGCCAAAAAACATATTTAAAAAAGCTTCTCATCACTGGTCATTAGGTAAATGCAAATCAAAACCACAATGAGATACCATCTGAGATACCATCTCATGCCAGTTAGAATGGCAGTCATTAAGAAGTCGCAAAACAACAGATGCTGGAGAGGATGTGGAGAAATAGGAATGCTTTTACACTGGGTGTGGGAGTGTAAATTAGTTTAACCATTGTGGGAAGACAGTGTGGTAATTCCTCAAGGATCCTGTCTCCTTGAACTTGGGGATTCTCTGTAAAGAGGCCCTTGGGTTTCACCATCCAAACACAAGCAGGTCATTCCCAAAGACAAAGGAATATCAGCACACTGACTTAGACCCTCAGGAAGTTACAAGGCACCATCTTTAAATCCCACATTCTTATGGCAGCACTGTTAAAATAATCAGTAATTTTTCATTCCACATAAACATTCACTGATAAGCCTGAGACTTAAAGAAAATGCCAGGAAGTCAAAATAGTGAAAACTACATTGTACTTTGTCAATGTAAATAACAGAAAGTTCCTTCAAAACAGATGTTTCTTTGGAAACAGAGCATTGCAAAAGGAACATACATGCCATAATAAACTATATGCATATTTAGGGAGGTAAAGGAAGACAAAGGTTACTAAAGGGAAACATGAGGATGATGACATAACTGTTTTGAAACAATTATCTTTGGCTACAAACATGAATAACAAAAACTCCGACAGCAGTTTGCAAGGTTGTAGTTTTTGCAGCCTTTTGTGACAGTTTTTGTTATCAGGTCTACAAGCATGTCAATGGTCCCTGTTTGCCAGGATTTTCTTAACATTAGTGACTACTATTTCATTCTCACAACTTTCATAAATTGTAGCCTCATTTGTGTCTACGATAAACCTTCATTTCTGTACAGAAATTGAGTTATCGCTCAGCATTCCTCAGGCTGCACTTGTAACCACAACTCCTGTAGCACTAGATCCTGACCATTTGGCTCCCTGTTGTTCCTATCAGTAGGATCTCTGATGTTAGAATCACAGGCTTCTGTTTAAGAATTGCTTCAGCAGATCCTGAATTGCAGTGAAACAGCTGATGCCAGCAGTTTGAAGACTCCTACAGAGGAACCCAATCAGCAGGAGAATACAGCTTCTTTATGGCCCCGTCTCATTACTTCATCCTGCACTCTTCAATCAATCAGTGATCTCCATACTTTGGCCTACTCCAAAACCATTAAAACACCCAGCCCCAGACTCCTTGGAGAGATGGATTTAAGGTTTCCTCTTATCTTCTCATTTGGCAGCCCTATGATTAAACCTCTTTCTCTGCTGCAACCCGGTGTCTTGGAACAGTGACATGCCACACACGGGGCAATGGACCTATTATGGTTACAGGAAAACCATGACTTGCAGAAATGTGGCAAAAGTTTATAAACCATTTAGAAACAGCAAAAGGAACTTGTGGCCCCATCACTGGCAGAATATTCTATCAACCATGTCCTTCCAAGTTGATCTGGCAACAGAACATCCATACCCCAATATATAGACACTGGAGGCAGTTAGAAGTGTGGAATGCAGAAGCAAAGGTGAAACCAAGCCAAGTGGTCGCACCATTCCTAAACAGAAGTGTAGCAGCTGCTGCCAGCTTGGCTTGCCACTGTCTCATGGATTTTGCCAATAAGGAGGTGAGCAGCCAAGACAGAGTCTAACAGCATCTGACAGATTCTAACAGATTTAAAGAGGCAGAAAAAGCATAGTCAGTATGGTTCCAACTGCCAAGGCTCAAGTCCCACTTGATAATACCAAACCAGGGGAGCCAAGTGTCAGACCCCATGAATCAGGGTGGCCCCTCTGCTGAATACCTTCCTCTAACTTACTGCCAGGCAGCTTTATAGAGACACGGAGAAGCCTGAAGCTGTATTCTAAAGGGGCTGATGTAGAAGGGCCTATATTCCACTGAGAGTAGAGAGATAGATGGAGGAGAAATGGCCAAGAGCCTATCTTCCTCAGCTGGGGTTGAGGAAATGCCTCTCAGCAGCTCTTTATCAGGTGAGTTCCTCTGGCTCTGGAAGAAATCACAGGGTATCCCACCATGACATGGGCCAGAATGTGGTCAAACTTTACCTGTGTGGCCCATTTATTGCCAGGCATGGTGGAACCTTTTCACCTACAAACAATTGATAAGTGCCAGGGGAGGAAATCTGTGCCTCAAAAACCCATGCTACACAGCATGGGTCCCCTTTGATCCAGCAGGAGCTCTGTCAACAGTAGCCCAACAAGGAACTTGTGAAGCCAGCCTTAGGTGTGGGAAGGTTTAAGATCACATGGTGTTGTATGCTAATGAAATTATGGAGCACAAGTCATTATGGAATGCTGGCTGTCCCTCTTGGCTACTCATTTAGGACTGTTAATCATACCAAGGACAATAGGATAAAATCATCCAAGTTTGTCTTCTGTGCCCTCTGTTTTCTGTTCTGTGATCCTGTGTGCAAGATGGCACAATAGCCCACGTTTGTCTCTTTCCCTGCTCTGTAGTCTTGCATCTGTTTCGCTGTTTGTCCATTAAACACCAAGTCCCATAAGAAGTAGGCCCAAAACCTCATGAGAATGACCTTCCCCACAGAGGTCTGAGTTCTGAGTGCTTCTTTCTCTCTCGATCATCAATCACCATTACCTGTTCCAAAACACTGTTTGAGAGGCCAACAATAATAAATTTGGTTACATCAGGTTTGCCTTTGGAGGTATCCTAAGATCTCCCTGGAAAATACCCTGTCTTATGATTTAAAGCATGTCTGTCTGCACACTTTTATCCTTAGCATTTTTGTATTGCAAACCAGGGAGATCTTTTTTCATTCATGTGCGCATGGGTTGCCAGAATTCTTGTGCTATCTTATATTGTAATATGTAATGTACATAATTTTGTTAATACTTTCAATCCATTCATTTCAGCATCAAATAAGCATTTTTCAGGTAACTGTGACATTTTAGGCATTGAACTGAATGATAATGACATGCTATCATTTTTGATAAATTTAATGAGTCTCTTTGTATCATTAAAAGCACATGATAAATTACTTTGGCATGTACAACTGCTATTATGCTGAACATCAGATTATAGCTCTTGTCTACACATAGTGGTTGATAGCACACTAGCTGTTTTATGATAATGAAGAAAACCTATAAAATGAGAATTCTTCTGCTGAACCTATTGAGCTGCAAAATTACTTGGTTTTATTATGTGGTGGTACAAGAACTTAATGACCACTTTATTGATTTGCTTTCTCTGACTTTTCAGACAACTGTTAAACCAGAAGAAATTTTCTTGACTTTATAGAGCAATTTGTTCTATTTTTCATCCAAATTGTGGTTTTCATACATGACATGAGAAAAATGTGGGTTCTTTTCTCTCATATTTTTCTGCCTTTATGGAAAAACAAGTATAGGCAGATTAGCTTGCCTGTAGAACAAAGCAAACCACATGCCGGTTTACAGGAGACCTACGCTAAGTGCATGTTTACCATGTCCCATGCTTATGCACACAGAATAAGGATTGTGGTGTTTCAGCCTCATAACCAAGCTATGAGCTGTGATCTACAGCTGCCTATTTCACAACAGCTTTTTTTTTTTTTTTTGAGACAGGGTCTCTGTCACTTACGCTGAAGTGCAGCGATGTGATCATAGCTCACTCTAGCCTCAACCTCCTAGGCTCACATGATCTTCCCACCTCAGTTTTGTGAGTAACTGGGACAAAGGCATGTGCCACCATGCCTGGCCAATCCTTCCTTTTTTTTTTTTTTTTTTTTGTAGAGACTGTATTGCCCACGCTGGTCTCAAACTCTTGGGCTCAAGCAATCCTCCCACTCCAGCTTCTGAAAGCACTGTCATTAGAGGTCTGAACCATTTTAACTGACCGAAACACCTACTGTTTATACATATTAACATCTTTGAAATTGAAGTGTGTCTTACAGCATAATCAACAGCATCTTATGCTTACTTTTGGCCAGACAGCAAGCAGGATGGTCATGTCCATCTGCACGTGCATGTGCTGGGCCATGAACATAGTCACTTCAAATGAGTTTTGTGAGATGTTGTTGCTACATGTGGCAATTTCCCATGCCCAGCAGATGCCATTGACAGCAGGAGGAATTGTCACCTCTCTGAAAATCAAAGACATCTGTTTCAAACTATGGGAGGCTATTGTAGCTGACCAACTATCTCCCAGGGGTGAGCAGCCAACCTCTCAGCTGCTTTAGACAGGAAAGTTAGGGCTAAGTTTAACGTTTCTCTGCTCCCAGGCTGAAATGAGTACCATGTGCATCTGTGCAGTTGTATTGGGGAAATTTGAGAAGTAACTCAAATTATTATGGCTTTGTTGCATACAGGCTCCCAAGTAACTGGTTGCATATGGTGAGTATACACACAAGTTCAGCTAATTTGGGGGAATAAGGTTCCCTATGGCATGCTGAATGCTTTTGTGTGGGTGGAGCCTTCAGAAGCCAACTTAGCATACTGTTTATATTGCTTCCACTTGTGTATATATACTAGAAATTGATGCATTATAGGCTGTAGTTTCTTGTCCTATGAATGTTGGGGGAGAGGCAGGGACTTCTAATCATGAAGAGCCATAGGTGCAGAACTGCTAGTATTTTGGGGGCCCAAAACACAGATGTTCCATTTGAACTGTAATCTTTGTGACTGACAGTTTGCCGAGTGGAGCCTCTGGAAGAGGGAGGCAGCATCCATCCAGGGGCCTCTTGGGGTCATGGATTTGAGGGCCTCCAATGTACCTGTCAGTGGCAGCTCTTTGCAAGACAGCACACTTCACTTGCTACCTGGCTGTTGTCAAAAATGAACACCTGAGCCATGAAGATCTCCTTGTTCTCTAGCCTGCTGTTACTCTTTGGAGTGCATCAATGGTGACTCAATGAGTAACAAGACAGGAAAGGGCCCCAAAAGACTCGGTTGGCCAATGGAAATGAAATTTTCTGGAAGGCAGCTCACCTGCTGCAGGGCCTCTCGGCTTTGCATTTTGGCAGTTCTTTTTGAGAAACTTTATCTGCTCCATTCCCGCTGTTTCAGTGGGGCCCTTTGTTCCTCCAAGGTTCCCCTAATGCCAGGGCCTAGTTCACAGATGGTTTGCCTAAGATGAAACCCAATGGTGTCCACTGTGTTGCCATGGATGTTCAACTTCAGTAACGTCCATACAGAACCTGGAGTAGGGAGAACTCAAGGCCATTCTTCCAGCTCTGCCCAAAACTCTATTGATGAACCTTTTATTTTATGGATTCGTGTGGGCTTCCCACCTGGAAAATTCTTACATCACAGCAGCTGACTCAGTCATGTGACATGCCACTGCAGATAACCCCATTCAAGGGCTCTATTCTGATGAGGCTACTGGCATAAAGCTGCATCCGTCAGATTACCCCTCTTCTAATGGGGTCAGCAATGACCTCAGACCTGAAGCCCCACTTCGGGGCTGTTGAAGGTGCCCTGTCCTTGTTCAACATTTATTAATTTTGCACTTATTCTACACAGTGTCAGTAATGTTTGTCAAATCACTCAAAATGCCATGCTGGTTACAATATAATCCCAGCACAGCATGAAGACGACTGCAAGTTCAACATTGAAAAAAAATCTTCTTAGCATTCTTTTCAGTCACAAACATTTACAAACTGAACATTTGTTAAAAACAGGAGCTCATGCAATGGAAAACACAATCTGCATAGTCAGAAATATAGTGTGGGGTAATGGAGATAACTCTGGCTGTTAAAAAAGTACCCTTCAAGAAAGTGGAGATGCTATGTGACTTGCTATTATATCACTCTGTCTAGACCAGTGTTTGAAACATAGGAAGAGGCTCAGAGAGTTACTGAATGAATAAATATTATTGAATTTTCTGCCAGAAAGGTGAAACACAAGATCACTGGGAGAGAGGAGATCAAATTACAAACAAAGCTACTTAAGCTTTTCTTCTACCATGAAGAGAAAAAGGAGAATAAGGGCAAACACATTGAACAAAATAAATGCTTTTCATTGTTCTTTGTCCGCATGGATACCTCAGATAGCTGATGGAAGTTAATTTGTCAATAAATTGCAATTTGTTGGGTGGGAGCTCTCACAGATGCTTATTTCCAAACTTCCTCTATAGAGAGAGGAAGAGTGAAAGGTTTTCGTCTCTGTAAGAAGTTCCATTGACACTATTTGAATAGGAACTGCATGAAGGTGGGGTTTGGGTGGGGCATGGAGTAGTGGAACAGTAGAAGAAATGGAAAACATCTATAATGGTTAATTTTTCATTCCAAACATCACCCAGAATATCATTAAAAAATATTGTGTTGTGTGTTATGTGTGTGGGTATATAATGCTGTTTTAATTAAAGGATGTGTTTATTTATATGGCTGGTTTTCCTAGAACTAGGAATGTATGTATGTTTTCAGGAACTGAAAACTATGCATAGCTGATTTATCTTATCCACACTAAAAGTATCCACAAATAAAATGATAGAATTCTGCAACTTAAACAAGAATTTAACAGCTGTCATTAGTCCATGACTTCCTATGTGCTTGTTTATATTTTGTAAAAACAACATTTTCTTTTGCTTAAGGCAAAATCCACAATAAAAAAGTTCTTGGTTTCAGAAAGACAGTTTTGGAACACAGTAAAAATATTTCTTTCTTTGCTTTGATGTGTTTGTGGGAATCCGAAACTTCTAAGCATTTCTTTTCTTTTTCTTTTCTTTTTGTTTTGGGATGGAGGCTTGCACTGTTGCCCAGGCTGGAGTGCAGTGGCATGATCTCGGCTCACTGCAACCTCCACCTCCCAGGTTCAAGTGATTCTTCTGCTTCAGGTTCCCGAGTAGCTGGGATTACATGTGTGCATCACCATGCCCAGCTAATTTTTTGTATTTTTAGTAGAGACAGGGTTTCACCATGTTGGTCAGGTTGGTCTCGAACTCCTGACCTTGTGATTCATCTGCCTCAGCCTCCCAAAGTGCTGGGATTACAGGTGTGAGCCACCGCACCTGGCCTAAGTTCATTTGTTTATAGTGAATATTTCAGTGACTTATCAGAGAAGCAACGTAATAGTAATAATAGCTTGCCTTGTATTGTATTTCATGCTGTTAGTGTTTGAGATTTCAAGTCTAAATAAAAAGCATTATAATTTCTCTGTAATTAAAAACCAGCATACATTGGGCCCAGTTGCTCTTGCCTGTAATCTCAACACTTTGGGAGGCTAAGGCAGGCCGAGGACTTGAGGCCAGGAGTTTAAGACCAACCTGGCCAACATGGCAAAACCCATCTCTACCAAAAAATACAAAAATTAGCCTGGTTTGGTGGCAGGCACCTGTAATCCCAGCTGCTCAGGAGGCTGAGGCAGGAGAATTGCTTGAACCTGGGAAGTGGAAGCTGCAATGAGCCAAGATCACGCTACTGCACTCCTGTCTGCATGACAGAGCAAGACTCCATCTCAAAAAGCCAACCAACCAACAACAACAAACCCGGCACATAAAAATACCTGTGAATTGAGAATTTTAAAATAGTTTTTAGAAAAAATAGCTGCAGTTTGAACTTACTCACTCTGGCTTTTTTTTTGAGCTGAATCCTCCATCTCGCCTAGGCTAGAGTGCAATAGCAACATGATCTTGGCTCACTGCCGCCTCCGCCTCCAGGGTTCAAGTGGTTCTCTTGTGTCACCCTCCTGAGTAGTTGGGAGTACAGGCATGTGCCAGCCCACTAGACTAATTTTATATTCTTAATAGAGATGGGGTTCACCATGTTAGACAGGGTGGTCTCGGACTCCTGATCTCGGGTGACCCACCCGCCTCAGCCTCCCAAAATGCTGGGATTACAGGTGTGAGCAACCACACTTAGCCTGCTTTTTTACTTAGGTTCTTATTCACTTCCATTTACCTTGACTATATCAGTGTAAGTATTTTTTCTCTCTCTCCCTCTCCACCCTGTCTGTCTCTCTCCCCTCTCCCCCACCATCTGTCTGTCTCTCTCTGTCTCTCCCCATCATCTGCCCACAATTTTCCCAGAATTAGTTTTGAGGTTAGAGACAGAAACAGAAGTTGACTTATCATATTACTGAATGGTCCCTCAATAGCATAAAAGGGCACATTTAACAAAAGTCTTTCCTAAAACTCACCCAAGTAATTGAAAGTGAAATGCGTCTTAACAGAGATAAGAGAATACAATTCAATAAAAGTAGCAGAAAGCCTCAAATGACTGATACAGATAGAGATTTCCCACAAATTACTTCCCAATATTGAATTAAAATTTGCCCAAATGACCCATCTTTATATTCCAGAGCTCATCAATGCATTGATATAAGGAAGGCTATATTATTTTACTCACTATTTTTCTAAGTTGGTGTGCCGTGTAAAATCCTTTAAATCTCCTTGCAGCTCTTCTTTTATACCCATGCTTACTCCTGTGTGATTTCATTTGGCTCATTTGATTTTGAACATTATGTATATAATGGTTATCCTCAAATCTTTGTCTCCCAGGAGAGTGAAAAGCTATAAAAAAAGGCATTTCCTCCCTACAGACAGGCACAGTGAGCTCCACAGAAGGCCAGTCTCATTCTTATGCCTTTGCATCCTCATAGCTTAGCTCCGCACATATCAGTGAGAACATACGATGTTTGATTTTCCATTCTTGGGTTACTTCACTTAGAATAATAGCCTTCAATCTCATCCAGGTCACTGCAAATGCCAGTAATTCATTCCTTTTTATGGCTGCATAGTAGTCCATTGTATAAATACACTATAGTTTCTTTATCCACTTGTTGATTGATGGGCATTTGGGTTAGTTCTACGATTTTGCAATTGTGAATTGTGCTGCTATAAACATGCATGTGCAGTGTGTTTTTCAAACAATGACTTCTTTTTTCTAGGTAGGTACCTAGTAGTGGGATTGCTGGATCAAATGGTAATTCTACTTTTAGTTCTTTAAGGAATCTCCACACTGTTTTCCATAGTGGCTATACTAGTTTACATTCCTACCAGCAGTGTAGAAGTGTTCCCTGTTCACTACATCCATCCCGAAGACTTTGGTGTCTTGGGGAAAAGAGTGAGAGGGGGATGAGGGATAAAAGACTATAAATATGGTGCAGTGTATACTGTTTGGGTGATGGATGCACCAAAATCTCACAAATCACCACTAAAGAACTTACTCATCTAACCAAATACGATGTACTTACTCATGTACCCCAATAACTTATGGAAAAATAAAAAAAGAAGGCCAGTGTCATTGCAAGCATGGGTTATTTAAACCACAAAGTTCCCATTTTCTCCCCATGGGTCAGTTCCCTCTCTTGGACCCTTTACATTTTCATTTTTTCTGACAATGACATATTGTTTTACTAGGGACTTAAGATAGCTCTACAAAACTATAGGGCTACTTCATCCCTGAAGTCAACAATTTTCAGTCATCTGAAAGCTGCCTTTTGGTTCCTTATTATTCCCAAGAGTAACACTTGATAACTCAGCCTTGTTCTTCTCTAACTTTGCATCTAGAAAGAAAACAAAACAAAAAAAAGAAACAAACAAACCATTGCTTTCTGACCCATTCTTTCAACAAATGATGCATTTAATATTGCAACAGAAGCTTAGGACCCTGTGTTGCTGTGAACGTGAACATGCAGTGTGTGGCATTGTTATTATGATTTCATTATATTTTTAAATTTCAGGAATACTGAGTGAGATAAATTATAATTCCTGGTTCATGACATTTTCATCACTGTTCCAGGTATAGACCATTTTACCTATTTAGCTAACTATTTAATTAGGTATTGTTAACAGCATGATGGACACCAGAAAATCTCACTGATACGAACAAAAGTTGCCTTATACAATCAATAAATCTTCCTGTTTTGTCCACTATTATCTTATAATGTATGCCTATGGTGATCTCTTCCTTTTTATATAGATTTTTTGCATGTATTTGTTTGTTCGTTTGTTTTGAGACAGAATCTCCCTCTGTCATCCAGGCTGGAGTGCAGTGGCATGATCTCAGTTCACTGCAACCTCCATCTCCTAGGTTTAAGAGATTTTCCTGTCACAGTCTCCTGAGTAGCTGGTAGTACAGATGCATGACACCATGCCTGGCTAATTTTTCTATTTTTATAGAGACAGGATTTCTCCATATTGGCCAGGCTGGTCTCACACTGCTGACCTCAAGTGATCCACCCACCTTGGCCTCCCAAAGTGCTGGGATTACAGGTGTGAGTCACCATTGCTCGGCCTATTGCACATATTGGTTTCTACAAGTATCTCTTTTATTCTGGTTACCTTTAACTTTATAAAGAAAGAGTATATCCTGCCATGTATAGTCTGTTGGCATTTTCTTTCATATACTATTATATTAAAGTTTTTGTTTAACATATCCATCTTTGTCATTAATTTATGTTGACAGCTGCACAATATTTCAGTATGTGAATACCTAAGAGTTTATGCATCTGCTCTTCTATCATCAGACACTTTATTGCTTTAAGCTTCTTGCTAACATGAGCTGTGCTGCTGTAAAGTTGCTTTGTCCAGACTTCGATAATAATATGCAGTAGCTTAAGTTGGGTTCCACCAGGAGTGAAAATGAGGAATCATCATCTATGTGGGTGGTCATTTTTTTGGAAGTGACATCTGACTGTTTTCCATAGTCATTGCATTAATTGATACTCGCACCAGCAAAGTATTAAAGATGCTTTGAAGCCAGGTGCAGTAGTTCATGTCTGTAGTGCCAGCTCATTGGAAGGCTTGCTTGAATCCAGGAGTTTGAGATCAACTTGGGGAATAGTGATACCCCATCTCTAAATTTTTTTTAAAATAAAAGATGTTATGAAGCCATACACTGTCCAAGAAGTTAACATGGTCAGGCTTCTAAATTGCACTGAGTTAGCATGGTCACACTTACATCAAATTGTTGCCAAAGGTATAAAACAACATAGACTGTGGGCTTATTTTGTATATTTTTTCCAATCACCAATAATTCTGAACAACCTTTTCTATGTCTTTTAGAAATATATTTCTTCCTCTGTCCATGCCTCTTTATATGTTTTTATCATTTTTCTTTTGGCCTATTTTGTGCTCTTTTCATGTGTAGGAATTAATTCCATATTTTCATTCTAATACTTTGTCTGGTATGTATAGTAAATGCATTTTCTTCTACATTTTAATTAATCTCTTTTCTTTCTTTAAGATGTCTTTGATAAACAGTATGCTTTAATTTTAATGTAACAAAGGGGATCAAAAATTTTTCCTGTCTTATTTTTAAGTTAATGTGCTTTATGTAAGAAATAGCTCTTATGCTGGATTCGTCTTTGATTTGCTCCCTGATTTGTCTCTCATCTCATAAAATGGTTTGAAGATTTCCTTCCTCACTTTGCTGGTCCTCTTCAGGCTTTTCTCCAGGGTAAGTCATTATTGCCATCTTAGCCTTTGTCTTTGAAAGTGTTGTGCCTATGAGGGAACTTCAGTCTCTAGTGTTAACTCTGTGACTTTGGGAGCAGGGCTGGGGTGTCCTCCCAGGGAAGCCCTTTGCATGGAGAAACACTGTCTCTACAAAAATAGAAAATTTAGCCAGGTATAGTAGCACACACCTGTAGTACTAGCTATTGTGGCAGACGAATCGCTTAAACACAGCATGTGGATGTTGCAGTAAGCTGAGATCATGCCACTGCACTCCAGCCTGGAGTGCAGAGGGAGAGGGAGTGTAGACGGAGGGAGACTGTGTCAGTCTCTTTTACCCCTTGCTGGCAAGTGTAACCAGGACATGTAGCATTAGATCAGCCAAACAACTAATACTTTCTGGGAAGCAGAGAGAAGGATGTGGTCTGATGATTTCCACATGGGTTCAGGCTTCCATAATTTCAGATAAAGTTTATGTTATTCATAAATTCCTCTATCATATTTGGAGTAAAGGTTATATGTGGAATACAACAATTGTATTCCACAGAAATTGTAAGAAAAAAAGAGCCTGCATACTGAAGAGTGTTGAGTATTTCCACTCCCAGGCAATGAATCTGTTGAGCACCTATCAGAAAACGCCATCGGCCATAAGAAGTTGAGATGGAGATAGACATGTGAACAAAGACTTGATAAGGTGTGACAAACATAATAAAAATGAATAGCATGAAGAAGAAAACACTCAGGAGTGTTAGAATGTGTCAGCACTCAAGAGAGAGAACAACATCCACCACTGGCATGCTCATGGAGTGACAGTGTGAAGGTGCCACCTGTTTTGTTCTGCCAAAGCATGGCTGACACTGGTGGGTCTGGGGAGAGATGAGCTTTGCTGAGGGAAAACATAAAGCGACTCTTACTGCATGATAAACAATTGTCACATCAGCGGGGGGGATCTAGCCATGATTTGTAAAGTGGGCAGCAATAATAGCAGATTCTAATTTTAGAAAGAAGGTTGTGAAGGCATCTGGATGGTTGAGAAGGCAGATTTCAGACCAGAGGCAAAGACGTGATAAGAGCTAACACTTCCAGTGGTGTCACCGATATTAACTCAGTGATTACTTATGACAACACCACAAAGTTGGTACACTTTTCCCAATTTCCAGTTGAGAACAATGAGCTAACATAAATAATATCCCCAAATCCACACTAAAAGCTTCCACACGGTCTACTTGATGTTCAGATCCAGGCAGTCTTTTGCAGGCTCTGTGTTTTCAGCAGCTTTTATTTAACTGATTGTCTTGGGTACTTTTGCAATATGCCAGGCATGATTCCTGCACTGGGTGATGGAGGCAGAATTGTGCATGTGTCTCACCCTGTGGAAATGCCCAACAGGGATTTGGTCTAATGTAGCAAAAGCTCAGGGCAGAGGTGGTTGGGACACGTGCAAATCTTAGAGCTCTGCAATGCAACTAGGGAAAGACCCAAGGAGCCACTCATAGACACCGCCTCTTTGTATAGATGCTTGACAAAAAGCAGAGTCCTCATCTCTGGGAAGGAAACTCAGGGTCTGAAGTGGGCCCCGGTCAAAAATAAATGATCCACACCTGGGCCAGCGCTCCTCACCCAAGTGGACACCAGGCCAGGGCTGGGCAAATGAGATTATGGTTTATACAGCATAGACAGGAGAAGACAGAGCCCCAGTACTAACTGGGTTCCGTAAGGTAGAGCAAGAACATCCCCAATTCCTGCCACACGGGCTTTTTTCCCATGCAAAGCTTCCTTGTCCAACTTGCCCTTCAATTCTATCACATGGAACAGAATTATTTCAAGAACAGTGACGAATCCAGAAGGAAGCAAAAAGAGGCTCCAGGGAAGAAAACTGGGAAAGAGACATGGGAAAACTAGTGATATGTGCTGTTTAGGAACAAGACTTTCAAAGAAAGGGGTTTGTGAATAAGTCAGTCCCATAAGCTTAGCAAGGTAAGAGCAAAATAGTTGGGGAGATTTTGTATCCTCAGCAAGAAGTAATTCTCTGGTCTGCTGAGTGCTTGAAGTACAATTAGTGGGAAAATTTTTGGTTCAAGATGATGGAAAAGACTCCTGTTCTACTTTGAAAAAATGAACTACAATAATGAGGAAAGGAAATAACTTTCCATCTAGAATTCTATTCTCAAAAAGTATTCTCCAAAAGTAAAAATGAAACAAAGACATTGCAGTATATCACCTCAAAAAAGAAATTTTCTATTGGAAAATACATTTCCAATGGAACCATACTAATATATCTATTATCTATCTATCTATCTGTAATTATATATAATTACAGATTACATTAAATATATGTGATTCTATATAATATATATAAGTTCTTCCTTAAAATTAATCTTAAATATAATTACATATATTTAAGTTCTTCCAGCAGAAGGAATGATCCCAGATGCAAACATGGAAGTGTAGGAAAGAAGCAGCAATGGAAAGGATAAATATATATAAAAATAAATCATAATGAATATTGATTATAATGTTTGTGAAAGCATTATAATGTTTGTGAAATTTGAATTATATAATGAGAATCAAAATGTACAAATTGATAAATAAAAAATAGAGTTTACAAACAGTGCTTATAATTAGGGAAATTATATATATACATATACACACACAAAAATTATATACACATATCTAAATCTATCTATCATCTAGTGTCTTATAATCTTTAATCTCTGTATAGGCAGTTATGACAGTCATAAAGTTTTTGCAGACGAAGTTAAAAAGTCCTTTGATATTAAATAGACAAAGAACAAGTGCACCTAATTCTCCAGAAAATAGGAAAGGTCTTAGATTGCTTTTCATTTCTTTTTTTGTGCATAATGGCAAGAAGCAGTAATTCACTTGGCAATAGTCTACTAATATGAATGAGTTGACAGTTCTCCAATCATGCCACTGGTATTCACTGGGTTCTTCTGTATAATAACTCAGGAACATCACCACTTGTATGAATGCTGTCAACTGAACCAACTGAACACTTTTCCTAGCACCATCCTCCCCTATGTGTGAAAAGCATTACAAACATTGAGATGTTGAAAATAAGTTCCTCAGGAAAAAATACCACCTGACCTCTCAATTCAGAATGGTAGCTACTAATTATTTGCAGGAGGACAAAAAGAAGCTTGTTGAATACATATCCATTCCTCCCCTTCAGTCGCTTTTTGAACACAGAAATTGTTACCATATTGCTAGGTACCTGAGCTATCTCAGGCTATGTCCAGAAAGACCAGGGAGAAACATTCCCACTAGGAATCCCCACTTAAACATTAGGCAAATCCTATTAACCATTTTTTTTTTCTTTTCTGTTTTCTCATTTTTCAGAAAACAGGGTCTCGCTCTGTCATACAGCATGGAGTGCACTGGTGTGATCTTAGCTCACTGCAGTCTCAATCTCCCAGGTTCAGGTGATCTTGCTTCAGGCTCTCTGGGACTAGAGGCGTGTACCGCTTTGCCTTACTTTTTTTTTTGGAGGGGGTTGAGGGGAGAGACAGGTCTTGTTATGTTGCCCAGGCTCCATTTACCATGTTTAATATCCAAATGTTGTCCATCTCTGTCCCAGCAAAACACAGATTACTAAGAAAACAAAAGCCAAAGTGAACTCCTGGCCTTGGCACTCCCTGGAACTCGAAGTCGACCTTTGATGTGCTGCATAGTGCGTGAGGAGGACTGGGCATTCAGAGGCCCAGAAACAATGAGGAGAAGAGACCGGAAGGGAGTCAGCTTTGCTTTCTGACTGAAACATCCAAAATTCAATCTTAGAGTAGAATATTCTCCAGCTGGTTCACACTAGCAACTATAGAAAATCTTAGAAGTAGCACTCACACCTGTAATCACAGCACTTTGGGAGGCCAGAGTGGGCAGATCAAATGAGGTCAGGAGTTTTAAGACCAGTCGGGCCAACATGGTGAAACCCCATCTCTACAAAAATTATCCAGGTATGGTGGCACACACCTATAACCCCAGCTCCAAAAAAAGTGGTTCCAAACAGAGGCTTCTGTAGACATAATTCACAGACAGTCTGCCTTTGTCAGTTAGTTTTGTAGGGAATAGTTGGAAAGTTTTTCAAAGCTACGGAAAAAATTATTTGAAATGCTACACTAATTTCCCTAATTTAGGTCAGTGTGACTGTAGAGATCCTGGAATGGCTTGCAATATTTAAATCCACACTAGATGTAATCTAGTTGGTGCTAAGTGCGATTGTGGCATGACTACCCCAGTCAGAAATATGCCGTACATCGGGCAGCTTTGTCCTAAAACTAGGTTATCACACATGGAAGATTCTGTGCTTTCCTTCCTGTTTCATTTAAATGGCCAGCGTGTGGCACTGTCTTCGGTTAAAAAGCTGCTTTTGTAATTACACCCCAAGCCCCCTGGCATTTATGTGCCTCCATGTAAATTTTGATAGGCTTGAAAACATCAGAGAAACTGAAGACTTTTTGTTTCGTTTTGTTTTGTTTCTGGAGACGGAGTCTCACTCTGTTGCCCGTGCTGGAGTGCAGTGGCACCATCTCCCATTGCAACCTCCGCCTTCCGGGTTCAAACGCTTGCCCTGCCTCAGACTCCCAAGTAGCTGGGACTATAGGCCCCAGCCACCACGTCCAGCTAATTTCTGTACTTTTAGTAGAGATGGGGCTTTACCATGGTGGCCAGGCTGGTCTCCAACTCCTGACCTTGTGATTTGCCCGCCTCCCTCTTGGAAAGTGCTGGGATTACAGGTATGAGCCACTGCGACTGGCTGACTTTTAATAGAATAGAGTTTCAGTAACTCAGAAGAGCACCTGTGGATTTATCTTCATGTTTAAACATGAAATTCAGAATAAACACGATTATTTATTTGAACTTTGTATTTTAAACTGCCTCAAAAAAGCCTCACTTTACAAAATGTTAAGTACAAATTTTACTGAAAGTACATTATGCATGTCACCTGAAAAGTAGGACACTCAAAAGTTACATATGTCATTTTTAATTAAAAGTTATATCATTTAAGACTTCATTAAACTTATGCTTCTATTAATTGGTTTATGCTTCTCCAAGTATTTGTTTAGGTACAAGCCAGTAACATTTTGTCATGTCAAGAACCAGAAGTACAATGGTTACTGTTTATATTTTTAAGTAGCCTCCCATATTTGACTTTAAGTGTTCCTAACTATTTATATGTTTTTCAGTATCTATGGCTTATATGTAGAATTTGACATGAGAGCCCTAAGTATTTATGATTGCTTATAGTAGCATTGATAACATTAGAAGTGGATAAAATTAGTTAACTGCCTTGTCACTGGGGCAAGTATTCAGTTTTACTGGCATCAAGCAGCCTATGAAACCACTGGGTTTCAAAACTCCACCTTCTTTGCTGGGTGCAGCATCTGTTCTGCTGTGTAAGACACCAGAATCAACAGAGGCCATCACATGTTCTAGAGAGACAGATTCACGGCGGAGTTTTGAGAGGGAAATCACACCCACAGCCAAACATCACCATAGCCATCACCAGATAATTGCCTTTGACATGTGAACATGCACCCTATGACACACTTTATTATTTGTAATTATTTTAACTTTAGTAATGATTGCATCCAGGAATAAAACCAGCCATGACCTAGTCTGCATTTTCAGCACAAGTGTAGAGCAGGAAGTAAACAAATTTAACACTGATTGATGGTGACATGACATGAAAGGGCAAAGAGAAATTCTTGAGAAGTGGTGGTAGTTAGAAGTCATAGTATTAGACAATTCTTTGTATATTTTGTAAAATAAGTTTAAAATATCTTTAAAATAGTCTTCAGTGCAGAAAATAATAGGAAACACAATTCTGAAACTTTGTAAAATCTTAGGAAACATCTTGGTGACTGACAAAAGTGATCTCTTTAAACTGTATGGACTGCAACTAAATTTTTATAATCTTGTTGAAGGGGAAAATGTGTTACATGCTAAAATTATACCCAAATAGGGTGTCTAGCCTTGCAAGATAGTAAAAGAAAGTAGAAGACTATAAATGGATGTGATGGTCTTTTGTGCAAATAAGAGTGTATGTTAAAATACCCTATGCCAAAAGCAATAATTGTTATTTGTAAAATCATTAAATTGGCCATCAGAGACCACATGGGTACATTACCATGCACATGAATCTCATTCTTGCCTGAAGCCACATTGCAAAAGACGCAAATTTGACATTTATCCATTTGATTCTTTTGTTTTGTTTTGTTTTTTGTTTGTTTGTTTTTTTGAGACAGAGTCTCACTCTGTCGCCCAGGCTGGAGTGCAGTGGCTCAATCTCGGCTCACTGCAAGCTCCACCTCCCGGGTTCATGCCATTCTCCTGCCTCAGCCTCCCAAGTAGCTGGGACTACAAGTACCCGCCAAAACGCCCAGCTAATTTTTTGTATTTTTTTTTTAGTAGAGACAGGGTTTCACTGTGTTAGCCAGGATAGTCTCAATCTCCTGACCTCATGATCCTCCCGCCTCGGCCTCCCAAAGTGCTGGGATTAGAGGAGTGAGCCACCGTGCCCAGCCTTATCCATTTGATTCTTAATTGTATCCTGTGCATGCATTTCATCATTTATTTTTCGTGTGTGTGTCTGTGTGTGTTTCACTTTTGGCATTAGTTGGATGACGCAATTGAAAGCTGAACAGAAGAGAACCAAGTCTGGAGGAGAAGGAAAATAGTTAAAGAACAGTATTAGCAGAGCTGAGCTAGCAAAGCCTGAGAACTTCACTTGAGAGTGTGGAAGTATGGGTAAGGGCTAGCATACTTGCACACTCCTTAATCTTGCCACTTTTACTTTTCCTGAAGTGAACTGCAGTCTCTATGAGAAGATGCACACTCTTGTGTCATCAAACGGAGGCAACTGAAAGGAAGCGAGACCTCATCTGTGACCTTCTTTCCTTTACTTCACTTTTTCCTGATAACCAAAACCAGGAATGACATTGTTCTGTTCATGACTCCTAAATCCTGTCATATTTAACTATTTGTTCTCCAAGTTTTGTATGAGTTCTTATTTTGCTTTTCCAAGAGAGGTATGTCAGATAAAGATTATACTTGCTACCTTCACACTTTGTCTTTATCCAGCATAGCTGGAAGACCTTTAAAAAGGCAAACTTCTAGCCTGAAAAAACAAGGAGTCTAAAGCCTTGGTTAAAGGTATTGGAAAAATATGTCCATTTGATTGTTAAGAAATAGACTGGTATGTCCAATCCATAGCAACACACATCTAAAAAATATACTTTAAACAAAATTAAATCATAGATGCTATTTAAATTATAATATCTGTACAATTTTTAATGGATATATCTTTTTTTTTTTTGAGAGAGGGTCTGGCTCTGTCATCAAGGTTGAACCAAATGGTTCACCAAATGCAGTGATCTGGGCTCACTGCAGCCTCGACTTCCAGCAATCCTCCCACCTCAGCCTCCTGAGTTGCTGGGGACCACATATGTTCACGCCTGGCTAATTTTTGCACTTTGTGTAGAGATGGGGTTTTACCATGTTGCTCAGGCTGGTCTCAGACCCCTGAGCTCAAGTGATCCTCCTGCCCAGGGCTCCAAGGTGCTCCTCAGATGTACTTCTAAAATCAAATATCCCTCAAAGTATAGTCCCTGGTTGAATTTATACAGAATCACCTGAGGTATGATTTAAAAACTGATATTTCAACTTCTCACGTTAGATGTACTGACTCAGAATCTCTGAATTTATGGTCCTGGAGTCTAGTAAAGATTTCAGATGTTTTTCATTTTTTTGCAGAAAAATAGAAACAAACAAAGAAAAAGAAATCGATAACTGACTGGGCAGGGTGGCTGCTCACTCCTGTAATCCCAGCACTTTGGGAGGCCGACGCAGGCAGACCATTTGTGGTCAAGGGTTCAAGACCAGCCTGCCCAACATAGCTAAACCCTGTCTCTACCAAAAACATAAAAATTAGCCAGGCATGGTGGTAGGTGCCTATAATCCCAGCTACTCAGGAGGCTGAGGCATGAGAACTGCTTGAACCTGGGAGGCAGAGAATGCAGTGAGCCAAGATGGTGCTACTGTACTCCAGTGTGGGCAACAGAGTAAGACTCAGTCTCAAAAAAACAGAAAAACAAAACACAAAAAACAAAAAAACACAAAACTTGAAACTGTGAATGAAGGCTTTATTTTATGTGATTCCTCTACAGCCTGACCAAGACAACCACAAATTTTGGTCTTTGTTCATGTAGATATAAGTAAGAGACAATTAAGATACTTTTCTACTCCCTTCAAATGTGTGTTTGTCTATTTAAGTAAAACCAACATTAGTGTAAGGTTCGATTCTTCACTAGACAAATTTCAATCATGGGGGTCAAGGAAGACTCGGAGAAAGACATACTAAACACCTTCTTACTAGCTGCACCTGAGGGTCCTATCTATTTATCCATAATTTCCTCAGCATACTCTTAGTGTTCTCCTCCCCTAGGTTGGCTTTCATGAACTTAGGGTGTGGCTTACCTGGCTATGTCAAAAGTCAGAGAACTTCCATGTTTCAATTTGGAAGGTGAGCTCGATAATAAATTAGGTGTACATGGGCAGAGTGAAAAAAATTACTGGAATTTGACTGTTACTCTGACTTTACTAGAATGTTTCCCTTTTAAAAGTTGCTTTAAGCTGCAATTAAAATAAATAATAGAGAGACCTGCATAATCACAGAGGAAGTCTGTGATTATTCTAAAGGAAGAAAGCAATATAACTGCAAGTATTATTTTAACATATGCATAATAAGGTGGCCCTATATGTTTAAGCCCAAGCTTCCTTTTAATAACTGACTGTTCTCCTTTGTGGTTTAGTATAAAATGCATTTATTCATAGAAATTAATATGCTATGGAACCATATAAGAAGGACACACATTTTTTTTTTTAATACAGCGACCCTTGTGAACATCCAAAGGCTGTTTTTAAAAGCTCAGCATGCTTGTCCTTGTGATTTCACTTTCCAGAATATGCATTTCATGATATGACATGCAAAATTATAAATCAAATTAAGATACCTAAGAAAATGTTAGTGTACATAATATCTTTGCCTTCACCAAGACCACATATTTGCTTAACTTTAAAACTCCAAACAAACACTAGGAAAGGATCCCCTACAGCTTTTGGAAATGTTTTTAGTAATTCATAAATGAAAGTGACAACATTTAGAAGACAGTCTCTCTATTCAGACTTCATTATTTATTGACACATGCCTACTTGGGGTCACTATAGTTAGCTTCTTTACTCTTCATTAATATTAATTTTGTTTAACATATATAAAAAAAGATTTCCATTTGTAATTCTGGGCAATTTTAAAACAACTCATGTAAGCTTAGCCTAAAATTACTAAGTTTCCAGCCCAAGTAAAGCAGTGGTCCCCAACATTTTTGGCACCATGGACTGACTTCATGGAAGACAATTTTTCCATGGACCTGGAGGCAGCAGGTGATGGTTTAAGGATAAAATTATTACACTCAGATCCCAGCATTAGATTCTCATAAGGAGTACGCTACCTAGATATCTCGCATGCATAGTTCACTATAAGGTTGGTGCTGCTATTAGAATTTAATGCTGCCACTGATCTGACCTGAGGAAGAGCAGTAGTGTTCCCTGGCCTGCCACTCGCTTCCTGCTGTGTGGCTCAGTTCCTAACGGGCCACTGACATGTACTGGTCTGAGGCTTGGGGGTTGGGGACCCTTGAAGTAAAGGATTGTCATGGCTAAAACCTACAGATAGGGCCAGCTACATAATTTGTGAAACTTCATGCAAAATGAAAATTCAGGGAAATTTGTTCAAAAATTATGAAGAGTTTCAGATAGTGATGGCAGAAAAGCCCTTCTAAGAGTAGGACTGCACCACTGTACAGCTTGCACGCCCCTGAAACTGGCTCTTCTTATAGAACCTTGTGAACAAAATGACCCTGATTTTCTAATTTGCTGAGAAACACATCAGTGCCAATTCATTCGACTGGCCTTGCAGGTTTAAGTTATGTGAAGAAATACACATGTAAGATGATGTACTTGAAAAATACTCATAATAGGATAGCTGCAGATGGTTGTCATTGCAATTTGTTAACAGGCAGATCTCAAAATTGCAGAAATTGCAGATCTCAAAAAAAGAAAAAAAAAAAGAAAGAAAGAAAAAGAAAAGAAAAACAGACGCCTCAGGAAACAAAGCGTATGGAACTGAAGTAAGGTAGGACACCCCTTGCCGTCCTGAGGCCTCTTCCCTCCTGCTAAAGGGAGCACCCCTCTTGGTGGGCTTGGGCCTGTTCACACCTGGAACCTATGTATAAGAATCGGGGAAAGGGTGGGAAATTGCAAAACAACTATATAGGCTTTGTGCAAAGAGGATTCGAGCCTTCTGATGTAGCTTTGAGTAGAGCGAGTGCATCTAGATACTCTGACTGTGTTTAGCTGGGTGCTTATGGAGATCCTATGTTTTCGAAGGTGAAAGTGCAATTGGGTAGGAGACAGTGGAGATGTCAGAGCAAAGGAACAGCAGTCAGTTGTTGTCCTTTCCAATAGGAGTGTGCTTGGGTCTTTTTTCTCTGGGCTTTCTTACCTGCAAGGGGACTAACTTCCTGATGGAGCTCAGGGGAATGTAAAGCTTTGTTACACGTTGTGTCTTATCAATGCCTCCTGTCTTTCTGTAACAGGATCCTGGCTGCGGAAAGAGAACTCTTGTGCAAAAAGAGCACTGGAAAAGACAGGAGAGGCCAGAGCAGTCATATCAAAGTTAAAAAGACTGAGTCAAGAGGGTCCGGGCAAATCACGGGGAAAGAAAGAGGGTTAAGTCGCAAGTATATTTTGAATAAATCACTCAATGTGGGTGTGCAAGGCTTATTAGAAAAACAAACGCCTGGCGGGGCGTGGTGACTCACGCTTGTAGTCCCAACACTTTGGGAGGCCTAGGCGGGAAAATCACGAGGTTAGGAGATCGAGACCATCCTGGCCAACACAGTGAAACCCGGCCCTACTAAAAATACAAAAGTGCGTAGTGGTGATGCCAGCCTGTAGTCCCAGCTACTCCGGAGGCTGAGGCAGGAGAATCGCTCGATTTCGGGAGACGGAGGTTGCAGTGAGCCGAGATCGGACCACTAAACTACAGCTTGGAGACAAGAGTGAGACTCCGTGCCAAAAAAAAAACAAGAAAAAAAAAAAAAGGAAAAACAGACGCCTCAAGAAACAAACCAAGTGGAATTAAAGGAAGGTAGGACGCCCCTTGTGGTCCTGAGGCCTCTTCCGTCCTGCTAATGGGGGCACCCCTCTTGGGGGGCTTGGGCCTGCTCACACCTGGACGGAGGGGGAAGGTAGGAGGGGCAAGAAGCGGTTGGTGCGCACAGGGACGCGCCTGCGTGGGGGCTTCCCCAGGCCTCTCCGGCGTGCGTGGAGAGACGCTAGACACCACCCTCCCGCGGAGTGTCCAGGTTCTCAGTCCCAGAGACCCGCCCAAGGGCACTGCGCCCAGCCCCCTTGTCACTCACACGCCTTCCAGCCAATGGCGCGGCCGCCTGTCTTCCTTACCCCACCCCTGGAGGGCAAGCCGGGAGCGAGGTGGGCTGGGAGTGCCTGGATGGATTTTGAAGAATCAAACTTTCCGGCGTAGTAGCTGCGGCTGCCTGGTCCCCAGCAGTGCGGCCCTGGCGCGGAACAGGGAGCATCGACCCGCCCCCTCGCCCCGGATCCGCAGCCATGGTGCCGGGGGTGCCTGGCGCGGTCCTGACCCTCTGCCTCTGGCTAGCGGCCTCCAAGGGCTGCCTGGCGGCCAGCCCTAGCGCAACTGCTGCGAGGCGGCTGGACTAGTCGCTATTTGTCGGGAGCGTCTTGCGCGCCCGCTGCGCCTCCAGGTGCGTAAGCTTGCAGATCATGCTCATCTCTGCCTTCTTTCGGACTTCCAGGTACGTGGAGACTGCAGCCCGCCCCAGATTCTTTCTGGGGCTGCCGCCGCGGCGATTGTGCACCCGGGCGCGCGGCGACCAGCCTAAGCGCGTCAAGTTTTCCGCCAGCGCAGCGGGCTGATCCTGGCTTCCCCTGGGCGTGGATCTTACAGTCGGGGTGCTTAAACCCTGTTTTGCAGCCTCCTCCCGGCTCCCGAAATGAAAAAGAAGCCCTAGGCGTCTTGCGCCAACTGCGTCCTTCCCAGAAGGAAAACAAAGGCGATTTCCTTGAGGAGGGAGAGTAGTGAATGCCAAGGGTGGGTGTGTGGATGTGGCGGTTTCCCGGGAATTGAGTGCGCGAGACTCCGGGCGGTTGGCAACTCCCGCGAAGTCCCAGGCGCCCAGGGGCACTGGAAGGGAGTCTGGGAGGCGCCCCCGGCTGCGCCCGGGGACCATGCCTCGAGCCCCAGCTCCGCAGGTGCCCGCGGGCCGACACTTTTTCACTTTTGAACGATGATTTTCACCCTCCGCGGGCCGAGAGCTCGCTACCGAACCTTGGATTCCCTAATCAGGGCACTTGTGCCAAGTCGTGTTCCAGGGTGCGTGTATGCGCGTGTTGGAGGGTGCAGGTGGCTGTGCGCGCCTCAGTTCGGAGTCCCTGAAGATTCAAGGTCTTGTACAGTAGCGTAGAGCGTCAGAGAAGTGCCGGGGACAGGGGATTCGGCGGGACGGTGTTTGGAAACTCCAGGGACGTGTTCCGAGGTTACTGTCCCCCAAACCCATACTTAGGTTCTTTCAACATGCGAGTAGAGGAGTGTGTGTGTGTGTGTGTGTGTGTGTGTGTGTGTGTGTGTGTGTGTGTGTGTGTGTGTGTACGCGCGCGCGCGCGCTCATGTGTATGGGAGTGTGCAGGAACCGCGCGCTTTGCTCCTGAGGGTTGCCCGGACCCTGCACCGTGGTTCGGATTCCCTGCCGGACTTTAGCGGAGGCTCCTGGTGCGGTGGGCGCAGAGTGCGGCTGCTACCTCTTTCAGCCCTGTGGAGCGCGCGAGTTCTGAAACCCTTCATTTATTTTTCACCTCTCTCAGCTTCTCCTCTCCTTCTTACTCTGTACCTAGGTGCCCACCTGTTCCAAGTTTCCAACTTCTCGCCTCAGGGAAATTCTAGGGGGACCAAAAGGAGAGGTGGGTGCTTGGCGGGAGGCTGACTTCCTGGCTGGGCGGGAACAGGAAAGCCAGCCCTTGGCTCTTAAAACTGGGGTCTTCTCCTGCCGAGGAGGGGAGGGCGTCAAGAGGAGGCCCTGGAAATTAAGCTGCCAGAGAAGGCGATATTATAAGGGTGGAGTGTGGAAGTAATTCCCCTTAACCCTCGGGGATGATCTTGAACCTGCTGGCAAAGCCGGCGCGTGCTCGAATGTGCCGTTGTGTTTGTTCCAAATCATAGAAAGAGTATCTCCTGGGAGTCAGAGAAATGGGCACACTCTGCAGTCCTCCTGGGTCTTCAGGGAATGGAAGACCCAGTGCTCACCTCCTGCGGTGAAATTACCCAGACACCCTGGACAGAGCCAGGAGAGAGCCCGGTCCCCAGCCACCTGGTTTCCAACCCTCCGTGCCCTACCATGAAAGTCACTCTCCTGAGAAGATGCCACATTGTTGTTTGAAACAACAGAAAACAAACAAAACAGGGCAGCCTATTCCCGGAGAATAGGCTTTTTTTTTTTCTTTTAAATTGTCAGTGCTGTAATTTATTTGTTTTACAGTTTTAGTGGCTAAAGCAGCAGTTTAGATGAAGCCAGTTCCCCGAGAAAGACTTTTATTGTGGTTTCCTTGGCATGATTTCTCTTCGGAAGAAAAACTGCTGACGGAATGTACATTGTTAGACAATCCTGATTACATTTTAATTAGCTGGGGGTGAAATAAGCTGCAAATTAGTTAGGACTCAATAAGTGCTTTGTCATCAATTGCAAAGCCATTCTGGGAGCTTTAACCCTAACCTGGTAATGCCTAAATTGACTTATCTAAATGGCAGGGATTAAGCTTTCTTAAGATGTAAAAGACAGCAACACACTCTCCTTACAAAACCCCAAGCTTCTCTGTTCACCACAACTTGGCTTATTTATTTATTTATTTATTAACAATTAGAAGGAAGATGGGCCAGGTGCACTGGCTCCTGCCTGTAATCCTAGCATTTTGGGAGGCCGAGGCGGGTGGATCACCTGAGGTCAGGAGTTCGAGACCAGCATGGCCAATATGGTGAAACTTTGTCTCTACTAAAAATACAAAAAAATTAGCCAGGTGTGGTGGCGGCCACCTATAATTCCAGCTACTCCAGAGGCTGAGGCAGGACAATCGCTTGAACCTGGGAAGCAGAGGTTGAAGTGAGCTGAGATTGTGCCTCTTCTCTACTCCAGCCTGGGTGAAAGAGTGAAACTCTGTCTCAAAAAACAAAACAGAACAAAAAAAGAAAAGGAAGGAAGATGGGCTGGATGCAGTGGCTCAAGGCCTGTAATCCCTGCATTTGAGGCAGGTGGATCATTTGAGGTTAGGAATTGGAGACCAGCATGGCCAACATAGCAAAACCCCGTGTCCACCAAAAATAGAAAAATTAGTTGTACCTGGTGGCACATTCCTGTAGTCCCAGCTCCTCAGGAGGCTGAGGCAGGAGAGTCACTTGAACCTGGGAGGTGCAGGTTGCACTGAGCTGAAATCGTGCCACCGCACTGTGGCCTGGGTAACAGAGCAAGACTCTGACAGAAAGGAAAAGAAAAGAAAAGAAAAAAGAAAAGAAAAGAAAAAGGGAAGAAAAGAGAAGAAAAGAACAGGAGAGGAGAGGAGAGAAGAGGAGCGAGGCAAGATGGAGCCATCAGGCTGCAGCCAACTGATGACACTGGATGTGGTGTTTATTAATCTACTTGTAAAGGCTGGGCTACAAGAAGTCTTAGGAGGACTCCTTTGCAACAGGGTCACCTCACCCCCTCCAACTCCTACAAATGAGCCCATCCAGAAAGCTGTCTCTGGAGCATGTGCCTGTTTCCATCTTTTGCACAGTTTCAGGCCATGTGTAAGGATGGGAGAAGCTTGCCTGGCCTCCAACCTGGATGCCAGTCAGGTATGTGGACTTTCAAGTATGAAAGCTGTCAGGTCTGGCCTCAGGTGAGCCCAACCTATGCACTTGGCAGTGACTCAGATTCCCTGGGACTGTGACCTGCTATTGTTCGCCTGCTGTGACTTTCCTCTTCAGCAGAGGAATCTAAACTCTAATAGTCTCTGCCCCAGTTGTCCCCACTTTCCTCCACTGCCCAGCACTTCAGTAACAAGACCGAAAAGCGGTGGGTAGATGTGCACACCTGGTACCTCCAGGTCTGCAGGCTGCTTCTGCCACTCCTGCATGCAGTGGCTGTCAACCACTCCCAAAAACACAAGGGACTCAGTACTGAGGCATAGAGGTGGGAATACAGACCAAGGGTACCTGAATAATCCAGCACTGCTCTGACCTGGAATTGTTCAGAATGTCATACAGCAAGGAAGATGGGATGGAAACCTAATTATTTCACAACTGAATGCTTCTGTTCATTCACGAAAAGGAACAGTGCATGTTAGCGCCTCATGAAATGTCAGTATCTAGCTCCAGGATGCTTTGTCCAGGGCATTCAGCATGGAGCTATTTAAGGCTCAAAAATATAATATATGTGGGAGGTTAGCAGAGTGAAGAGGAGCTATGAATCTGTGAGTTATGGAACAGGGAAGTGGGCTTTGGGATTGGGTGGATCTGTTCTGCATCCAGACTCTGCTGCTTTGTAGATGGGTAGGTAGGGTGGATTATACCACCTTCCTGATATCAACCCCTCATGCATCCAGTGGGGGAGAGAAGCACCTGCCCTGCAAGATGCAATCAGGACATGAAAAGTGTTAGAATAATATGCGCAATGGTAATACAGTAGTTAGCACTGCCTGGAAGATTACTAAGAAGCAGCCACTCTGCTGGATGTTTTATAAGTTTTATATCACATTTGATATTCTAACCTACCTGGTATGTTTCAGTTAATGGTATACAATGTTAGGGCTATGATACAGAGACTTATGAAAGTGTTAGAGGGCACTGCTTGTATTAAGTCTATGGATAAGTTGCTACTGCTTTCCAGAAACCTGACTCTTAACACCATTTTGCAGGGAGCGGAGGTTTTGGACAGCAGTTAATGAAGCATATCCATATTATCCAAAGGCATTTTATCTATGAAGTAGGACCAGAAAAAACTGAAAGTGCATCATGAAATGCCTTGTGTAAACTATAGAATAGCATAATTTTTGTGCATTCTCTAAGCTTATAGGGCCTTAGGATTCTGATCAGCCATATTTGGATGACTTGTGAAACAGCTCATTGCTCTCCAACCCCAGGAGTTTTGATTCTATGAGTGTGAAACACCAGAATTTGCATGTTTCAAAAGCTTCCAGGTGAAGCTGATATCACTGGTTGTAGTACCACACTTTGAAAGCCACTGCTTCAGTAGGTCGTGCTGTCAGACTTCTCTCTGGTGCCTTTCTCTGCTTGATAAGAGGTGCTAAGTTCTAGCTTTGGAACTGTCCATTCTCCATCTCCCAGCTTGAACATTCTTTGAGCAGCTTTCTCTCTGTCTGTCTCTCTCTCTCTCTCTCTCTCTGTGTGTGTGTGTGTGTGTGATGGGGTCTCGCTCTGTCGCCCAGGCTGGAGTGCAGTGGTGTGATCTCACCTCACTACAACCTCCACTGCCTGAGTTCACACCATTCTCTTGCCTCATCCTCCCAAGTAGAAGGGACTGCAGGCACCTGCCACAATGCCCGGCTAATTTTTTGTATTTTTAGTAGAGATGGGGTTTCACTGTGTTAGCCAGGATGGTCTCGATCTCCTGACCTCATGATCTGCCCTCCTCCGCCTCCCAAAGTGCTGAGATTACAGGTGTGGGCCACCACGCCCAGCCCAAGCAGCCCTTTTTGATTCAGGTTACGTACAGTTGATTAAGTGTGAGCTTACTAAGTAGAAGTCAGTAGTGGTGTCCTCAGCAGGCTCACTTAGAATCAGTAGACTCATTTGTCAAATGAAGGGGCTGGAGTCACAATCTGGCTGCCATCTCTTGAAACATGAGTTTGATTCCAACTTATTGATGGATGAAAAAGCCTTTATCAGTTCCTCTGAACGTAAGTGTTCAGGGAATGTAGGTTTAAGATGAAGAACCCTTCTCCTGGGAGAGAATGGATCATTAGTAATCAAGGTCTAGGTATGAAACAAAGGTCAGTAGCATAAAGCTGAAGGTCTCAGCAGGGGTGCAACATTTTTATGAGTTGATTGGTTACACTTAGGGAGACTTGTGTGCTTTGCCAAATCACCTCATCATGACTGTGTGGTTTTTCCATGCTTATTCAAGCAATTTGTTTTAATGAAAACCAGACTACATGAGTCTAAACAGTTTACATTATGTATAACAAATACCTTCTTAGGATGTACTTACATGCTCTAAGTTTGACATACTTTATGAAAGCAAAAAACATTGTCAGTGAGATGGACATATGGGTTGTTAACAAAACACCATGTTCTCACATTTGGTGGGAGGTGGCAAGGAGGCCAAAGTGAAAAAATAAACATTGATAGTGATTTGAAGCAATTTGGGAAAAAACATACATGAACATATTAAGGCAGAGATTCTTCATTGGGTTGCATGTTGAAGTGTGGTTGAAACAACATAGTATTTGTCCTATGGCTTTAATTTATTTTCACCAGTTTCTGGATTAATAATGTACCCCTAAATCCATATGTTGATGTCCTTATTCCCAGTACCTCAGAAAGTGCCCTTAATTGGACATAAGGTTATTGAAAATGTTATTAGTTAAGAGGAGCCATTCTGGAGGAGGGTGGACCCCTAATCCAATATGTCAGGTGTCCTTATAGAAAGGGAAACTTTTAACACAGACATCCAGAGATGTGAGGACATGGATGTGAAGGTTGGAATGCTGCCACAAGGCAAAGAACTATCAGAAGTTCAAAGAAAATAATGGAGCCCATCTTCCCTTAGGGCCTTTCAGAAACAGCATGGTCTTGCTATACTTTGGTATTGTAAGTCAGAGACATTTATTGTCTCCAGAACCGAGAGACAATAAGTTTTTGCTGTTTCAGCCCTCTGGGTTGTGGTACTTTGCCATGGCAGCCATAGGAAATTGAAACTGAATTTGAAATTATATTAAAAATAGCACTTAAAAGTATTGGATTTTCATTTTCTCCAAGTAGGGTTTTGATATGTGAATCTAATTTAGTGTAACCCTGCATTAAACAACTGTATGGAGTCTATGCTTTACATGGATATTACGCCTTTGCAAAGACTTGAAACAACCATATGTTGTAGAAATTAATTAGGCGGCTCTTATTTATAAGCAACTAGAAGCCACTTTATTTATTGCTACATGAAAACTTACTGCGAGATTTTAGAATTCTGACTTCTCCATGGCTAATCCCTTGATTAATTGGGATTAATCAACCTCTAGGTGGGACCCCAGATCTCTCTGAGACCTTATTCTACGTTATAGAAAATCACTCATTGTGTTCAAAGCATTCACATCAATGAACTTGGCATCTTGACAGTTAGACTATAGCCTTGACCTTGAATGGTCTTCTTCACAGACATCTCTGAGATTATCTTATAAAGACTTTATTCTTCTCATTTGAGAAAAGAAGATACTAATTTTTCTGAGAACTTGCCACCATGATGGATGAGTAGTAGCCTGGCATGTGAAACAAAACCTTTGACTTTAAGTAAGTTGTACTTACTATTGAAATATTCTTTTTATTTGAACCAGTAATGTTCTGTACATTTTTATACTTCCTGAGCCCTAGTTGACTCATCTACAAAGGGTGACTGTTGAATTTGAATTGCTATTAACTTGTAATTCTCAGGATGTCAAATTTTCCTCTGACTCTTGTCTTGACACTATTGCAGATGGCTTTCATATGTTATTCAAATACATGACCACCAAGTTGATGATTCCAGAGAGAGTCAGATGTGGTAATTTTGAGGTTTGGTGATATCTTTGGACACTTAGATTTCTCCTCCAATCACATTCTTTCTTTTCTCCTCACACATTAGTGGGACATCTAAGTTCCCCACTACATGCTCATTTCCATGATGTAATTTGTGTCATCATCTTGGTCCTGCCCTTAAGTATTATGGAATTCAGTAAGGTATGTGTGATCTTCCTTCTTCACACTCAGGCAGGATGATGGTCCCTGCGTTGTTTTTCTCTTCTGGTTTTGATATTTTCCTTTGGCATGGTAAATGTGTTGGAGAGAGTTGATAGAGGAATTAGTTAATTAGAGAATAATATGTCAGCAGGCAGAAAATCTGAAAGTTGACCACATGCTCCTCCTTACACCTTTGCTCTTGAATGGCTTTGAGAGATTTCACTAGGAATTCGGGATGGAAAAGTCAGTGTGGTCAGGCAGCATGTTACAGGGACACTGTAACCTCTTTCCCTTGGAAAGTTCTCAGTATTGAGACAATGACATGTCATTAACGAGTTACATTTGTCTGGTTTTCAGCAAGAAGATGGATTGAATAGCTCTCAAAGGCGTTCTCAGAGTTGTGTTCTGACTAATACGATATCATTTTAGTCAGAATGCTATCATTTACAAACATTCTGAGTGGGTATTTGGAATTACATGTTGGGTCCCTTTTCTTATCCTGGTTGTGTTTAGAGAACAGGATTGGTCAGATTCAAATAGATCTTACACTTTGACAGAGACTGAAATGCCCATTAATGAAAATACTTTGCAAAGAAGGACTCCTGGTGAGGGAGAAGTTCTCAGAGAGGTCTGAAGTCCTATTTGACTGGTGTGATTAACTGTAAAATCAGAATTTCAAAAACCCTTAATAAATATATAGCACAAATAATAGTTTTCAATCATTTGTGCATAAGAGCAGCCATTGCATGTTACCTTTCCCAAGGTATAAGGTTAAATTCTGATGTAGCTAAGAAATGTTGCAAGTCATGGTTTTAACTGTCTGTGCAACTTTAGTTTCTGCTAAGATTTTTCTTGATTAATTTTCAGTTCTATTTATTTATAAAACATCCTATATTAAGAATACAACAGCTACAACAGTTAAGGAAATAAAAGACCTAAGACTACAAAACACTTCTAGTCATTACGTATCACCTAAAGTACAGTGTAGCCAGTTGTAAATTTCCATCATGTTATACTCTTTGCAGATAACCATAGTGAAGAATGTCCCTGGAGGTGAAGGTTGCAAGTAAGGTGTGATCTCACCACTGCACTCCAGCCTGTGCATCAGAGTGAGACCCTGTCTAAAAAAATTAATAATAATAATAGTAATATAATTCAGAGTCATGTAAAATTGTTTCCTTTCTGTGTTGCTCTTGCATATTTTTTCTTCTTTGATGATGAGTTTCATTCTTCACAAGAACTTTGAAACGGAATTGACATTTGTTTTGTTTCGGTTTTTAAGACATTTCTATTGTTTCAGCTGTCTGGCACTCAGCTTAGCACTAAGGTTATTTTTAAAACTACAGGTGAAAAATAACTGCTGGTTACATTGAAACAACAATATGTTCTTCTTGGATGAATATCCTTGAAAAATATAATTCTGTTAGTTTCAGGAAAAATACATCAACCTGGACTGAAGTTACAATGCACCTTAAGGATTCTAGGACCTGGCCTCCCCACCCTGCAGATAAAAAAATCTGAAGATTCTCAAGTTCTTGACATAAAATGGTGTGGTATTTGCATATAACCTGCAAATATCCTCCTATACATTTTAAATTATACATTACTTATAATATCTAATATAATGTAAATGCTATGTAAATAGTTGTTACCCTATTATTTAGGGAATGATGACAAGAAAAGTCTGGCATTTGCTGTTCTATAAATTTTCTTTAGGTGGCTTTATCTATACTGTATAAAAATATAATTCGTATTATTTCTTAAACAATGTGTATTTGATCCAAAATGCAAACTTTTGTTCAGTTTTTGGTGTTATGCCAAATCTCTTGGATATTTACCTCATAGGAAACAAAATAAACTTCCTAAAAGCTCCATTCAGAGAACATGAAACTTTTCATCTGCTCAATCTATTTATGTCACTCTTCCCAGCTCTTCAGGACCTAAACACTAAAGTATAAATTCCTTTAATGACTCCGTATTGCATTCACTTCTGTCTTTGATCAGTGCCATTTGTGAAAACCATCTGCTGTGTGACAGGCACACTGCCACATACCAGAGAGCCAATGGCAAGCACATGTTAGGGATAGACCCTGCTTCCAAACTTTTGCAGACTGGGGGACAGTTGATCATTACTATTAAAACAAAACACACAATTTGTACTTGTCCACTGTGTGACAGAGTGCCTGGGAGACGTGCAAGATGCTATACGAGCAAGCAACAGATATATCTGTGGTAGTCAGGGTGATGGGATCAGGGAAGGCTTCTTGGACAAAGTGGCATTTTCTTTGAAGGAAGGACTCCACAGGAAGGCTGGATGTGTAGTGACATGTATATTTCTATGTGGTCAAATATTTTTTTTTCCTATTGAATTCCATTAAATGTGAAATATTTGTACAATACAGAGAGACCCTTTTTTCTTTTTTCTTTCTTTTTGTTTTTTGTGAGACAAAGTTTCACTCTCGTTGCCCCAGCTGGAGTACAGTGGCGTGATCTTGGCTCACTGCAACCTCTGCCTCCCAGATTCAAGTGATTCTCCTGCCTCACCCTTCCAAAGTACTGGGATTACAGCATGAGCCATCATGCCCAGCCTAGAGTTTTTTCCTTGGTTAATGAAAAGACTTTTTACTGAGGATATTCCATAACATTTGAAAGAAATCTTACTTATGAAGAAAAAACATATAAAGAAAGCCTTCCCCCTGAACCTTTTAAATGGTCTTTTTATTTTTTAGAGCAGTTTTAGGTTCACAGCAATTGAGTGGAAAGTACAGAGAATATCCACATACTCTCTGCCCCCACCATGCACAGCCTCTCCCATTACCAACATTCCCCACTGGAGTGGGACAACGGATAAACCTACATGGACACATCATCATCATCAGGGTCCATAGTTTACATACGCTTCACTCTTGGTGTTGTATGGTCTATGGGTTTGGACAAATATATAATGACTTGTATCCATAGTTTCATCTATTGCTTTAAAATACCTCACACAAAGTATGGACACAAAATTGTCCATTCAGGATCACAGCTAATTATTTGTAGTGTGAAAGCATTGATTGATAATGTTAAGGTCTGTGGTGGGTATCCTGACTGATTTCTATTTCACATGTGCAGTTCCATTGTTAGACACTAATTTGGTGTGTATTTTGGAAACTGCAGACTGATTAGTCCTTTAGCTGTTCCATGCCGATACCTGGCTATGTTGAAGGAAATGTGTGGGATCTCTCCCTAACTCTGTTTTCTCTTTTAATATGGCTGTATCTAGAGAACTAGTTTTCATTTATTTTTATTCTTCCCACGTGGGTTGTCTTTGTGTGAATGATGTGTTTGCTTTACTGGAAGCTTTTGAATAATTATCTTTCTTTAAGGAAAAGTAGAAAGGCTAGAAATGAAAACACTTTGCAAATGTCATTGAAATAATGGCTGGGTGCAGCTGATTGAACTTACATAAACTCTTTGAAAGTTGGATTGACTAGCATTCATGTTTGATCTAGTTAAACCAATAAAATACGTGTAATTTTTATATAATTACAAAAGTCCCACTGTCTAATCCTAACTGGAGGTTATAATGGTAGTTCTATAGGGAAATGTGTTTCTAGCCTAATATACTTCGACTCTTTATTTTTGTTGGCTTTAAGTCAGAACAAAATGATATTTAAATGGTTTATTTCATTTTTGTTGTTAAGCGGCTTAACTGGTAAAGGCTATTGTAATCTGACGAAGTACTTCTCCTGGGTCAGAGTGTTGAAATGTACTGGATTCTTGTACTTTTTTTATAACAATAAACTTTTATTAAGTTTAATATTATGTACATGAATATATTGAAAGGCACAAATGGGCTCTTTTATGTAAAACCATACGTAGAAAGTAAATTATGGGAAAAACAAATGAGAGCCTAAGAACTTTAGCAATACTCTTACTATTTCTGCTACTGGGTAGCTGGGCAATTTGAGCTCTTTGCTTCAATTTCCTAATTAGTAAAATGGAGACAATAATGTATATTCAGTGACAATTTTGTGACGAGCAAATGAATAAAAAGCAATAAGATATATTGTTTACCTACCATTTAGTTCATTTGTGGTAGGCATTGTACACCCATTATCTCCATTCTCACAAATAGCATGAAAGTGGACTATAATTTTTACCAAGACTACGCATCTTAGACAAAAGCAACATACTGCTCAAATCCAGACATAGGCATACTCAGAGATTTGGAGAATTCATTTCAAGTCCACCACAATAAAGTAAATATTACAATAAAGTGAGTCATACAAAGTTGTTGGTTTCCCAGTACATGTGAAAGTCATTTTTACATTATAGTCTATTAAGTGTTCAATAGCATTATATCTAAAAAAAAAAATACATACCTTAATAAAAAATACTTCATTGCTAAAAGTCTTAACAGTCATATGAGCCTTCAGCAAGTTTTAATCTTTTTGCTGGTGTAAAGTCCTGCCTCAGCATTGACTGCTACTGACTGATCAGCAAAGGTGGTGATTTGTAAGGTTGGGGTGGCTGTGGTAATCTCTTTTATTATTATTATTATTATACTTTAAGTTCTAGGGTACATGTGCACAACGTGCAGGTTTGTTACATATGCATACATGTGCCCTGTTGGTGTGCTGCACCCATGAACCCGTCAGCACTCATCAACTTGTCGTTTACATCAGGTATAACTCCCAGTGCCATCCCTCCCCCTTTTCCCCTCCCCATAATAGGCCCTGGTGTGTGACGTTCCCCCTCCCGTGTCCAAGTGATCTCATTGTTCAATTCCCAACTATAAGTGAGAACATGCGGTGTTTGGTTTTCTGTTCTTGCGATAGTTTGCTGAGAAAGATGGTTTCCAGCTGCATCCATGTCCCTACAAAGGACATGAACTCATCCTTTTTTTGTGGCTGCATAGTATTCCATGGTGTATACGTGCCACATTTTCTTAATCCAATCTCTTATTGATGGACATTTGGGTTGATTCCAAGTCTTTGCTAGTGTGAATAGTGCTGCTAAACATACATGTGCATGTGTCTTTATAGCAGCATGATTTATAATCCTTTGGGTATATACCCAGTAATGGGATGGCTGGGTCATATGGTATTTCTAGTTCTAGATCCTTGAGGAATACTGTTTTCCACAATGGTTGAACTAGTTTACAATCTCACCAACTGTGTGTTCCTATTTCTCCACATCCTCTCCAACACCTGTTGTTTCCTAACTTTTTAATGATTGCCATTCTAACTGGTGTGAGATGGTATCTCATTGTGGTTTTGATTTGCATTTCTCTGATGGCCAGTGATGACGAGGATTTTTTCATGTGTTTATTGGCTGTATGAACGTCTTCTTTTGAGAAATGTCTGTTCATATCCTTTGCCCACTTTTTGATGGGGTTGTTTGTTTTTTTTCTTGTAAATTTGTTTGAGTTCTTTGTAGGTTCTGGATATTAGCCCTTTGTCAGATGAGTAGATTACAAAAATGTTCTCCCATTCTGGAGGTTGCCTGTTCACTCTGATGGTAGTTTCTTTTGCTGTGCAGAAGCTCTTTAGTTTAATTAGATCCCATTTGTCAACTTTGGCTTTTGTTGCCATTGCTGTTGGTGTTTTAGACATGAAGTCCTTGCCGATGTCTATGTCCTGAATGGTGTTACCTAGGTTTTCTTCTAGGGTTTTGATGGTTTTAGGACTAACATTTAAGTCTCTAATCCATCATGAATTAATTTTCATATAAGGAGTAAGGAAAGGATCCATTTTCAGCTTTCTACTTATGGCCAGCCAATTTTCCCAGCACCATTTATTAAATAGGGAATCCTTTCCCCATTTCTTGTTGCTCTCAGGTTTGTCAAAGATCAGATGGCTGTAGATGTGTGGTTTTATTTCTGAGAGCTCTGTTCTGTTCCATTGGTCTATATCTCTGTTTTGGTACCAGTACCATGCTGTTTTGGTTACTGTAGCCTTGTAATATAGTTTGAAGTCAGGTAGCATGATGCCTCCACCTTTGTTCTTTTGGCTTAGGATTGTCTTGGCAATGAGGGCTCTTTTTTGGTTCCATATGAACTTTAAAGCAGTTTTTTCCAATTCTGTGAAGAAAGTGATTGGTAGCTTGATGGGGATGGCATTGAATCTATAAATTAGCTTGGGCAGTATGGTCATTTTCACGATATTGATTTTTCCTATCCTTGAGCATAGTATGTTCTTCCATTTGTTTGTGTCCTGTTTTATTTCACTGAGCATTGGTTTGTAGTTCTCCTTGAAGAAGTCCTTTACATCCCTTGTAAGTTGGATTCCTAGGTATTTTATTCTCTTTGAAGCAGTTGTGAAAGGAAGTTCATTCATGACTTGGCTCTCTGTTTGTCCATTACTGCTGTATAAGAATGCTTGTGTTTTTTACACATTAAGTTTTTATCCTGAGACTTTGCTGAAGTTGCTTATCAGCTTAAAGAGATTTTGGACTGAGATAATGGAATTTTGTAAATACACAATCATGTCATCTGCAAACAGGGACAATTTGACTTCTTCTTTTCCTAACTGAATGCCCTTTATTTCTTTCTGTTGCCTGATTGCCCTAGCCAGAACTTCCAACACTATGTTGAATAGGAGTGGTGAGAGAGGGCATCCCTGTCTTGTGCCAGTTTTCAAAGGGAATTTTTCCAGTTTTTGCCCATTCAGTATGATATTGTCTGTGGGTTTGTCATAAATAGCTCTTATTATTTTGAGATACGTTCCATGAATACTGAATTTATTGAGAGTTTTTAGCATGAAGCGCTGTTGAATTTTGTTAAAGGCCTTTTCTCCATCTATTGAGATGATCATGTGGTTTTTGTCTTTAGTTCTGTTTATATGCTGGATTACGTTTATTGATTTGCATATGTTGAACCAACCTTGCATCCCAGGGATGAAGCTCACTTGATCATGGTGGATAAGCTTTTTGATGTGTTGCTGGATTCAGTTTGCCAGTATTTTATTGAGGATTTTTGCATCGATGTTCATCAGGGATATTGGTCTAAAATTCTCTTGTTTTTTGTTGTGTCTCTGCTAGGCTTTGGTATCAGGACAATGTTGGCCTCATTAAATGAGTTAGGGAGGATTCCCTCTTTTTCTATTGATTGGAATAGTTTCAGAAGGAGTGGTACCAGCTACTCCTTGTACCTCTGGTAGAATTCAGCTGTGAATCCGTCTGGTCCTGGACTTTTTTTGGTTTGTAGGCTGTTAATTATTGCCTCAATTTCAGAGCCTCCTATTGGTCTATTCAGGGATTCAACTTCTTCCTAGTTTAGTCTTGGGAGAGTGTAAGTGTCCAGGAAATTATCCCTTTCTTCTAGGTTTTCTAGTTTATTTGTGTAGAGGTGTTTATAGTATTCTCTGATGGTAGTTTGTATTTCTGTGGGGTTGGTGGTGATGTCCCCTTTATCATTTTTTATTGCATCTATTTGATTCTTCTCTCCTTTCTTCTTTATTAGTCTTGCTAGTGGTGTATCATTTTTGTTGATCTTTTCAAAAAAAAAAAAAACCCACCTCCTGGATTCACTGATTTTTTTGGAGGGTTTTTGTGTCTTTATCTCCTTCAGTTCTGCTTTGATCTTAGTTATTTCTTGCCTTCTGCTAGGTTTTGAATGTGTTTGCTCTAGCTTCTCTAGTTCTTTTAATTGTGATGTTAGGGTGTCAATTTTAGATCTTTCCAGCTTTCTCTTGTGGGCATTTAGTGCTATAAATTTCTCTGTACACACCACTTTAAATGTGTCCCAGAGACTCTGGTATGTTGTATCTTTAGTACCATTGGTTTCAAAGAACATCTTTATTTCTCCCTTCATTTCATTATGTACCAGTAGTTAATCAGGAGCACGTTGTTCAGTTTCCATGTAGTTGAGTGGTTTTGATTGAGTTTCTTAGTCCGGAGTTCTTGTTTGATTGCACTGTGGTCTGAGAGACAGTATGTTTTAATTTCTGTTCTTTTATATTTGTTGAGGAGTGCTTTACTTCCAACTATGTGGTCAATTTTGGAATAAGTATGATGTGGTGCTAGGAAGAATGTATATTCTATTGATTTGGGGTGGAGAGTTCTGTAGATGTCTGTTAGGTCCACTTGGTACAGAGTTGAGTTCAATTCCTGGATATCCTTCTTAACTTTCTGTCTCGTTGATCTGTCTAATGTTGACAGTGGGGTGTTAAAGCCTCCCATTATTATTGTATGGGAGTCTAAGTCTCTTTGTAAATCTCTAAGGACTTGCTTTATGACTCTGGATGCTCCTGTATTGGGTGCATATATATTTAGGATAGTTAGCTCTTCGTGCTGAATTGATCCCTTTACCATTATGAACGGCCTTCTTTGTCTCTTTTGAAAGTTGATGGTTTAAAGTCTCTTTTATCAGAGTTAGGATTGCAACTCTTGCTTTTTTTTTGTTCTCTATTTACTTGGTAGATCTTCCTCCATCCCTTTATTTAGAGCCTATGTGTATCACTGCATGTGAGATGGGTCTCCTGAATACAGCAAACTGATGGGTCTTGATTCTTTATGCAATTTGCCATTCCGTGTCTTTTATTTGGACCATTTAGTCCATTTACATTTAAGGTTAATATTGTTATGTTGAACTTGATCCTATCATTGTGATATTAGCTGGTTATTTTACTTGTTAGTTGATGCAGTTTCTTCGTAGCATCAGTGGTCTTTACATTTTGGCATGTTTTTGCAATGGCTGCTACCGGCTGTTCCTTTCCATGTTTGGTGCTTCCTTCAGGGTCTCTTGTAAGGCAGGCCTGGTGGTGACAAAATCTCTAAGCATTTGCTTGTCTCTAAAGGATTTTATTTCTCCTTCACTTATGAAACTTAGTTTGGCTGGATATGAAATTCCGGGTTGAAAATTCTTTTCTTTAATAATGTTGAATATTGACCCCCACTCTCTTCTGGCTTGGAGCATTTCCGCCAAGAGATCTGCTGTTAGTCTGATGGGCTTCCCTTTGTGTGTAACCCGACCTTTCTCTCTGGCTGCCCTTAAGATTTTTTCCTTCATTTCAACTTTGGTGAATCTGACAATTATGTGTCTTGGAGTTGCTCTTCTCGAAGAACTTTGTGGCATTTTCTGTATTTCCTGAATTTGAATGTTGGCCTGCTTTACTAGGTTGGGGAAGTTCTCCTGGATGATATCCTGAAAAGTGTTTTCCAACTTGGTTCCATTTTCCCCCTCACTTTCAGGCACCCCAATCAGACGTAGATTTCGTCTTTTTACATAATCCCATACTTTTTGGAGGCTTTGTCCATTTCTTTTTTCTTCTTTTTTCTTTTGGTTTCTCTTCTCACTTCATTTCATTCATTTGATCTTCAATCATTGATACTCTTTCTTCCAGTTGATCGAGTCAGTTACTGAAGCTTGTGCATTTGTCACGTATTTCTCGTGTCATGGTTTTCATCTCTATCAGTTCATTTATGGCCTTCTCTGCATTGATCATTCTAGTTATCCATTCTTCCATTCTTTTTTCAAGATTTTTAATTCATTTGCGCTGGGTACGTAGTATGTCCTTTAGCTCTGAGAAGTTTGATTGAAGCCTTCTTCTCTCAACTCGTCAAAGTCATTTTCCGTCCAGCTTTGATCTGTTGCTGGTGATGAGCTGCGTTCCTTTGGAGGAGGAGATGTGCTCTGATTTTTTTAATTTTCAGCTTTTCTGCCCTGCTTTTTCCCCATCTTTGTGGTTTTATCTGCCTCTGGTCTTTGATGATGGTGATGTACTGACGGGGTTTTGGTGTAGGTGTCCTTTCTATTTGTTAGTTTTCCTTCTAACAGTCAGGAACCTCAGCTGTAGGTCTGTCAGAGATTGCTTGAGGTCCACTCCAGACCCTGTTTGTGTGGGTATCTGCATAGACTATTGCTGAACAGGGAGTGATGCTGTCTGATTCTTGCTCTGGAAGCTTCGTCTCAGGGGTGTACCCCGCCGTGTGAGATATGAGGTGTCGGTCTGCACCTCCACTGAAAATGCAGAACTCACCCATCTTCTGTGTCGCTCGCGCTGGGAGCTGGAGGCTGGAGCTGTTCCTATTCGGCCATCTTCGAAACAAGACCTCTTGCATTTTTTGATTGCTTTTCTGATCAAAGAGTACCATATGTAAGCAACGTATGTGGATTGTGATGGAGTAATGTCATGCACACCTGGACTAAACAACGTGGTCAGCATTAATTGGGGATTTATTGGCATCCCTGATGCTAGTGGGCAGAGTTCTTAGAAGTTCTTAGTGGAGATAAATATTATAACACCTGATTATTGATACAGGTAAAAGCACAGAACAGCTGCAAAACCTTGGCATGGGGGCAATTATTTTTAGAAAAACAGGAAACCCAAAATCCCAAAAGGAACTAGGGATGCATTTTGAGGGAATATATGTATGCTCGTGCATGGCTATTTGCGTCTTTGTGTGTGTATGCATATAAAATCTTCCTCTGGAAAAATTTCATGAATAAATGCAAAAGATGAATGAAGTGCTGGAGAATTTTTGCAACAGACAAATGATCATTTAACCTAAGTGGTACTAATAGTTGCTAAAGTTGATTTTAAAATTTTGAACAATCCACAATAGATATGGTGAAAGAGACAGACTGTAGATGGTAAAGGAAAACAAATGCCCAGTCAAATAATATTAAAGCAAAAATACTAATACCATTGCCTACTCATCATGTTGGCAAGTGTTGAAAACCTGCTACCACCCAAGGAAAAAACAGGGTGGAAAGGCATTCCCTTTTTTATTGCATCTTTTAATTGTATTTTAATATTTGCTCAAATACGGTATGTTAGTTTCTTTTCTTTTTTTTCTTTTCTTTTATTTTCTTTTCTTTCCTGTTCTTTTCTTTTCCTCTTGCCTCCTCTCCCCTCCTGTGCTCTTCCCCCCTCTCCTCTTCCCTCCTCTCCTCTTCTTTTTTCTTTTCTTTTCTTTTCTTTTTTTTTTTTTTTGAGACAGAGTTTCACTCTTGTTGCCCAGGCTGGAGTACAATTGCCCGATCTCAGCTCACTGCAACCTCTGCCTCCTGGGTTCAAGCAATTCTCCTGCCTCAGCCTCCTTAGTAGCTAGGATTACAGGCATGTGCTGCCACACCCGGCTTATTTTGTATTTTTAGTAGAGATGGTGTTTCTCCATGTCGGTCAGGCTGATCTCGAACTCCTGACCTCAGGTGGTCTGTCTGCCTTTGCCTCCCAAAGTGCTGGCATTACAGGCATGAGCCACCACACCCAGCCAGTATTTCCAATACTAAATACTTTCAGTATTTTATTTATTTTAGTATTAGTCTCATTAATAAGACTGAATCAGTTACTCTAGGGTGAGTATTATCCGTTGTGAACTGGTAGATATTAAATCTAGGATTACTCCCCACAGGCTAACAACAATGTTAATGGCAAATGACAACACAATCCGATGGTTTCTGCTAGCTTTGCCCACTATTCCAGCTTAGCATAACCTGACTTAAAAGATCCCAACCAGAGAAAAAACATGACCAATATCTTAGTTACGTGGAATGCAGAAATTCTGATGTTCAAGACAATGAATCGTAATCCAAATAATTGTTACATACTGAGTGTATCTATTGTTTCATTTAGTTATCCCAGTGACCTGATATATGAGATATTGCTGTTATGCTTTCTTTATACATGAATAAACTGAGACTTGGGGATGTTAAGTCCCTTGTCTGTGATCATATGTTTGGTGAAAGAGTAAGAGAAGGCTTTTCACGTGGAATCTGATGTGGTTTGGATTTGTGTCCCTGCCCAAATTTCATGTCGAATTGGAAGGATGGGAGGTAATTGGATCATGGGGGCAGATTTCCTCCTTACTGTTCTCATGATAGTGAGTGAGTTCTCATGAGATCTGATGGCTTAAAAGTGCATGGTACTTCCCTTTCCACTCTCTCTCTCTCTCCTGCTCTGCCATGGTAAGATGTAGTTGCATCTCCTTTGCCTTCTGCCATGATTGTAAATTTCCTGAGCCTCCCTGGCTACACTTCCTGTTAAGCGTGTAGAACTGTGAGTTAATGAAATCTCTTTGCTTCGTAAAATACCCAGTTTTAGATAGTTCTTTATAGCAGTGTAAGAACAGACTAATACAGGATCTTTCTCCCAATGCCAAACTCTTATTTCTGTAAATTGGTTGAGATCAAAAGCATCCACAGTGCATAAGTTGTAAATTTCCCAAAATTGCTGACTGTTGGCAGACTGTCTAGTGTTCATTTTCCTGCCTCACTGCTCAACACACCACCAAAGTTGCCTTAGACCCTTTTTCATTTCAGACAGCTTGGAATCTTTACTATTTTATGTGTCTTTGTTTACAGAATGACATCAGTGACAAAGTGAGACTTACATTACAAACACATTTTCTATCACTGGAAGTGAGAGACATCAGGTTTTGCAAGATTGGGCATTTGTTAAAATGCAAATATTCAAAAATTATATGCATAAATTATAATTTTAAATTAGAAATCTGTGTATGTGTAGCTTTATATTAGAAGAGTATATAGCCGGGCGCGGTGGCTCAAGCCTGTAATCCCAGCACTTTGGGAGGCCGAGACGGGTGGATCATGAGGTCAGGAGTTCGAGACCATCCTGGCTAACACGGTGAAACCCCGTCTCTACTAAAAAATACAAAAAACTAGCCGGGCGAGGTGGCGGGTGCCTGTAGTCCCGGCTACTCGGGAGGCTGAGGCAGGAGAATGGCGTAAAAACCCAGGAGGCAGAGCTTGCAGTGAGCTGAGATCCGGCCACTGCACTCCAGCCTGGGCAACACAGCGAGACTCCGTCTCAAAAAAAAAAAAAAAAAAAAAAAAAAAAAAAAAAAAGAGTATATAATGGGTCAACATTTTTTCTTTTTGTTTTTGCAGAACAATGGTTCTCTGCTTTGGTGCCAGAGTCACAAGCAGTGTTCTAGGGTAGATTTCCTATACCTGTATGAATGGTGCAAAAAACTTCTAATTTAGGAATAACTATAGTTTCACAGGAAGTCACAAAGAAAGCACAAAGAAATCATGTGTATCCATTTCCACCAATGGTTACACTTTAAGTAGTTGTAAACAATATCAAAAGCACAAAATTAACATGCATGTAATGTATGTATATAATTTTGTGACATTTTATCATATGTAAGATTTGATTTGGGTAGTTACCACTGCTGTTAATATACAAGCATCAATGGTTCTATATACTACTTTGCTTTATGTTTTGTTTGTAATTTTCTATTAAAAAGCTTTAAGAAGAAAATGCCCTCTGCTTAGGCAAGAGAGGATTTAATGTATTCCATTTATGCTTATGTAATTTTGTATGCATTTTCATTTATTTGTAGGAATTGCTGGTTAAATAATTTGCTACCTTTTTTTTTTTTTTTTTTTTTTTTGAGGTGGAGTCCCCCTCTGTCACCCAGGCTGGAGTACAGTGGTGTGATGTCTGCTCACTGAAACATCCACCTCCAGGTTTCAAATGATTCTCCTGCCTCAGCCTCCCAAGTAGCTGGGACTACAGGCGCCCACCACCACACCTGGCCAGTTTTGTAGGGTTACACCATACTGGCCAGGCTGGTCCCGAACTCCTAACCTTGAGTTCTGCCCCCTGTGAACTCTCAAAGTGTTGAGATTACAGGTGTGAGCTACCGCGCCTGGCCAATAATTTGCTTTTTTTAATTAAACAGACTCTTTTCCATTTTGAGTATTCTTTGCTGCACACTAAAGAACATGATAAACTTTCTTATCTTACTCATTTATATGTTTGATATAATACATTTCTTACCTCAATCCCAATACACCACAACTTTTCCTTTTTTAATATTTATATGATGATGCTCCAGCTCCTGTCCGAAGCGGGTTTTATAATAAGATTACATTAATGATTAAAGTTTACAAAGTTTGCTAAAAACTTTGCAGCAACTTTGGGATCATAATAATGTTTGATAAAATTTATTTCATGGGATGGGTGTGGTGGCTCACGCCTGTAATCCCAGCACTTTGGGAGGCCGAGGTGGGTGGATCACAAGGTCAGGAGATCGAGACCATCCTGGCTAATACAGAGAAAATTTATCTCTACTAAAAATACAAAAAATTAGCCAGGCATGGTGGTGGGCGCTAGTAGTCCCAGCTACTTGGGAGGCTAGGGAGGAGAATGGCATGAACCCGGGAGGAGGTGGTTGCAGTGAGCCGAGATGGTGCCACTGCACTCCAGCCTGGGTGATAGAGCAAGACTCTTTCTCAAAAGAAAAAAAAAAAAAAATCTCATGGGTATTACTTTTAGTCCTAAAATAGAAATACACCTTTATTTTGTAAACAAAATTTAATCTAAGGAATATATAACATCGAAATAGCATATTTATGAAAAGGATCATTTTGTTAAAGGTCTTTCAAATACATACAATAAATTATTATAGAATCATATTACTAAAGTAAAAACTTTCGTTTCTAATGATGCATTTCCACAATCATGCACAAATTTTGTCATTTAATACACATGAATGTTACTTTAAAATAGAACAGAATTCTTACGGGAATGTGAAATAATTTGGTGAGTGTAAACTTTGCTTATTTCTGTCTAGATCCTGGGCAGAAATGAAATGCTTGGTTACAATCCACTTACTCTTTTTATGTAATGTCTTAAGCATTTGCTCTGTCCAGACATTTTTGGGTATTAATTATATTAAGTGGTTGTCAGCTGGAACTTTGGATAACTTTTTTTATGCCATCATTGCAGATAAAGCATATAATGTCATGAGGTTGATTAAATTTCATAAGTATTCTTATTGTCCAGTTTTTAAAAATTATGTATTATAGGAAAGAGAATTTGTTACATTGATATTACTTCTTATTTAAGCACTCATATTTTCCATATCCCATCAAGAAATTATCTTTTACAGACTTAGAAGGAATTTGAACTGAACAGGTTTATTTGAACTACTTTAAAAGTATTGCAGTGAAAAAAATTTGTACATTAGTAATTATAGATGGGTAAGCCACAGTTTGCAAATGATTAATCAAGGCTGCCATGAGAGACTGAATTTCACAAAAAAAGCAATTGTTTTTGTCAGAAAGGAGGAATCAATCAGTAAGTTACAATTAATCCCAACTGAAACTCTGGAATATATTACAAAGCTCACAGAAATTTAAGGGTTGTCTTTAACTTGGGATCCTTGGGAATCTTTGGGAATGAATCTTGTGCGTTAATCAAAATTTATCTGTTTTGGGTGTTATCACAACTGGATACCTGTGGATATAATTGTAGTTTGCATTTCTTTTGGCATTCATGAAGTACTAGGTGGGCTTTTTCTCTTAATGCATTAGGTGAACAAGGCTACTGGTAATCTGTAGTCACTCTGTTTTACAGATGGGGAAATTCAGGCACATACATATTTGATGATGGTTCTATAATCACTCAGCAAGCCAGTACAGGCATAGCAGATCCCTGTGTCTACACTGTTACATACGGGCCAACAATTCTGGAAACTAGTTTGTATGAATATAGGGAGAGAAAAGTCAGAAAACCCAGAAGCAGTGTTGATGATACAATTTTCTGTTGATCTATTTTGAAAAATTAGGTTTGCATGTTGTCTAGAAACCACACACTGTTTAATCGCTTCTGGTGACAATCTGCAAAGCCTGTCAGCTTCCCCTTCAGACCCCTTGTCGAATAAATCTAATCTGACCACTCTTTGCATCTCCAGCCTGCCATTCTCTCTAGCTGTGATGAATCCAAGAGCATCCTGTTGGGTCTCCCAACCTCCACTCTCACCCCAAAATGTCACATTTCCTTATGTTTGCTGGAAAGAACCTTTATAAGTGTCATCACACTGCTCTCTACTTTAAACCTAATGATGCCTTTCCTTCTCACTTAGTGAATCCAAAGCCCTATGCTTATTCTCACTGGTTCTCTCTTGTCTGCCTGTGCTCTGCCCCCAACTTTGTTGTGGTGGTGGTTGTTTGTTTTTTTGAGATGGAGTCCTGTTCTGTGACCCAGGCTGGAGTGCAGTGACATGATCTCACCTCACTGCAACCTCTGTCTCCTGACTTCCAGTGATTCTTGCACCTCAGCCTCCTGAGTAGCTGGAATTAAAGGCACTTGCCACAATGCCCAGCCAGTTTTTGTATTTTTTTTTTTAGTAGAAATGGGGTTTGCCATGTTGGCCATGCTGGTTTTGAATTCCTGACCTCAAATGATCTACCCACCTCAGCCTCCCAAAGTGCTGGGGTTACAGTGTGAGCCACTGTGCCCGGCCTCTGTCCCCAACTTAATCACCTTCTACTCTACCACTTCATGACTGCTTTCACCTCCACTCAGTATGTTCCTTCCCTTGCTCACTCACTGTCTTTGTTCAGGTCTCAGCAAAAAAGTCAGTTTCTTAGCCATGCCTTCCCAGGTCACCGTCCAACATACTTACAAGCTTTATTGTCCATACCATGCCCAGATGTGATGTTACAGAATTATTCCTGTATCTGCTTAATATCTGTCTCCTTCACCAGGAAAAAGTTTCATGGGGACATGCACGCTGTCCTCATTGTTCAGTGTGGTGTCCCCAAAGCCTAAACTGGTATTTGGCACATAGTAGCTGCTCAGCAAACATTTTTGGTGAATGAGTGAATGAAACAAACACTTATATTGCATCACTATACCGTATGTCTTTACTACCTTCAGGAAAAATAGTAGCATGTAATCCATTCTCATAGTAACATAGTAAGTATGTGACTTACTATGTTATTTAGGGAAAATTTGCTGTTATTTTTCCTATTGTGGAAGTTAATCATATAAATTGAGTCACTTTTGTCCTACCCAACTAAGTCAAGGGGCCAGGGGGAGAAAACACAGGGCACATAACATTTCGAGAAGGTAATTCTCTGCAAGCCTGGCTACTCAAGCTGCCTGCCATAACCTGAAACTGGTTTTATCTATAGTTACTGAAACAAGCTGTTGCAACTTTAAGACTAATTTTTCTTTCTGTTGTTACTCATGAATCAGAACTTACCAGCTGCATAAAATTTTATTTGTGCCAGTGAACTTTTCTTTCAAAACAATACGTAACATCTCTCCTTTTGGTATAACCTCTTTGTTTTTTGGATATACTGAAGACCACCTGGTCTGTCTGTGTGCCTTGAATTGAAATTCTTGCTTCCTAAACAAAACATTTGAAATGTGGAGATTCCTCTCTGTGCTTCATCAGATTTCAAGACTATGCTGCGCTTGACATAATGGAATCAGCACTATGAGCCCAAGGGTTTGTAGCCCCTGTACCACTCAACCCTAGAGAATATAGAAGAGTACCTTATTGCCCAGCACAGGTCTAGGCCAGTGGTTCTCAACTGAGGGCAATTTGCTCCCCCAGCAACAATTGCCAATGGCTGGAAATATTTTTGGTTGTCAAAGTTGGAAATGAGGAGTTATTGACATCTAGTGGGTCAAAACCAGGTATGCTAATAAAGAACCTATACCGCACAGAAAGGCCCTCCCACAGCAAAGATTATCTGTCTCTAAATATCAGTAATGCTGAGACTGACAAACCCTGACCTACACATTTGGGGAGTTATAAAAGAAATTAAGAGCATGGTCCTCAGCAATTTTAATTTATTATATGAAAAAAAAAAATATGTTGTTTACTGAGCACAAGGTATGTGCCAAGTGCCATTTTAGGGGCTCATTGTGTCTAGGAATTCTGATTGTCATCAAGTACTCTCTAATACTGCTGAGAGAGGTTGCTGTTTGCCTCCTAATCTGGTTTCTCCTGTTCTCTGCTAATAGAAACCTCATTCCTCACCTGAACTCATTGTCACCTTAGGTTAAGCATCTATATTTTCCCAAGCTCCTTTGCTTCTAAATTTGGCCACTAACAAATTTGTTGCCCACGTGGAATCATTGCAAAGGACTTTCAAAAGGTCTTTTTAAAAAGGGAACTTATTTAGCTAGAAAATGTACTGGTTGTTCTTTCCCCCTTTGCTTTTCTTTTCTTGCTCTTTGCTGCTTGTTACAAGGCATACCAATGACAGGGGCCAAAGCAGCTGTCTTGTCCCATGAGGTACTTTTGAGGATGGAGTCCAGGCTGAGAATACTGACAAGAAAGATAGGAAGAATGTGGGTCTTTGAAATTATTGAGTCCCCATACCATCCTTGCATATGAAAAGGAAATAATTTTCTATTTTGCTTAAGTTACTCTTATTTTACATTTCGTTTTCCCTGTGAAGATGGAATTGTATGTGGGCAAACTTAATCTTAGCATAATCTTGGAATGGCCACCTTCATGTCACAGAGGCTCAGGAAAGGTGGGTGACTTTCTTACAAAGTCATTTATCTAGTAAATACCAGTAAATTCTCAACACAGGATTTAAACTGAGTTCTGATGGAATTAAAAGTCAATGATTTTCTCATTGTATACCTCACACATAGGAAGTCTTACAGAATAACTTTTTTAAACTGATAAAAAATCTCTTGCTCAATTTGTGGTTGATTCTCTTGATGTGCTAAATTTTTTCCTGAGTCACTCTTATAGTTACTGTGAATAGTGTAATGTCCTGGCACAACTGTGGCCCAATTGTAGCAAACGAGCTGTATTTTCTCTTTCTTGCTTTTATATCCCTGTTGTCCAGTGGGAAGTCAGAAAGATACAGCCTGAAGATAGCCCACTCTTCTAATTCAGCTTCATTTAGGAATACACAGTAGATTCCTGGAGAAATAGATTCCTTAGAATTTTCTTTAGTAGGGTGGTTTTGTTGTTGTTGTTGTTGAGAGAACACTTAACCCATAAGACTGCAGTTTGCCTTGGCCATTCCAAAATAAACTGTTTGCAAAATTGACATCTAAACACAGTTTCAGTCTTGCATGATTAAGGTCAAACCATTCATTCATTCATTCATTCTTTTTTTTTTTTTTGAGATGGAGTTTCCTTCTGTTGCCCAGGCTGGCATGTGGTACACCGCAACTTGTATCTCCCGGGTTCAAGCGATTCATGTGTTTCAGCCTCCCAAGCAGCTGGGACTATAGGCATGCACCGCCATGCTTGGCCTCCCAAAGTGCTGGGATTACAGGTAAGCCATCATGCCTGGTCAAACCTTTTTAAAATATATCAAATATCTCCTAAAATGATGCCTTTACAATAACTTAATTTTGGTATTTCAATTTTAGTAGTAAGTAAATAATAGTATAATCTCTCTCTCTCTTTTTTTTTTTTTTTCTGAAATGCAGCATCCTGAGTAGCTGGGACTACAGGCACCTACCAGCATGCCTGGCTAATTTTTGTGTTTTTAGTAGGGATGGGATTTTGTCATGTTGGCCAGACCGGTCTCAAACTCGTGACCTCAGGTGATCCACCTGCCTTGGCCTCCCAAAGTGCTGGGATTACAGATGTGAGCCACTGCATCTGGCCAAGGTCATCTATCTCTAATCAGGAAATAACTATATACCTTTGACTTAAAAAAATATGTATTTAAAATTCTATCTAAATAATCTGTGCAATCAATTTTTATCTTAACTGCATTTTTTTTAGTCCAAGCCACCCTAAGAATTTTCTGGAATGAAATATTACTATAATACTGTAAAACACGCTGATAAAATGGGATATATTTCCATTGTAATGATATTTTTAAGTTGATCCAATCTTAAGAATGTACATTACTTCAAGAACTTGTTTTATTTATTCTTTCTTTCAAATAACAAATTGCTCCATGCCAAGGATACTGTGAATCAGATCCTACTTTTTTATATAGGATATATTATATCCCATATATTATAATGTGGTGGCTGTTCAGCACTTTCATTTGTGTTTCTAGTTTAACATTTTCTTTAAATACATTTCATTTGCTCATTCCAATACAGTTTGATTACTTCTGTTTCAGTAGTATTCATTGATCATCTACTATGTCCTAGACCCTAGTTATAAAGTGATTCTAAATGTAAACTTGGTCTTTGCATTAATTTTTGCTCACTGAGAAAATTCTAAGCTATTGTTACTTCACCCCTTCTTAAAAATTCATACAATATTTTTCATGAGTCTGCATTACTTGAGGACTTATATAACTACCTTCTCCCCCTTACTTTGCCCATTAGAGCATTCATGTACCTTTAGAATCCATTTCTGCTTTTCTCTTTGCTAAACTCTCAATTCTGGCTCTTTTCCAATGTTCTAAGGTTCCTGTGTATTCACCCATTAATGGTTTATATGTGAATGACTTAGTTTCTATCAGGCTCTGTTTATGGTCTCCCAGCTCGATTCTCATGTTCATTACTTATTTGATACTCTGGGATGGAAATATTTGATAAATAATGAGAAAACTGTTTGATTGGGTCACATACACAGATCCTAGGACTGACTACGTTAAGTGTTAGATGGCTCCTCTCAGTAAGGGAACATGGGTGATAGAGACCACTAAGGTCATTGTTTGCATGAAGGCTGGAGAGAAGAATTCTAAAGCTAGAGAGAATATTTTGGAATATTCCAGTGAAATTCTTTCATTGTGCACTTCAGGAATCTGAGGGCTAGAGCAATGATATATCCAGTCAAAAACAGCCTCCAGCTCAGAGGAAATGCTTTGTGTTAGATTCTATTTTTCGTTGTACATAATTTCCTTAAAGGCTCACTTAGGAATGATTTGGAACATTTGACAGGAGATTTGAATTGATGGGCACAAAGCCCTCGTATTTAGTTATAGTATAGAGTCAAAATTTTTAAATGTCAAAATATTTTAATGAGCTGTGTTAACATCTATCTTTCCTAGTAGCTTTTTCCAGTAGAGAGGACAAATATCCTTCTCTCTACCCATCCAATGTTGATGACTTAACTACTTATAACAAAAGATGAATTATAATGAGAAAAACATACAAATTTATTTAGTTTTACATGATATGGAAGTAAATGATTAATTCCATATATTTTTATGGTAGCTTTGATGAAGAGTGGATACTGATGGAGAAATACGATAGGACAAAAGGGGTGTGATCTAGTGGAGATAAACGGGGGAATTTAGCAATGCCTGTTTTTCAGGTCCTCTCTGTGACCCTTCATCTTCAGAGATGAGCATGTTCCTTTCCTCCAGGGATCAGGAGACCCTCACATGAGTGTCTTCTGACCTGCTTCTTGGAAATGTTGGAAAAGCTTTCCTAAGCTGTATGCCCTGGGGGGAGAAGCATATGTGTGGGTGAGGAGGGGAGGTCAGAGAGACTTTCCTGCTTGTTTTTTTAAGATGCCAAGGTATTGTATTTTGAGGAGTGTGTCCTGAATCATATCATCCTTTTCAGTGTGACTTTCCTTTAAACACAGTGTTCTAGGATAGGGGTTAGCAAATGACTTCTATAAAAACATCAGATAGTAACCATCTTTGTCTTGGCAGCCCATACGGTCCCTGCTGCAACTACTCAACTCTGCTGTTGTGGCACAAAAGCAGTAGTACAGAAAACATAGACCAAGAAGAGTGACTGTGATTCAATAAAACATTATTTGTAGATACTAAAATTTGAATATCCCATAATTTTCACACATTATTTTACTTATTTTTTTCCAACCATTGAAAATAATAATAACTTAGCTCACTAGTTCAACAGAAACAGGTGGATTTGGCCTGTTGCTGTACTTTCTAAACCCTTGTTCTATGACATTACAGTCACACAGACAAACCAAAACCAAAACAAAATAATAAAAAATGCATTTTTCTGGCAATACAAAGACATATCTTAAAATATTCGAAGTCAAACAAAATGGACAGTTTCTGACATTGCTTATAGAACATTGTTTGTCAACCTGCAGGGATTTGAAATAATGAATAGTAAAAAAAAAAACAAAAAACAAACAAACAAAAAAACCTTCAAATAAATCACAGTTAATTTTTGAAAAATCCAATGTTAAAATTTGATGATCAGAGTCAAGAAAAATTGTGAAAGACTTGAAAATTGACAAAAGTAAAGATTATTTTTCTCTGTTGCACTTTTCCAAGTTCTATGCAGTGTTCACTGTCTTTGAACTATTTTTCACTTTGCAAATGGTAGAAAATTGATAATGCCAGTAACTTGTCCGTGAAAATGCAAATAAATTGTGTCTAGTGGAATACACTTGATACTTCCTCCAGTAATACAACATTTTGCTTATATTTGTGAATCCATTCAGCACCAGCATTCCTTATTGACCCTATTCACCCATCAATCCCCCCAACCCCCACCCATTCCATCTTAATCTATCATTTATCTATTTATCTTCTGAATTTTTCCTTTGAAACAAGTAAGACTATTGAATCAAATATGACTATTTCTTGAATTAAATAAAATCTGTGGTACATTTTCATCTTACATTTGTGTGAGAGTCATGTCTTCACTTTATAAAAGATTTCTCTTTTAACCTTCAGCTCAGAGTTATTTTTCAAAACCTTGACTCTAACAATGGCATGTCCCTTAGTAACAACCACTTATCTGTGGGAAGCCTGCATGCTTATCTTTCTGCTTTTGGGTGACAGAACTCACTGCCTTGATATGGGTGATACAACTCCAAACTGTTAGAAATTTTCCAACTTTATTCAGAACCAATTTTAGAGGTGAGGAAGACTGGTTTTGCTTGTATTAAAATCTGTATGACTTTATTTGCCACCTGTGAAATTTGTTGGGTGAAAACCCAACCTCTGAAACACAGCTGAATGTGACTATTGAAATTTTTGTTTTATATTAAATGCTTTCTGTGATTTATGTGATAATGACTGTAAATCCATTGTGCCCAAGGAAGACATTTCTCAGGAGCAAAATGCAAACTCAGACATACATGAAATACACTGTGCCAAGGATCGAAGAACCAAAGGTGATTTTTTTATCTGATTGCAATTCTAATATGCAGTGGATCAAGATTTGAAATGTTTAGGTACTTTAGACTTGTTGCAGTACTTACTGACGCTCATACAGTATTCCCTGACTTTATAGATGTTACATTTCAAGAATAATGTTGCTATTCACCCAGCATTTATTGTCCAACTTACTGATCTCCTTTGGAGCAAACAATGACTTCACAGCCAAATCACATTTGACAGTGACTTCAGGAGAAGTGCAGGCTTATGTAATTCAAACAGAGAGTTTGTGCAGAAAACGTCTCAAGTCAGGTATAATTAATTCTCCTTCATTTTGGATATTAATGTTATTATTTCCACAAGTACATGTCTTTACTTCCACGAGATCATGTCTTTATTTTTCAGGAGAAAATAACTGTGATGTGATAATAAACATTAGAAAAGATAAGAGAAATATTCTATTATTTCCTTAAAGCAACATTTTGGACTTAACATTTGTGTAAAATGCATGTGAAAAGAAATTGTTAGTGTTTGTGTGGTTTCAACTAGTGTTCTTTTGAAAAACCCATCTGTATGAACAATATTATATTAGCATGATTAATATAAACCATTGGATGTAAATTTCTCCAACTATCCTAGCATGATGCCAAAAGATGATTATAAGTAGTCTTGGCCTTTTATGCTTAGTAAGACATGATGTCACTCTTTCTCTCTCTCTCCTAATTTTTTTTTTTTTGAGACAGGGTCTCACTCTGTTTCCCAGGCTGGAGTATAGTGGTACCGTCATGGTTCAGTGCAGCCTTCACTTCCTGGGATCAAGTAATCCTCCTGCCTTAGCTTCCTGAGTAGAGAGGACTACAGGCATGTGCCACTAAGGGAGGAGAGCACCCCTCATATTGTCTTATGCCCAATTTCTGCCTCCAAAGAAAGAAAAACTAAAAACTAAAAGGCAGAAATGAAATCCATAGGCAGACAACCTGGCGCCACACCCTAGGCCCAGTAAAGATCAACCCCTGACCTAATTGGTTATGTTATCTATAGATTACAGATATTGTATAGAAAAGCACTGTGAAAATCCCTATCCTGTTTTCTTCTGATCTAATTACTGGTTCATGCAGCCCCCAGTCATGTACCCACTGCTTCCTCAATCAATCACGACTCTCTCATGCACACCCCTCACCCCCCTAGAGATGTGAGCCCTTAAAAGGGACAAGAATTCCTCACTCAGGGAGCTCGGCTCTTGAGACAGAAGTCTTGCCTATGCCCCGGCTGAATAAACCCCTTCCTTTTTTAACTGGGTGTCTGAGGAGTTTTGTCTGATGCTTGTCCTGCTACATTTCTTGGTTCCCTGACCGGGAAGTGAGGTGAATGGTGGATGGTCAAAGCAGCTCCTTAGGCGGCTTAAGCCTGCCCTGTGGAATATCCCTGCTGGGGACTCCGACCAGCCTGAGCGACAGGGATCCTGAGAGCACTCCCGGATGGGCATTTGCCCTGGTGGGACACCTTGCCAGAGCAGTGTGTGGCAGGCCGCCGTGGAGGATCAGCGCAGTGGGTGAACACCAGGAAGGAATGGACACTTGGAGTCTGGACATCTAAAACTTGGTAAGACTAGTTTTTGAAACTTGCCCACTCCATTTGAGTGGGAGCGTGGCCTGATCACCCATGGCGTGCCTTTATCGGAACTTTGGTTTTGGTTTTGATTTAGTTTGAATTGCTTGACAGGACCAGTCTTGGGATCTTGCCCACTCCGTTTGAGTGGAAGCGTGGCCTGAACACCCACGGTGTGCTTTTAGCGGCACTTTGGTTTTGGTTTTGACTTGAATTGCTTGACAGGACTGGTCTTGGCAACTTTCCATTTGAGTGGAAGTGTGGCCTGATCACCCACGGTGTGCCTGTACCGGCACTTTGGTTTTTGTTTTTGACTTCATTTGGATTGCTTGATACTTTGGTTTTGCTTTTGACCTGGCTTGGATTTCTGGATACTCTGATTTTGGTTTTGATTTTGGTTTGGTGCACACTCCAAAAGTGTGCATCTGCCCTTTTTACCCGTTCTTTGTTTTGTGGTGTGCGTGTGGTGTGAGTGTGGTGTTTTATTTCTAAGAAACATAGGTCAGGCACAAATAAACCCACCCTACTAGGAACTATGTTGAAAAATTTCAGAAAAGGATTTAAGGGAGACTATGGAGTACTGTGACACCAGGAAAACCTAAAACTTTGTGGAAGATAGACTGGCTAGCATTAGAGGTAGGTTGGCCATTAGAAGCAAGCCTGCACAGGTCCCTTGTTTCAAAGGTATGGCACAAGGTAACCTGTAAGCCAGGAAACCCAGACCAGTTCCCACACATAGACACTTGGTTACAGCTGGTTTTAGACCCCTGCCCCCAACATACAATGGTTGAGAGAACAGCAGCATAAGTGGCTGACGGAGGCAAGGAAAGACTAGCAGAGAGAGAAAGGAAAGAGACAGAGAGGAAAAGAGGCAAAGAAAGAGAGGAAGAAACAGAGAGGAAGAGATAGACAAAGAGGGAGTCAAGGAGAGAGAAAGAGGGAAAGAGCGAGAGGTATATATGCAAGTAGCTAAGAAAGAAAAAAGTGTTTCCTATTCCTTTAAAAGCCAAGGTAAATTTAAAGTCTATAATTGATAATAACGGTCTTCTCTATAACCCTATAACACTCCAATACCACTTTGTTATCGGTGTAAGCAAGGGCATATCCCAAAAGCTCTGAGGCCTCCCTATCAAAAATCCTTAACCCAGTAACCCACAGCTGGCCCAAATGCATTCAGTCTGTAGCAGCAACTACTTTCCTAACAAACAAACAAACAAAAAAGTTAAAAAAAAAAAATTTAGGGGAAACCTCATTGTGAGCACACCTCACCAGTTCAGAAGTATCCTAAGGAAAAAAGGGGAAAAAAGAGGGGGCGGCATTTATATAAAAAGAGTATTATATGGTAAATTATTGTCCTGAAATAAATTAACTGGTGGTTTAAAGAAAGAAATATTTGTAATAAGTCAGAAAGTTGAGGCATGTAGAGAATTGTCTGCAAAAGTCATGAAAAAGAAAAATGTTATAAACAAGAATGTATGCAAAAAATGTATAATTTAAAAGTAACTAGGCCTCTTGAATGTAAAACTATTGAAAAAAAAGTTTATGTGCAAGGTGTATAAGAAAAGTAAAATATACCTTTGGTAAAAGGATTATAAGGAGGCATAAAAATGTACATTTTTACCTACATTAAAACGTTAAAAAAATTGTTTTGAAGGTTTAAGTAAGTTTTAAAATGTTAATTATAAAGAATATTCTATGTATAAACGTTTTAGCTAAAATTAAAGTATCATCCAGTTTTTCTGTGAACTGGACATTAAAGTAAAACCATAACAGGTTTTTCTTAAAGCACGAACCTGCTCTTTAGCAAAAATTATAGAAGATTAAAAAGTCTGTAAAATCTTACCTTATGTTCAAACATTAAAAATTAAATAAATATGTCTATAAAGTTTTATTAAAATTAGGTTTAACATTAATAACATATTAATATAAAGATAAAATTTAGCTTATCTGGTATAAAAATCATACAAGAAGCATTGTTAAATGTGAAATGGTATTTGACTTTCTTTGGTTTAAAAACTAATTTAAAAAGTTGCTAAAGGGAAATTTCTCAGTAAAAAGGCACTAAGGACTATAAAGTCCACCGCCAAAGTCCCTACATTTAAAACAAAAGGTTAGTTTCTTAAAAATTATGTATTTGCTTTATCTGCCGCTTTCCTTTCTTGAAAAAAATTAAAAAAATTAAATAAACAAACAAACAACTAAAAGTATTTTAGTGCATGTACCACCCCTAGAATTTCCAGTAAAGCAGCACCAGCCTGAAGATCACATTCTCATCAAAGGGTGGAAAGAAGAAAAACTTGAGCCAGCCTGGGAAGGACCCTACCTTGTGCTGCTAACCACCAAGACTGCTGTTCATACAGCAAAAAAAGGATGGACTCATCACACCTGAGTCAAGAAAGAACCACCCCATCCAGAGTCATGGGCCATAGTCCCAGGGGAAAATCCCACCAAACTAAAGCTAAGAAAAATCTAACTCTTTTTATCTACTCTATTATGCTTTCTTCTTTCTGCCTTCTATTGCTGACCATCTAGTTATTAACATAACAAAGTCAATTTCACTTTAAACTATTGTATTTAATGCTTGCCTTGTTATACCCTGTAAGGACTTGCCAAGTCAAAGACAGCTCTCGACTTCAGAAGAGTACTTCTGTCCCTTCTTAACTCTCCTCAGATTAGGCATTAGTAAACTAGGACCATTTAATCCAGGGAGATTTCGATAAAGACCCTAGTGCCAGTCAAGAGTGTTGCCCCCCGATGTAGAGCTTTCATGCCATAGTTGGTCCAACATTCTGTGGACCACTACAGAGCAAGGATGGATGGCTCCAACTGTTTTTTTTTTTTAATTTCCTAAAATCATATATTCATTTTACTAGAGGATCATAGAAGCTAAAGACTTAAAACAAACTTTAGCAATTAAGACAGTATACCAAGATGCAAATACCTGGTTAAAATGGATCAAATATTCCATCTGCAGGTTAAACAAAAGTAGTGTTATGCTTATGCACATGGCAGACCAGAGGCCCAGATTGTCCTCTTTCCACTAGGGTGGTCCTCCAGTAGACCACGCATGGGCTGCATGGTAGCTCTTTTCCAGGATTCTACAGCCTGGAGTAATAAGTCATGCCAAGCTCTGTCTGCTATATCCCAAAGGCCAGCACCCTGCCATGCAGCCCCCGAGGGACATCCAGCTTCTGTCTCCTAACACTGAGTTCACTTCATGTCTCTCATGACAGGGAGGAAATTTAGCATTCTTTGGCGACCTGAAAGGATGCAGTGAGCTTAAGAATTTTCAAGAGCTTATCAGTCAGTCAGCCCTTGTTCACCCCAGAGTGGATATATGGTGATATTGTGGTGGACCTTTACTGGGCACTCTGCTGAATAACTGGAGTGGCACTTGTACTTTAGTCCAATTGGCTATCCCTTTCACCCTGGCATTTCATCAACCAGAGGGAAAAAATAATAATCAGACATCCCAAAGTGAGAGAAGCACCTTATGGGTCTTTCGACTCTCACGTCTATTTAGATGCAATTGGAGTCCCATGAGGAATACCAGATCCATTTAAAGCTGAAAATCAAATAGCTGCAGGATTTGAGTGAATATTTTGGTAGGTGACAGTTAATAAAAATGTAGATTAGATAAACTACATCTATTACAAACAACAGCAATGAGGTTTTCATGAGTTAAAAGAAAAACTCATGTTGGCCCCAGCCCTATACCTGACCTGACAAAATTCTTTACATTCTGTGTGTCAGAAAGAGAAAAAATGGCAGTTGGTGTTTTAACCCAGACTGTGGGACCCTGGCCAAGGCCAGTGGCCTATCTCTCAAAACAACTAGAAAAGGTTTCCAAAAGGTGGCCACCAGGTCTACTGGCCTTAACAGCAATGGCCCTATTAGCACAAGAAGCAGATTAACTAACCCTTAGGAAAAACCTGAATATAAAGACCCCCCCATGCTGTGGTAACTTTAATGACCACCAAAGGACATCATTGGTTGACAAATGCTAGATTAACCAAGTTCCAAAGCTTGCTATGTGAAAATCCCTACATAACCATTGAAGTTTGCCACACCCTAAACCCTAAAATTTGGACTTGTACAGTAAGGACTTCAACTGACCTTCCTCAGTCTGAGGACTGTTCCCAGTGTATACATCAAGTCACTGAGGTAGAACAAAAGGTTGTTACGGTCCTATTATTTTATGGTTATTATAAGTGTACTGGAACTCTAAAAAGAATTTGTTTGTATAATGTTATTCTATACAAGGTATGTAGCCCAGGAAATGACCAACCTGATGTGTGTTATGGCCTATCTGAGCCTCCCATGACCACAGTTTTTAAAACAAGATTAAGAACTGAAGACTGGTGGGGACTCATAAACGATATGAGTAAAGTGTTAGCCAAAACAGAAGAAAAAGGAGTGCCCAAACAAGTCACCTTAAAATTTGATGCCTGTGCTGTCATTAATAGTAATAAGCTAGGAATAAGGTGTGACTCTCTTAATTAGAAAAGAGGCTATATAGCAGAAAATAAGTACATCTGTCATATATTAGAATTGTGTAGAAATAAATGTAAATACTGGTCTTGTGTCATTTAGGCCACTTGGATAAAAAAAAAAGAAAAGGATCCAGTCCACCTTCAGAAAGGAAAAAATTACCCTTCTTGTACTAAGGGACAATGTAACCCCTTAGAGCTAGTAATAACCAATCCCCTTGAGCCTCGCTGGAAAAAAGAGGAGCATGTGACCTTAGGAATCGGTGGGGCTGGACTGGATCCTTGAGTAAATATTTTGGTTCGAGAAGTTTACACTCTCCAGAACCAGTGTTTCAGACTTTCTATGATGAACTAAATGTACCAGTACCAGAAATCCCAGGAAAATCAATAAATTTGTTTTTGCAATTATCTGAGCATGTAGCCCAGTCTCTCAATGTCACTTCATGTTATATAGTAGTAGTAGGAAATCAATGGCCATGGGAAGCCTGAGAATTATACCTACAGACCCGGTTCCTGATGAATTTCTGGCTCAGAAGAATCACTCTGATAATTTCTGGGTCCCAAAAGCCTCAATTATTGGACAATATTGCATAGCTAGAGAAGGAAAAGAATTCACTCACCCCATAGGACGACTTAATTGTCTGAGACAGAAACTGTATAATAGTACCACAAAAACAGTCACTTGGTGGAGTTAAAATCACACAGAGAGAAATCCATTTAGTAAATTCCCAAACTTGAAGACTGTGTGGACCCACCCGGAGTCCCACCAGCATTGGATGGACCCCACTGGATTACACTGGATATGTAGGCACAGAGCTTACACCAAATTACCTGAACCAGTAGGCAGGTAGTTGTGTTATTGGCACTATTAAACCATCTTTCTTCCTACTGTCCATAAAAACAGGTGAACTCCTGGGCTTCCCTGTCTATGCTTCCCACAAAAAGAGAAGCGTAGCTATAAGAAATTGAAGAAATGATAAATGGCCCCCTGAGAGAATCATACAATATTATAGGCCTGCTACTTAGGCACAGAATGGCTCATGGGGATACCAGACCCCTATTTACATGATCAACCAAATCATAAGGTTACAAGCTGTCTTAAAAATAATCATTAATAAAACTGGCGGAGCCTTGACTATTCTGGCCCAGCAAGAAACTCAGAGGAGAAATGCTACCTATCAAAATAGATTGGCTCTCAACTACTTGCTAGCAGCTGAAGGAGGGGTCTGTGGAAAATTTAACCTTACTACTTGCTGTCTACACGTCGATGATCAAGGGCAAGTAGTTGAAGACATAGTTACAGATATGACAAAACTGGCACATGTGTCCATGCAAGTGTGGCAAGGATTTGATCCTGGGGCCATGTTTGGAAAATGGTTCCCAGCTCTAGGTGGATTTAAAACTCTTGTAATAGGAGTTATAATAGTAATAGGAACCTGCTTACTGCTCCCTTGTTTGCTACCTGTACTTCTTCAAATGATAAAAAGCTTTGTCACTACCTTAGTTTGCCAAAATGCTTCAGCACAAGTGCACTATATGAATCATTATAAATCTGTTCATATAGAAAGAACAGATTTCTATATGTCTTGCAAGAAGATGTGGGCAGTAGAAATGAAAGTGAGAACTCTCACTATTGAATGAGAGTCTCAAACAGGGAGAAAGGGAGGAAAACACCCCTCATATTGTCTTAGCTCAGTTTCTGCCTCCAAAGAATGAAAAAGTAAAAACTAAAAGGCAGAAATGAAATCCACAGGCAGACAGCCTGGCACTGCACCCTGGGCCTGGTAGTTAAAGATCAACCCCTGACCTAATTGGTTATGTTATCTCTAGATTATAGACATTGTATAGAAAAGCACTGTGAAAATCCCTATTCTGTTCTGTTCCGTGCTGATTACTGTGCAGCCCCCAGTCATGTACCCCCTGCTTGCTCAATGAATCACGACCCTCTCATGTGCACCCCCTTAGAGTTGTGAGCCTTTAAAAGGGACAGGAATTGCTCACTCAGGTAGCTCATCTCTTGAGACAGGAGTGTTGCTGATGCCCCCAGCCAAATAAACCCCTTCCTTCTTTAACTTGGTATCTCAGGAGTTTTGTCTGCCACTCGTCTTGCTACACCACCATGACTGGCTAATTTATTGTTATTGTTTTGTAGCGATAAGGTCTCACTATGTTGCCCAGGCTGGTCTTGAATTCCTGGACTCAAGCCATTTGCCTGTGTTAGCCTTCCCCAAGTGCTAGGATTACAGGCATGAGCCACCCAGCCCAGCCTGAAGTTTCTCTTAAGTGAGTTGATGCAGTTGAAAATGAACTTAGGGCTGCATGTGTGGCATGATTTACAAGTAATTTATCCAGTGTTGCGCCATAGGAACATTGAAGTGGGTATCATTTCTGATGTAAAGGCAGAAATGGAAAGAAAAAATAGAAAAAAGTGAGAGCAGGGGAAACAAATGAAAAATAAAGAAAACTCACAAATAGCTACATAAACAACTAATTTCAAAAAACTGTTTCTTAACTGGCCAGGGTATAGTCCTGAGATTTTTGAGAAACCACTGAAGGCTTCCAGCAGGGTCCCTTCTAGTGATAATGCAGGTGGATGGATGAGTTAATGATTTAAACTGTTAGAGATTTGCTGGAAACTTTCATCTGTCACTGCTACTTGGAATGCAGACTCACAGTTCTAATTGGAGCCTCCAGCATTGAAGACAGTATCAGTTGGTGTCACTGATTTTCTTCCCTTGACCACTGTCATTCTCATGGTAAGTGTTTTCTGCCCTCACGCTGAGAACTTTTATCAAATATATTTTTGTGCATTTGGGTGATCATTAGCCTGTGGTAGCTGAAACATTCCAGGTTATTTTAGCCTAGAAACTAGCCTGTCTGCTGAAAGAACATGCAAAGCTTCCTGCTAAGCTAGTGCACAATCAATATATAAGGGAAAGAACGGATTCCTATTTAGATTTAAATCCAATATGTGACAAGTTAATAGCTCAGTGTGTTTCTGCTTTTCCATGTCAGTTTTATGGGTGTGAAAGACTCTTCCACCTGCTGTAAACTTCAAAGGAAAGACATGCAGAAGGGGAAATACACCTCTGTGTAAGTCTTCCTAATCTCTTGCGATTAATTTCTTCTTCCATCTGATGAAAGAAAATGCAAACATCTCTTATTTGGCTCACAATTGAAGCCGAGTTCCATAAAGCTGCCTTTAGAAAGGGAATCTCTTTTGAACATATGAAAACCATCCAAGTCAAGATGTATTACGTGGTGATTACAGTCTGACAGATGTTTTGAAGATGTAATGTGTTCATCAGAAAGCACACAGAGCAGGGATGAACGCCGATTGTTTGAAGATATTGAGGTTTATTCTGGCAACTGGAAAAACACACAAATGATAACTGAAGTTTGGGGACGCTTATGTTTCAGAAAACAGACTGGATTGGATTTCAATCACTGGTATATGAGAATTTGTGGGCATTGAACATGAGATTGTATCATGTTGCTTTATTTCTGCCGTGACAGTCACTGTCAAAATATTCTCTACTGAGGTAGAGCACTCTCACTTGAATTTAAGAGGGTCCACATTTGCTTTTCTATGCTCATAATTTTGACTCCACCTTATAAGTAATCTTTGGAATGAGATTCACGTCTAGTTGTCTCCTGAATCACACACAGGAGTTCCTGTTAGGAAACCTAATTTGTGTTTGTGCGGTAGTGTACTTTGGAAACTTTTCATTTCTCTGTGTTTTTAAAGAGCATTGTAGGAAAATAAATGGAGGTTTTAAATTTAGTTCTACTTTTACCACCTGGGTGAATATAGACAGTCTTGCTGAGAGACAGGACTAGCTGGATTTACTAGGCCAACTAAGAATTCTCAAGCATAGCTGTGGAAGGTGACCTCATCCACCTTGAAACATGGGGCTTGCAACTTACCTCTCATCCAGCCTATCAGGTAGTAAGGAGACCTCACTAAAATGCTAATTAGGCAAAAACAGGAGGTAAAGAATAGCCAATCATCTATCGCCTGAGAGCACAGCCAGAGGGACAATGACAGGGATATAAACTGAGGCATTCGAACCGAACCGGTAATGGCTACCCTCTTTGGGTACAAAGCTCCCTTTGTATCTGAGCTGTTTTCACTTTCTTAAATCTTGCAAGTGCCCTTTTCTGGTCCCTGTTTGTGACAGCTTCAGCTGACCTTTTGCTCATGTCCACCACTGCTGTTTCCAGCATCGCAGACCTGCCACTGACTTCCACCCCTTCCGATCCAGCAGGGTGTCTGCTGTGTTCCTGATCCAGCTGAGGCACCCACTACCACTCATTATGGGGCTAAAGGCTCACTATTGTTCCTGCATGGCTAAGAGCCTGGGTTTGTCCTCATGGAGCTGAACACTAGTTGCTGGGTTCCATGGTTGTCTTCCATGATCCACGGTTTCTAATAGAGCTATAATACTCACTGCATGGCCCAAGATTCCATTCCTTGGAATCTCTAAGGCCAAGAACCCCAGGTCAGAGAACAAGAGGCTTGCCACCATCTTGGAAGTGGCCTGATACCATCTTGGGAGCTCTGGGAGCAAGGACCCCCAGGAAAGTTGCTGTCCAACTTGCCTGAAAAAGAGAATATAGACTAAATTGTTTCGAGTTAAAACAATTTGGCTTCCTCCAGAGTTCTTTTATCTGTTCAACAGGGAAGAGCCTGCCTTGCCCTATAAATAATGACATTCAACCACCTTGGCATATTTATTTTGCAACTAGTTTAGGTCTAAGAATGTCATTGTAAGATTAATTGCTCAAAGCATGATGTTATTTGGGTAATCTCTCTCTCTCTCTCTCTCTCTCTCTGTGTGTGTGTGTATGTGTGTGTGTGTGTTTACTGGATTGTACCATCTGTTCTGGGTTGGAAAACAAAATCACTTTTTTTTAAGAGGATTTTTGTCAATTACTCTCTTCTCCGTTTGATGCATTTCTATACAGGAAATGGTTTTTTTTTCTTTTTTTTAGGCAAATGTCTGTTAGAACCTTTAATTTCACAGTGAATGTCAGAGCTAATGAAAGTTCTGCTATCTATGAAGTGACAATGAAGTATAAGCAAACTCATTAGGCATCTGGAACTTTCCAAGGAGTAGAATATGAAACTAATTGTATCCTGGTGGTACCAAAGCCACTGGAGAGAAACAGTATTTATACCTGCCTGATGGATGTATCACTTCCAGGTGCTCTAGAATCTATGGCTTGATTACATGACTAAACTATGTCTTTACCATTTCAAAACCTTACCTTTTCAAATGGCTTTTGCTGAATGGTATATTGTTGCAGTGCAATGTGGGAGATAACCTCAGAAATTGTCCTACAAACCTAGTCGTTGGGACTGCTCTGAGGAAGTTATTGAGGACATTAGTCTGTTATGTCATGCCATTTTGGGGAGGAAACTTGGAGAGACTTTTTGTTGTTGCTGTTGTTGTTTTTTGTTTTTTTTTGTTTTTTGTTTTTTTGAGATGGAATCTGGCTCTGTCTCCCAGGTCGGAATACAGTGACATGATCTTGGCTCACTGCAACCTGCGCTTCCTGGGTTCAAGCGATTCTCCTGCCTTAGCCTTCTACTTGTGTGCCACCATATAGGGCTAATTTTTTTTGTATTTTTTTAGTAGAGAGGGTAGAGAGGGGATTTTTCTATGTTAGCCAGGCTGGTCTGAAACTCCTGACCTCAGGTGATCCACCCACCTTGGCCTCCCAAAGTGTTGGTATTACAGGCCTGAGATATCTTGCCCAGCCAAGAGACATTCATTCTGATTGCATTATCAGTACTAATTGTGCCTCCTTGAGAACTGAGTAGACATTTTTAGCCAATAGATGCTGTGAATTTTGCGGTCAATAGTGTTTCCCTCTTACAAATGGTTGTTAGAAAGCTAAAACTTAAATAAAACAGCCTGTCTTTAACAAATGTGCTGAAATTGATCATATGTATTTAGGAAACTTGCTTTATCCCTGACAGTATTTATTTATTTCTCCTCATTTTAATTTCCTTTTATGTCATGTTTTTCACTCACTTAAGATGTATTTTCCAGTTGTAATCATAAGGAGCTTTGTAAATTGTCTTGAATTATTTTAAGAGTGAAAAAGAGGCCAGGTGTGGTGACTCAGGTGTGTAATCCCAGCACTTTGAGAGGCTAAGGAGGGTGGATCACGAGATCAGGAGTTTGAGACCAGCCTAGTCAAGATGGGGAAACCGCATCTCTATTAAAAATACTAAAAATTAGCTGGGCATGATGGCAGCTGCCCATCCTAGCTACTCGGGAGGCTGATGCAGGAGAATTGGTTGAACCCATGAGGTGGAGGTTGCAGTGAGCCGAGATCATGCCACTGGACTATACCCTGGGCAACAGAGCAAGACTCCATTCCCCCCCACAAACAAAAAAAAAAGAACGAAAAAGACCATAGATAAATGCATACATCCATAAAATAATAAATCATCAGTAGAAGGCTATTATATTTTGTCTGTGTATGTTGCCCGATGAGTTGTTTAGTCTCTTGAACGCTTTTATCCAGAATTTCTTGGTTAAATAAGATGAAGTGACAAGATGTTCATATTTATATCAAAATTCTTTCAGCTGGGAAGTGATGATTATGGGATCACAACATTATTGGAAATGAGCAATTAGAGTCTCTTGTAAATTAGGTAATGGCTGTAACTGGGCAAGAAAAAATAGAACACAAATTATGAAAACAAGGAGTGTGGTAGAAACGTATCCTGATGGCAAATGTGGTAGTGGAACAAAGGTAGGGGCACTTTTGTTTGTGTGGGCCATGCCATGGGAGCCAGAGAATTTTGGCTGTCTTCACAGATCTCAAGTCATAAATAGCAGAGGTCGAAGAATCATCTTTAAAACTACAGAGTAAAGAAAGGACTTCTTTCAACCGAGTCTTTTCAGAGCATAGCTACCAATGTGGGTAGGTTCATTTTCCATTTGTGTGGGGGTAGAAATGAATTCAAGCGTGCACTCTGTAAATCTTGTTGTCAGGCTCACTCTCCTTCCTTCCTTCCTCCCTCCCTCCCCCACTCCCTCCCTTCTTTCCTTCCTTCCTTCCTTTCTTCCCTTCTTTCTTCCCTCCCATCCTGCCCTTCCTGCCCTTCCCACCCTTCTCTTCCCTTCCCCTCCCTCCCTCCCTCCCTTCCTTCCCTTCTTCCCTCCATCCCTTTCCTTGTTTTCTTCCCTTCCTTTCTTCCTTATTCCTCCTTCCTTCCTTTCCTTCTTCCCTCACTCTATTCCTTCCTTCCTTCTTTTCTTTCTTTCCTTCTTTCTTCCTTCACTGTCTTCCCTCTTCATTCCCACCTTTCCCTCCCTCCCTCTTTCTTTCTCTTTTCCTTCCTTCCTTCCTTCCTTCCTTCCTTCCTTCCTTCCTTCCTTTCTTTCTTTCTTTCTTTCTTTCTTTCTTTCTTTCTTTCTTTCTTTCTTTCTTTCTTTCTTTCTTTCTTTCTTTCTTTCTTTCTTTCTCTCTCTCTTTCTTTCTTTCTTTTTCTTTCTTTCTTTCTCTTTCTCTCTCTTTCTTTCTTTCTCTCTCTTTCTTTCTTTATTTCTTTTTCTTTCTTTCTTTTTCTTTTCCTTTCTCTCTTTCTTTCTTTTCCCTCTCTCCCTTCCTCCCATCTCTTTTTCCCTCTATTCTTTTTTATCTTAAGGATTTTTTTATTATTATACTTTAAGTTCTGGGGTACATATGCAGAACATGAAATTTTATTACATAGGTATACACATCCCATGGTGGTTTGATGAACCCATCTACCCATCATCTACATTAGGTATTTCTGCTAAAGATATCCCTCCCCTAGCCTGCCAATTCCCTAAAGGCCTCGGTGTGTGATGTTCCCCTGTGTCCATGTGTTCTCATTGTTCAACTCCCAGTAATGAGTGAGAACATGTGGTGTTTGCTTTGCTGTTCTTGTGATAGTTTGCTGAGAATGATGTCTTCCAGCTTCATTTATGTCCTTGCAAAGGACATGAACTCATCCTTTTTTATGGCTGCATACTATTCTATAGGGTATATGTGCCACATTTTTTTATCCAGACTATCATTGATGGACATTTGGATTGGTTCCAAGTCTTTGCTATTGTGAATAGGGCTGCAATAAACATATGTGTGCATGTGTCTTTATAGTAGGATGATTTATAATCCTTTGGGTATATACCCAGTAATGGGATTGCTGGGTCAAATGGCAATTCTGGTTCTAGACTCTTGAGGAATCGCCACACTGTCTTCCACAATGGTTGAACTAATTTATGCTCCCACCAACAGTGTAAAAGCATTCCTATTTCTCCACATCATCTCTAGCGTCTGTTATTTCGTGACTTTTTAATGATTCTAACTGGTGTGAGATGCTGTCTCATTGTGGTTCTGATGTTCATTTCTTTAATGACAAGTGATCATTAGCTTTTTTTCATATGTTTGTTGGCTGCCGAAATGTTCTCTTTTGAGAAGTGTCTGTTTATATACTTTGCCCACTTTTTGATTTTTTTTCTTATAAATTTGTTTAAATTCTTTGTAGATTCTGGATGTTAAACCTTCATCAGATTGATAGCTTGCAAAATTTTTCTTCCATTCTGTACATTGCCTGTTCATGCTGATGATAGTTTATTTTGCTGTGCAGAAGCTCTTTAGTTTAATTAGATCCCATTTGTCAATTTTGGCTTCTGTTGCCATTGCTTTTGATATTTTAAACATGAAGACTTTCCCTATGCCTATACCCTGAATGGTATTGCCTAGGTTTTCTTCAAGGACTTTTATGATTTTGAGACATATATTTAAGTCTTATATCTATCTTAACTTTTGTGTAAGGTGTAAGGAAGGGGTCCAGTTTCAGTTTTCTGCATATGGCCAGCCAGTTTTCCCAACACCATTTATTAAATAAGAAATATTCACCCCATTTCTTGTTTGTGTCGGGTTTGTCAAAGATCAGATGGTTGTAGATGTTTGGTGGTGTTTCTGAGGCCTCCAATCTGTTCCATTGGTGTAAGTATCTGTTTTGGTACCATTGCCATGCTGTTTTGGTTACTGTAGCCTAGTATAGTTTGGTTACTGTAGCCTATTATAGTTTGAAGTCAGGTAGCATGATGTCTCCAGCTTTGTTCTTTTTGCTTAGGATTGTCTTGTCTATGCAGACTCTTTTTTGGTTCCATATGAAGTTTTAAGTAGTTTTTTCCAATTCTGTGAAGAAAGTCAGTGGTAGCTTGATGATGATAGCATTGATTCTATAAATTACTTTGGGCTATATGGCCATTTTCACAATATTGGTTCTTCCTATCCATGAACATGGAATGTTTTTCCCTTTGCTTGTGTCCTCCCTATTTCCTTGAGCAGTGATTTCTAGTACTTCTTGAAGAGGTCCTTCACAGACTTTGTAAGTTGTGTTCCTAAGTATTTTATTCTCTTTGTAGCAATTGTGAATGGGAGTTTACTCATGACTTGGCTCTCTGTTTGTCTGTTATTGGTGTATAGGAAAGCTTGTGATTTTTGCACATTGATTTTGTATCCTGAAATTTGCTGAAGTTGCTTATCAGCTTAAGGAGAGTTTGGGCTGAGATGATGGGGTTTTCTAAATATACAATCATGTCATCTGTAAACAGAGACAATTTGGCTTCCTCTCTTCCTAATTGAATACTTTTATTTCTTTTGTTTGCCTCATTGCCCTGGCCAGAACTTCCAATACTATGTTGAATAGGAGTGGTGAGAGAGGACATCTTTGTCTTGTGCTGGTTTTCAAAGGGAATGCCTTCAGTTTTTGCCCATTCAGTATGATATTGGCTTTGGGTTTTTCACAAATAGCTCTTATTGTTTTGAGATATGTTCAACTGATAACTAGTTTATTGAGAATTTTTATCGTGAAGGGTTTTGAATTTTGTCAAAGGCCTTTTCTGCATCTATTGAGATAATCATATCATTTTTTTCATTGGTTCTGTTTATGTGATGGATTATGTATATGGATTTGTGTATGTTGATCTAGGCTTGCAACCCAGGTATGATTCTGAGTTGATCATGGTGAATAAACTTGTTGATGTGCTGCTGTATTTGGTTTCCAGTATTTTGTTGAGGATTTTGCATCGATGTTCATCAGGGATATTGGCCTGAAATTTCCTTTTTTGTTTTGTGTCTGCCAGGTTTTGGTATCAGGGTGATGCTGGCCTCATTAAATGAGTTAGGGAGGATTCCCTCTTAAATTGTTTGGAATAATTTCAGAAGGAATGGTATCACCTCCTCTTTGTATTTTGGTAGAATTTGTTTGTGAATTCATCTGATCCTGACCTTTTTTGGTTGGTAGGCTATTAATTACTACTTCAATTCCAGAACTTGTTTTGGTCTATTCAAGGATTCAACTTCTTCCTGGTTTACAGTTGGAAGAGTGTATGCATCCAGGAATTATCCATTTCTTATAGATTTTGTAGTTTATTTGCATGGAGTTGTTTATAGTATTCTCTGATGGTAGTTTGTATATCTGTGGGATCAATGATGATATCCCCTTTATCATTTTTAGTGTATCTATTTGATTCTTCTCTCTTTTCTTCTTTATTAATCTGGCTTAGCAGTCTGTCTATTTTGTTGACCTTTTCAAAAAACCAGTACCTGGATTCATGGATTTTCTGAAGGGTTTTTCATGTCTGTGTCTCATTCAGTTCTGCTCCAATATTAATTATTTCTTGTCTTCTGCTAGCTTTTGAATTTGTTTGCTGTTGCTTCTCTAATTCTTTAAATTTTGATGTTAAGGTGTCAATTTTAGATCTTGCCTGCCTTTTCTTGTCGCCCTTTAGTGTTAAAAATTTCCCTCTACACACTGCTTTAAATGTGTCCCAGAGATTCTGGTACATTGTGTCTTTTATTTTTATTTTATTTTATTATTATTATTTTTTGAGATGGAGTCTTGCTCTGTCACTCAGGCTGGAGTGCAGTGGCACCATCTCTGCTCATTGGAAACTCTGCTTCCCGGGTTCATGCCATTCTCCTGCCTCAGCCTCCCGAGTAGCTGGGACTACAGGCACCCACCACAATGCCTGGCTAATTTTTTGTATTTTTAGTAGAGATGGGGTTTCACTGTGTTAGCCAGGATGGTCTCAATCTCCTGACCTTGTGATCTGCCTGCCTTGGCCTCCCAAAGTGGTGGGATTACAGGCGTGAGCCACCATGCCCAGCCACGTTGTGTCTTTATTCTTATCAGTTTCAAAGAACATCTTGATTTCTGCCTTCATTTCATTATGTACCCAGTAGTCATTCAGGAGCAGGTTGTTCAGTTTCTATGTAGTTGTGCGGTTTTGAGTGAGTTTCTTAATCCTGAGTTCTAATTTGATTGCACTGTGGCCTGAGAGACTGACTGTTATGATTTCCATTCTTTTGCATTTGCTGAGGAGTGTTTTACTTCCAATTATGTGACCAAGTTTAGAATAAGTATGATGTAGTGCTGAGAAGAATGTATATTCTGTTGATTTGGGGTGGAGAGCTCTGTAGATGTATATTGGGTCTGGTTGGTCCAGAGTTGAGTTCAAGCCTTGAAAATCCTTGTTCATTCTCTGTTTGTTGATCTAATATTGACAGTTGGGTGTTAAAGTATCCCACTATAATTGTGCAGGAATGCTGAGACCAGCTCCATTGGGGAGACCCTAACCCAACCGTGCTAGAGGAATTAAAGACACATACACAGAAATATAGAGGTGTGAAGTGGGAAATCAGGGGTCTCACTGCCTTCGGAGTTGAGAGGTCTGAACAGAGATTTACCGACATATTTATTAACAGCAAACCAGTCATTAGCATTGTTTCTATAGATATTAAATTAACTGAAAGTATCCCTTATAGGAAACTAAAGGTTGGGCTAGTTAACTGCAGCAGGAACATGCCTTTAAGGCATAGATGACTCATGCTGTTGTTTTTGGCTTAAAATGCCTTTAAGCAGTTTTCCAACCTGGGAGGGCCAGGTTTTTCTTGCCCTCATTCTTAAACCCACAACCTTCCAGCGTGGGCATTAGAGCCATTATGAACATGTTACAATGCTGCAGAGTCTTGGGGCCAGTTTATGGCTAGATTTTGGGGGGCTTGCTCCCAACATGGGAGTCTAAGTCTCTTTGTAGGTCTCTCAGTATTTGCTTTATGAGTCTGGGTGCTCCTGTGCAGGCTAATCACCCAACTGTGTAGGGTACAAATATATTTAGGATTGCTAGCTCTTCTTGTTTCATTGATCCCTTTACCATTATGTAATGCCCTTAATTTTCTCTTTAGATCTTTGTTAATTTAAAATCTGTTTCATCAGAGATTAGGATTGCAACTCCTGCTTTTTTTTTTTTTTTCTTTCCATTTGCTTGGTAAATATTCCTGCATCCCTTTATTTTGAACCTATGTGTGTTTTGCATGGAGATGGGTCTCCTGAATACAGTGCACTGATAGGTCTTGGCTCTCTAATTTGCCATCTATGTCTTTTAATTGGGCCATTTAGCCCATTGACATTTAAAGGTAATATTGTTCTGTGTAAATTTGATCGTGTCATTCTGATGCTTGCTGGTTATTTTGCCCAGTAGTTGATGCAGTTGCTTCATAGTGTAGATGGTCTTTACAATTTGGTATGTTTTTTGTAGTGGTTGGTACCAGTTGTTCCTTTCTATGTTTAGTGCTTCCTTCAGGAGCTTTTGTAAGGGAGATCTGGTGGTGGCAAAATCTATAAACATTTTCTTGTTTGTAAAGGATTTTATTTCTTTTTGATTTATGAAGCTTATTTTGGCTGGGTATGAAATTCTGAATTGAAAGTTCTTTTGTTTAAGAATGTGAATATTGGCCCCCACTCTCCTCTGGCTTGTAGGGTTTCTGCAGACAGATCACTGTTAGCCTGATGGGCTTCTGTTTATGGGTAACTGGACTTTTCTCTCTGACTGCCCTTAACATGTTTTCCTTCATTTCGACCATGGTGAATCTGGTGATTATTTGTCTTGGGGTTGTTCTTCTCAAGAAGTATCTTTGTGGTGTTCTCTGTATATTTGGATGTTGGCCTGTCTTGCTAGGTTGGGGAAATTCCCCTGCATAATATACTGAGGAATGTTTTCCAACTTGATTACAGTCTCCTTGTCACTTTCAGATACACCAATCAAACATAGAGTTGGTCTTTTCACATACTCCCATATTTTTTGGAGGCTTTGTTCACTTCTTCTTATTCTTTTTTCTCTAATCTTGTCCTCTTGCTTTATTTCATTAAGTTAATCTTCCATTTCTGTTATCGTTTCTCCTGCTTGATTGACTTGGCTATTGATACTTGTGTATGCTTCATGAAGTTCTCATGCTGTGTTTTTCAGCTC